>NC_087444.1:63450368-63762434 GCF_036321535.1 Camelus dromedarius | reverse complement strand
GAGGCAAAGTGGCCCTGGAGCCCATTCAGTGACTCAGCAGAGTGTTCAGGGCCCAGGCTCTCTCCACTTGCCCCAGCCATCCTCTGCATGTTGGCCTGTCCTTACACCAAGTCCACTCTGGTCTCAAGATAATGTAGCTCAAAGCTTCATAACTACTTGGACATGCAAGGAGAACAGGGAAGTGATCCAGTGACCTTCACAGCCCTCTTTGGCACATCCCATTGGCTAACTTGCAAGCCACACCCTGGGAAAGCATGGACCAATCAGGTTTAGCCCTGGCCTGCAACAGGCTGGGGTGGCTGCCCTGAGTGGTGGGGAGGTAGGTGGACCCTAGGCACAATCAGGATCTGCCTGGGGGAAGGAGGAGAGGGTGGGCTTTTTGTTGGGGGCCCCAAAGGTGAAGAGCTGTTGACTAGGACCCTGAGCTGGAAGGAAGGTAGAAGCTAAACAGGAAAGAGAGGCCCCAAACCCCTAAAGGGCACCTCCAGGAAGGTGGCAACAGAGATGCCCCTCCGGGGGCCTGGGAGACACCTGACCTGGCAGAGTCTGGCTGCCCCCAGGCAACCGGGCCAGGCCACAGGCCCCAGACCCTCTGCCCTCCTCACCTTTGGCTTCCTCTCAGTTCTCCTCTCGAGCTGCATCAGTTAAACCCCAAGGTCCTCCCAGCAGCCCCTCAAGGTGTGGGGATGAGGCTGTTCCCTGTCAAAGGCATCTGGGCTTCAGCTGGGCAAGCCACATGTGTTGCTGTCTCTGCACAACACACAGAAGAGAGTTCCATTAAGCTGAAGCTGTTGCAGTCGCTGGGGGCCCATGAGGCCCTCTCTAGGGTCTGGGTCTCTCAATCATTGTCAGGCGAGCCTGGGGAAAACAGCCTTAAACACCAAGTCCTGACCCTAAATGTGTGGCTGCCACTCTGGCTCCAAGTGACCATCTAAGTGGCCCTAAGGTCACAGGACAAGGGGCCCTGCAGATGCATTTGCACGGGCCTGAGGGGAAAAGAAGAGCTGAGTTAGTGAGGCAAGCAGCCTTTGGTCAGTCAGAAACCCCGCCCAGGGCTCCTTCCTTCGGCCAAAGCTCGGTACACTGACCCTCTTCCTTGTCACAGGCAGTTCATTCTCCTTGGGCTTCCTGTCGGGAGGCATTCTGTGCATGAACTTGGAAATCTGAGTACAATGGAGTGACCTTGGGATTAATCTTGCAGCGAGTGCCAGTATCCTCCTGTGTAACGGGAGAACAGTAATAGTACGGAGCTGGTGGCCTTGCTGGGAGAAATCAGTGTAAGAGCAGGTGCAAAGAACTCGGCCCAGCCCAGTGGCAGTGCTCTTGAAAGGGTGATGGTTGCTTCCTCATCCAACTGACCTTCCGAGCGCCTCTGGTGGGGCTGCAGTTACATCCCCAGTCCTACACCGGGACCCACCTGCAGGAGGCGCACAGGAGCTGGGGAAGTGAGTGAAGGGGAGGCCCCTTGACTCCCAGATTTGGGAGTTAAAACCTAGTGCTTGTGTAATTAACAGAAACACGTATACGTTGAAGGGGAGAATGTGAAAGTTGCTTAACATTTAAAGATAAAACACAAGACTTGAGAGAAATTTTGTGCTTGCTTTGGGCTGTGTCCCTGGGGTGGGGCCAGAAAGTGTCCTCAGGCTCCTCTGAGCTCAGGGCGCTTGGGGGCGGATGGAATCACGGGTTGGGACCCAGAAGGCAGAGAGGAGCCTCGGAGGGTAGCAAGGATCTGCTGATAAATTCTTTTCATTTTTCAAACTGTGAAACTCTTTGCTGTCTCTTTAAGAAGTATTTTAAAATTTTAATAAAGAATGTATGAGGGGGAGGAGGGTATAGCTCAGTGGTAGAGTGCGTGCTTAGCATGCACGACGTCCTGGGTTCAATCCCTGGTACCTCCACTAAAAATAATAAATAAACCTAATTACCTCTCCCCAACCAAAAAAATAAATAAATAAAAGAATATGTGATCACTGTTTAAAAAAAAAAAAGAACACACAGACACACACACACACACTGAAGTGTAAAAAGAGGAAGCAAAAATTGGTTTCTCCTTCCCAGAGAGAAATGATTCAGTGATTTGGTGTTTGTCCAGCCAGTCATCTTCCTATTCATGTACACACATAGCCACACAATCGCATAGACTCACACAGATACACACATGTGCACACATGCCTGAATAGATATGCAAACATGCACACGGGCACGTGGTTTTTAAACTGCGGCATCAAACTGTTCATACTAATCCGCAGTCTATCTTCCCTCCTCTATTGTGTATTTCAAAATACAGAAAATCATCTAACAGATATCTACATATGCCCATCACCCAGACATAACAAATGTCAGAAGCACAAATATTTGCTTCAGATCCCTCTTTAAACAGCAAATGAACTAATAAATCAGTTTAAACCCCTCCCTTCTTCCCACACCCTGTAATTGCTACCCAGAAGTTGTCACATTCCTAAGCACATTTTATACTTTTTGCAACACATGAATGTGTTCATCAACAGACATGACATTTCTGTATGTTTGAAACTTTCACATAAATGGTATCCAGTGGTACCTCCTCTTGCATTTTGCTTTTGCCACTCGCTCTTCTCACATCACTGGGCATGGTCGGTGCCCTCCCTTGTGGCTCCCTTCATCCACGCAGGGGGCCTCTGCCTCCTGCACTGGCCACCGCCCCCCACCCCAGCCAGCTCTTCCGTGTATTATATGCCAAGGTCTCCCAAAGGCATCTCCTGGTGGAACTGGGTCTTTGATGCAAATGCTGAAAACAGTGGTTTCTGGCCACTGTGGTGTCAGCGGGAAGGAACAGCTCCACCTCCCGCCTCCCACCAACCCCTCCCATCTCCCACCTCCCACCAGGCTGCTTTGGGAAGAGATGTTTGGGTGGCTGCAGTCCACTCCTCCCCTGTCCCACTTCGTCCCCCTTCTTACCCCTCCTTTCTTCCCGTCCTCCCTCTTTTCCCCTTCCTTTCCCTCCTCCTTCCTTCATCTCCCCCCTCCTCCCTTTCCCCATCCTCCTCCTCCCTTTCCTCCCCCCCCTTCTCCTCCTCCCCCCTCCTCTCTCCCCTTCCATCTCCCTCCACCTCTAGGCAATGCAAGCCTCTGGCTGAAAAGCTGGAAGGTCACCCAAGGAAGTGCAAAAAGAAAAGGCATCTCGATATATTTCAAAACATTATCTCCCTGAGAATTCTTACAGTCCTGTTTTTACATTTAGGTCTCCTATCCTTTTAGAATTAACTTTTGTTTGTGGTTTGAAATCAGGATCTAAAAATGAATTTGTCTTTCAAAACAGCTAGCCAGTCTTCCAGGTGAAGTAACTAGTATAAAAATCTATATTAAGATTTTGATCGGGCAAGGGGAGAATCAAGGTCTTCTTATTTTTGCTCTCTTACAGAAGAATGTGGGAATACATGTAAGTTGTAAAAAATTAAGCTATCTGTTATTTTAGTAATTGGAATTAATTACAAATTAGCCTCTCCCCCTCAACACACATACACACCCTGGTAATCTCATATTCCTCTTCCTAGGGAATCTCAGTTTGGTATATGTAATAGGTTAAATTATTGATACCAGTTTTTCCCTGTCCTGTAGTGGCTTTAGACATCTTTACCCTTGCCACTGCATCCTGCCTGGCAGAATGTCCTCCTCCACTCCCCGACACTGGGCTTCACCAAAGGGAAACCAGCAGATGTGGCAGGAGCGGAGGTCTGCTGTCTCCTCCTCTCGAGCTTCTGCCACTGCAATAGGGAGAAAGTGCCCCAGGCAGTTCTGCCCCTCCAAGCTGAGCTCCAGAATGAGACACGTGGGTTGGGGCTGCACGAGCAACCCTGAACACATACAGGAGAAATAAACGCTGATTGTTTATGCCACTGAAACTGTGTTTTGTGTGCTTGTCACACGGCAAAAGCTGACTGATACAAACTGTACCCGTGTGTGTGTGTGTGTGTGTGTGTGTGTGTGTGTATACCATCCCAATCCAATTTGGGTGGGAATGTATATATGGTAGATGTATAATGATCTATATCATTTATGTTTGATTTATGATCTAGGATTTATAATTATATTATATATATATATTTATTGTGTATTATAGATAATAAAGACAGTGTGTGCAATTTTATGTATGTGTACATTTATTTGTTTATTACCTACCTTGGTCCTCTCCTAACATTTGGAACAAGAGGATAAATGGAGAGCCTCATATCATATGTCTAAATACTTAAAAGGTATAAATCAAGCTCATAAGTGTTAAATCAAACAGATTATATGCTCCAACCTTTGACAAATACACCTTCATAATGACTTGAAAGGCTGGGTTCCATTTGGAATTCTTGGATTCCTTGATGTGATGTGCTAGAATGTGGTGGCATGGGGTCCAGGCCAACCCCCTTCTCTCACGACACCTGGCTCTATCCCCCACCGTGTGCCGTAGCCACACCCCACCCTGCACACCCAGGCTGTCCGCACCACCCACAGATGGCAGACCTGGGGGTGCACACACTGGTGGATGCTGTTTACCCTCAAAGGACCTGAGAAAGAGGCCCCCTTAGGCCCAGGTAGTAAGCTTCGGGCTGTTGGGGCAGGAAGTTCCGGGGCCCCAGGTACATCTGTACACATAGACCTCTTACCTGCTGATTGTCCCATCTTTCTCTTGCATAGTTACTCTCTCCCAAGCAATGGATCCTTTCCATTAGCCTTCGTGCACATTCGGGTTATCTCTCACTCGAAAAAAGCAAACAGAACTCTTAACCGTTCAGCATCCTATTCCAGCCTCTTCCCTGACTCGCTCCACCGCTCCCAACTGACATAATGGAAAGAAAGGTCTACACTGCCTGTCTCCTACTCACCTCCCAAACCCTCCACAATCAATTCCAGTCGTCTTCTGGCCTTTAATCCCTGAAGGCCACCAAACAGCTCTTTCTCAGGTCACCAAAGACCCACATCACCTCATTCAAAGGGCATTTCTCAGTCCTCTTGCTACTCCGCCTCTCAATAGCTTTTGACTCAGCCAGCCATTCCTCTCCCTTCCTTGGGGTGGTGACTATCTATGCTTCCCAAGAGCTCCCAGCTCTCTTCCTCTGTGGGCTCCATGGCGACATGGTCCCTCCCTCCGTCCCTCCTCTGAAGTTAGGTGAGGCCCCCAAACCTGAGTGAGGAGCCAGGGTGCCTAGTTTCAAGATGGAGCCTCTCATCACCCAGTTCCTAAGTGACCGTGATGAGCAGAGTGCCTGCTGACCCACGCTGCCCCCATAGAGTGAGGGAGAAACCAACTTTGGTCTTTGCTATTTGGGGCCTATTTGTTCTTGCAGCACAACCGCCCCTGTCCTGACTGCTACACCAGATGTCTGCAGAGCAAACCTCCAACCTGTGTCTTCCCCTCCTACTCAGCCCACTGCTTTTCAATTTTGTTTGCTGACTCATCTCCTCTCCGCCCCAGTCTGGCCATTCCCAGGCCTCCTTCTCCTCTCTTCTCACACTTTCTCCCTCCATAATCTCACCCAACTCTGCAGTGTCAATGACACACAGGTTTACACCTCCTCCCACCTGCAGGTGGTGCCGCCCACCTGATGCCTCTGGGGGATCAGAGGTTCTTCAGACTACACATTCCCTGACTCAGACTCATGATCTTGCCCCCTCCTCCAAGTCTGGCCTCCTCTCCGTGTCCCCGTCTCACCTTGCCACTCAGATGTGCAAGCTAGGACCTGGGAGTCATCTGGGAAGCTCCTTCTCCTTGACCCTCTTCATCTCCTCTTCATTTCCCATTTCCAGTCCATCACCAGGGTCTGTCAGATTACTCCCCACACCCACCCTCGTTCCTCCATCACCACCTCTACCAGCCTGGTCCAGCCACAGTCTATCTCACCTCATCTGGAGGCCTGCCGGACAATCCTGGCCTCACTGCTGTCAATCTTGCCCTCACAATCTTTTACTCATGCCAGCCAGAGGGATCTTTTAGAAAGATCGTGTAACTGCTTAAACCTTGCCAAGGCTCCGTGGCTCTAAGAGATGATACCGCCATCCTCTGTGGCGCGTGTGGACTGGCCCACCTCTTCCCTAGCCCCACCTCCATCCTTCCCCTCATCCTCTGTTGCAGGTTGGGCTCCCTGGGAAGCAGGCGCTGAGGTGGAGATTATTGCAGGAGGTTTACTACAAAGAGCTTTCGCATCTGCATCTGTGAGAGGGAGGGCAAGGAAGGAGTGGGCAGAGGGAGAAGTTGAGCCCTTATCAATCTCAACAGAGGTCTCAGCTGACCCCTCAAGGGGCAGAGTTGTCCTCCGTCTGGGGCAAGTGTGCTGGGCTTCTGTGTCTGCGCCGCCATATTGGCCACTGGATGTGTCTTTGGAGGTGGGGAGGCATCTCTCTTCACCTGAGGCATTCTCTGAAGGGAGCTGATGGCTAAAGGCTTTCTGCAGGCAACACTCCCAGCAGCTGCGGGAGTAAGTTCTTTCTCACTGAAGTGGGGTCTGGTGGTGCACGACAGTGTCCAACACAATCCAACCTTTGTGTTGACCAGGCTCCACTTTTTCATATACGTTCAGGGAGCAGCTCCTCCAGGATTCTGGCGTGCCTCCCTCTGGGGGGAGTTAGAAGAGGACGGTTGATGGGGTTAACTGAAGCGCACACTGATCCTCATCTTCCCTTGCCTTCACTATTGATTCTGGACTCCCCTCCCCTCAGCGAATGACTGTCCTGGTCTCAGTGGCTTACCTGGTGGCATAGCCAGACCCTTGTCCCAGAGGGGTCTGAATCCCTGGCCAGAATGACCTTCTCAGGCCAGAGTTGCCGCGCCTGCCCGTTTACTGTCAAAATTGGGCCAGGGAGTACCAGGAAGCAAATGCATTAAGCAGGCACCAGATGGATCTCACTGGGCTAAAAATCCAGGTGTAGGCAGGGCTGCGTTCCTCCTGGAGGTCCTGGGGGAGAATCCGTCTCTCTGCCTTTTCTAGCTCCTAGAGCCTGGCTCATTCCTTGCCTCATGGCTCCTTCCCTCATCAGAGCCAGCAAAGGCTGGTTGAGTCCTCCTCACTCTGCACCCACCCCTCTGACACTCTCTTGTTTCCCTCTTTCACTTAGAAGGATGTTGTCCCCACCCAGATAACTAAGGATACTCTCCCCATCTCAAGGTCCTTACCTTAATCACACCTCCTAAGTCCCTTGTGCCAAGTAAAGGGAACCTATTCACAGGTTGTGGGAATTAGGACCTGGACAGCTTTTGGGGGAGGAGCCATTATTCTGCTGACCTCACGGTAGACCCATGTCAACCTATTGCTTATTTAAAGCATGCACTTTGCTCTGGAGAATGACACCCCCATCTTTGTGAAATAATATCTCTGAGCTGGCACTTGAGCTGTGCCAGTAACAGGCCCTCCGTTGCTTTATCAGACCGGCAGATTCAGGGAGACGCAAGTGATACGACCAGTGCACCTTGTGGTCATGTGCCAGCCCTCACAGCTCGGGTGCTGACACGGCGCTTTGGGGGACCCTGCGTGGGTGCATCCAGTGCTCCGGAAGCCCTTAGACAGTGGTCTGGCTTAGGCCCTGTGGGCAGGAAAAGCAAATCTGTATCCAGAATATGTGTCTACCCCTAACAAAATGTCTCACTGCTCCTTTCAGGATGAAAGGGATCCACTGTGGTCAACTCGCCACCAGGCTGGTGTCCTCAAGGAGTGGCACTGTGTCTGGGACTTGGCTTTGGGCTCTGTTGCTGGAAGACTGAACATTCAGTAGCAGTAGCAGAGCAGCTTGATCAGCCTCGGTGGGTGAGATCCTACGCTGTTAGACGTCTTCCTAAATGGGTCAATGACAGAAGCTGGTTGATGTCACTTGGCCAAGTCATTCTGTTGACTCGCTTGTTTAGTGTCTCTTTCATGGTGGATGCTCTCCATTGAGACAGAAAGCTTCACACTTTGTGCCGAGTCCCGGCCACAAGACTGCCCCAGATAGCCTTGTCCCACCATCCAGTCATTCTCCTTCTGGTCCCCTGACTTCTGTTTCCACCAAAGCAGATGCCAAGTGCTCTGCCCAAACCTCTACCTATTGGCAAGATTTCACTTTGCCGTCAACTCTCCAGGCCAGCCCTGAGTGGGGCTGCAGTCCAGGCACCATCTGGTTTTCACTTGCTTCCACAAACCAAGCCAACACTTCTGGGAACAAAGCTGTCTTTCATCAGCTGGTCACACCCCTCCCCCTGGGGCCATAGGTGCAAATCAAGGGAGGCGCCTCTGCAACAGTGGTGGGTAGCAAGGTGGTCTAAGCGGCCTGCCAGCACACCTTGCTTGTGGCCTCTCATCCTGCTCACCCCGGTCCTGGATGTACCACTTCTGTCTTACGATGGATGACGCTGGGTCCACTTGACCTTCTGAGCTGGTGGGTCTGACAGAACCCAACTCGTGATGGGCAGTGCTACGGTCTGAGTGTTTCTGTCCCCCAAATTCATCTATTGAAATTTGATGGTATAAGGAGGTGGGGCCTCTGCCAGGTGCTTAAATCATAAGGGTGGGGCCCTCATGAATGAGATGAGTGCCTTCTAAAAGAGGCTCCAGAGAGATTCCCCAGCCCCTTCTACTGTGAGAGGACAGCAAGAAAATGCTGGCTGTGAACTAGAAAGAAGGTCTTCACCCAGCCATGCCGGTGCCATGATCTTGGACCTCCCAGCTTCTAGAACTGTGAGAAATAAATATTTGCTGTTTATAAATTATCCAGTGTATGGTATTTTATTATAGCAGCCCGGACAGACCAAGACAGGCAGTTATGGTGTCCCACAGTCAGGGCAAGGGCCCACAGCATGCCAGGAACTGCTTTCCAAAAGATTTATAATTTTCCCTATGGCATGGCCTTGTGGCAGACCCTTAAAAGTCTTCTTTGTAATTCTCTCTTGGGGGCTTGCCAAAAACTCTGCATGGTGTCTTCTACCGGTGCTGATAACTCCAATACCATAGGGCCCTCTGGGTCAGATAGCCCGAGTCAGCTATATGAATTACACCTCTGGCACCATTGCCTAGACCTGCTGCAAAGTCTCTGCCATCTCTGGACTGACTCAAAGATGGCAGCTCTTCACGTCCCCTGGTATGTGGTTTGCAGGTACTCAATCCTGAAGGGGGACTGTGCCTTCAGAACCCACAGAGGCCTCCCAAGCATTGTGCCTCTTTCTTTGAGGTGGGAGGTGCAAGCGGCCATTATTTGTCCTTCACTGGCTACCCTGGCATGCTCCAGACCATGGCAGCTCCTAAAGGTTTTACTGAGATGACAGGCCCCCGAAACCTCACCAGGCTTACCCTCCCACCTTTTGGAGTGCATGGGTCTTAATCAGACTCACAGCGTACTCGCCACTTCCCGTTCATTCATTCTGATGGGCACGAGGTTATTGATAAGGCAGACCAACGTGATATTTTGCAGGATCCTCGGCCAATCCAGAACTTGGAGACCTGAGGGTGAACGTATTTCTGGGGCAAGACTGTAAATGTATCCTGTTATCCATTCCAACTGAATGCGAGCTGGTTTTGATCCTCTTTTCTGATCGGGATGGAAAGTGATGCATTTGCCAGATCAATGGCCAAGGACCATGCACAGAGGTCATGATCATTGCGCTAGCAAGACTACCACATTTGTCACAGCAGCTGCAGTCTTGACTATCACTTGGCTGGATTTGAACTGTCATCCTCCAGGATCTGTCTTGTTTTTGCAAAGGCCAAACTGGTTAGTTCAATGGAGCTGTAATGAGGACCACGACCCTTAGATCCTTGAGCTTTTAAAAGGTAGCTCCAATATCTGCTACCACCCTCCCCCTCCCCGAGCTGGGATGAGGTACTGTTTTTTATTTACTAGCTTGGAAGGACACAGAGGACAGTTTCAGGGACTTCCTCTTTGCCTGGCCCACTACAAAAGCTGTCACCCTACAGGCCAAGGAGTCAAAGTGGGAGTTGTGACAATTACTAAGTGTCTAATTACACTTTGGGGAGTAGGGAAAAGATGACTGGGTAAATCCAAGGATCCAGTGGATCCACTGTAAGCCAGGCCTGGGCCAGCATTCCATCTGTTACCTGACCTGTGTGCCCCTGCTCGAATGGAGGTCCACAGTGATCCATCAGAGCTTAACGCATCTATACTGAGTTGGACCCCGTCCAACGCCCCAGATTTATTTAGCTTTTGCAGGAGGACTGGGGGTATGACTACTAGATAACACTTGCTTTGGTGTTGCAGGCTCATCCTGGGGGCTTGGTTTCTCCTTTAGTCGGTGGGTTCCTGGTCTGAAAACTGACTTACCTCCAGAAACAGGGCAAAGAAATCATGACCATTACTTTGGTCGGGAGGATTGCCATTAGGCTCTTGATTGTCCATTCTTGATTTCTTTGATTGCACAGACTGAGTAGAACATTTGTTGGCTGCCCATCTATTTTGTGCCCCAGGGGACACCTTGTTCTCCAGGACTCGCTGCAGCCAGGCCACCTGGGGCCACTCCTACCTGGCCACTCATTATAATTGCATCCGCCTCTCTCTGGATGGGTAAACGTCACCGCAAGACCTCTGTTGTTTGCGGTTCTCTTGCTCTTACTGCTGTTAGTGACCCTTGGACCATGAGAGCTGGCCCTACCAGTAGCCCGGGCCACAGACGCGTGCTGTCACCCACCGTCTCAGGGCTCTTCTCACGGGTGTGTCCCTGGCTGCTTGGGTAAGTGGTGTGTCTGTCGGACCCTCCAGAGGAACGTAGTCCTCCTCCAATGTTCCCCGCCTTGGGGCTTTAGCACATTCACTCCAGCGCGCTCACTTCGCAGAGCCCTTCAATTCCCTTTTCTACCATCTGACTCAAAAATTCTGGCACTTTTAAAGGTACAGGCCGTGACTTTTTCTGTGCTTCTAGGAGCCACCCTAGCAGCATTTTGGCACCATCGCCTGTGGTGCTTGCAAGGACACTGAACCTCGTATCCTAGGAAAGTGCCCGCGCGTTGATAAGCTCTCCAAACATTCCAACCATATGTGTCTTTCCTGCTCTCCTGCCCAGCTCTGGACGATGCATCTTCAAAATCCAGTCCCACCTGTGCTCTCCTGGCCCCTCCCGTACCTGTGGGCTATAGCTCCTTTCCCTGCTTATCAAGTCCCAGCACTGTCTTGGCCCAGTCACGGAGGGACTTGACCCCTAATTACAGGTCTCATGGTGAGAAGGGAGATGGGGGCAGATCCTGGGGGGGGGGGCTGCGTACTGTCTCACAGAGCAGAGACCTCCTGCATTTCTTCAAGGAATAGAGGAGCATTCGCCCTGAATAGGGAAGAATGGGCTACTTCTGCAGGCCCAGAGGGTTCAAGGCAATCCAGGGACTTCAGATTTGGGGTGCATCAACTCAGGTGTCCCATCTAAAACCTCCAGGTGACACTCCTTCCCAGTCAGAGCATGATCTTGACACAGAGCTACTTCAGTTGCTTTTAACTTTCTTTGGAACTTGGCTGCTCTGAGATCCTCCACTACCAGGACTCAAGGACCTCCTTATGTGCCACCGCCGGCCCTCTGGTTTTCACGCTTAGCTCTTAATCGAGCTCAGCCTTTTGTTAGCTTTTTTCAAAGTGTCAGTCAAGTTTAGCAATAATTCCACCGATTTCGCTTTTCCCTGGTATTTCTCAGGTAGCTGAATAGCCCTCAGCATCGCATTTCCTTCCACAGGTAAACTATCTCAACTCACCGAAGGTGACCGTTTTAATTGCACTGTCACCTTGTTGTAACCGGAGCTGCCTGTGTCCCACTGACCACTGTGACCAGGCAGGCGAGATGGGTGAACCTGTTCTGGAACCCAACCCCTCACCCCAGCATCTGCTTTCCCGGACTACTCAGCTGTGGCTGCTGCACTTGGGGGTCCCCTGGAAGCAGAACTCATCAGTATGTGAGAGGTTTACCAGGGAGAGCTCCCGGGAGCAGCGCTTGTGGAATGGAGGGGAAGGAAGCAGGATTAGACAGAGGGAGAAGCTGGGCTCTGATGCTGGGTTCGTTTCCTGCTGCTGTTACAACGAAATGCCACACACTTAGTGGCTTAAAACAACACGCATTTATTATCTTACAGTTTTGGAGTTCAGAAGTTGAAAATGGGTCAGCAGGGGTTCCCGCAGTCCAGCTGGGTGTGTCCCCATCTTACCAGACCTTTGGTAAGGTCCTCCTTTCCCTGAAGTTGGTGCTGACAGATTTCCTATCCTTGCTACCAAAAGGGCTCAGCTGTTATAAATTCCAATTCTTGTCATTGTTCTCTAAATATGTGGCTTTTACATCCCTTCCTTGGGGACTGAAGGGTGTGTGTGTGTGTGTGTGTGTGAGAGAGAGTGTGTGTGTGTGTGTGTGTGTGTGTGAGAGAGAGAGAGAGAGAGAGAGACAGAGGGAGAGAGAGATCCTTGATAAACTTTTGTGTGTATTTCAGAGGCCTTGGAAAAGATGACACACTCTGTTGGTTACAAAGTTATACTTAAGCAGACTGTGAGCGCAACAGTGTGAACCCCTCCTTGGCCTTGGCTGGGCTGGGTCTCCGTGCCTGGTTGTGGGTCAGGAGTGGAAGGAAGGGAGGGTTATGTGGGTAAGTACGTTCAGTGGCCCAGACCTTGTGCCAGATACGATGTCAGTGGACACAGCAGGGTGAGGTGGGGGGGGTGTCACTGCACAAAGAGACTAGGCTGAGGGGCTGAGAGGCAGAGGGGGAGCAGAGTCTGAGCAATTTCCCGGCTTTGTGGCGGGGTCTGGCAGCAGGCTGGCCCTGCAGGGTCTTTTGTGATCCCTGAGCCTCCCAGTGATCCTGCGAGGGCAACGGGGGCTCTAGTGACCTGTCTAGGGGGCCGAGGGCCGTATGGGGGAGGAGTGGTCCCCAGCCTGACCGTCATCCCACCTGCTGACCACGTGTCTGCAGCGCCTGGCGGATGTGACGCTTAGGTGCTGCGGAGTGGACGGTCTCTGCCTCCTTATGATCCTTTTTGACGTGAAAAAGCGATCGCATTTCCCTGTCCTAAAGCCCTGCAGTGGCTCCCGGGGGTTTTCTGCACAAAATCCAATCTCCTTATCATGGCCTGCGGGGCTCTGCCCTCCCCCCAGCTCAGGAGCTGCAGGCGTGTCTGTGCGCACTGCCCGGACTCAGGCCTGCTCCGCCTCAGGGCTGGTCCCCATTCCTGCCCTAGGAGCCAGCCCTACGGGGGTCGGGTCTCACGCCCTCTCAGCCCTCGGGCTCCAAGTCACCGAGCCCCCCAAGGTCAGAGTCCTCAGCCCCACCCTGGGCCCCGCCCACATCGGTGCCCTCCGCACAGACCCCGTCAGGCCCCAACGCCCCTGCAGCTCCGCGGAGAGCACAACCTCTGAAAAAGGATGGCGAGCCTTGTCCCTGTGCCATTAACTCTCCTGTGACCAAGGCCTTCCCTCGGGGCACAGGGGAGCGCTGGGCGTCCCATCACACCTGCTGGGCCCGCCAGGACTTTGCCAGTGTTGTTGGAGTTTCCCAAGTGAAATGCAGCGTGGAGATGAAATGACCCCTGAGCCTCAGGCTTGGGTGGGCGAGGCTGGGAGGAGCCGGACCAGCCCATGGGGCCTGGACCCCCACCTGCTCCACCCGCCCCTTCTAGGAGCAGGGCTGCCGGGTCTTTACCTTCACCCAGGTTCTCAGGATCTCCCAGAAATGGTTGCCTCGGCTTCATGCCTGAAACCTCAAACACAAATAATTTTCAATTTGCCTGGGAGTTTCCATCGCACAATCCAATGTTAAATAATAGATTAGATGCCTCAGGGAGAGAAACAGGGTTTAAGCAGAAGAAATAAATAAAAGGAAAAGTAAAATTCAGCACATCGGCTCAGAGAGTAAGAAGGCAGCTTTCCCTCCTGAACTGCATTTGCTGCCCTGGCCTGTCCTGCAGGCTGGGTCCGCCTCCCTGTGTGGCCTAGAGCTGCCTGGAGAAGGTTCCAGGTGTCAGTGGTCCTGGGTCTGGTTCCACCCCTTACCCTTGCTCCCAGGCACTGCACACCAAGAAGATGTCTGACTCACAGCCCAGGGACCTGCCACCTGTCCTGCAGTCAGGCTGACCTGGACACTTAGCAGTTATAGCCACAGAGCCACCGTCAGGCAGACACAGGCTGTTCTAGGTGACAGGCAGTTTAGCAGGCAGGTGGCAGACATGACCTGATGGGGCTGGATGCAGGTGTGGGATGATGGCATCTTTGGACCCAAGAGGAGGCTGAAGAAAGTATGTCTATGGGACGTGACTTGTCTTCAAGCTCTGGAACTGATGTCATCTCTGTCCAGTGACCTTCCCTTCTGCCCACCCTGCCCTTGCATCTCCCCCCATCAGCCACAGTCTGTCCTTGTTACACAGAAACCACACTATCTCCAAGGTCACAGATTCCCAACTCCCATCTTTCTTCTTCTCCATAGACCTTCCTACCTTCAATCTGCCAGCAGCCTTTCCTGTCCTGTCCCTTCTGGTCTTGCCCAGGTCCCTCAGGCCACTGTTTCCCTGTCCCCTCCCCTCCTTCCAGCACACATGCCTAGGAGGAGCCCAGCTCTGACCTTGTCTGTGCTGTTTGAGAAGCAGGACAGCACATGGGGGACACGAGGGCCAAACTGCCAGAGTTTGAACCCTGGAATATCCTCTTAATAGCTGTTTGAGCTTGGGCAAATTACTTAACCTCTCTGTGTCAATATCCTCTTCTGTAAAAAATGGGAGGATAATGACTGTATCTACTTTACAGGGTACATAAGCTAATATATATATGAAATGCTTAGAGCAGTCTCTGGTAAAGCAGTAAAACTATAATTCTTATGATTGCTTCAGGGGCTGAGGAGGGAGACAGAGGTGGCTTGGGTTAAGCTGAAGGCACTGGACAGGGAGAGAAGGATGGATTCAAGATATACTCAGGGGACAGAGAGAATGACCTGTGTGAAAGGGAGGAGTCCAGGGCTAGAGGGCTGAGACAGGATGCCTGGGGAGGAAAGACCTGAGCGGGGAGAGATGCGAGGCTCAGCTGGTACGTGAGAAGCCAGGTGCCCTGAGACACGCCCACCAAGGTGTGCTGCGGGGGTCTGAGCTCAGGGCTGGAGGTGCCGATTTGGGCACCAGCAGCACAACGATGTGAGGCTGGCTGAGCACGTCCAGGGAGTGTGTAGATCCAGGAGTCTCTGTCCAATTCAGAACATGGGATAGTTGGAGACGCTGAAGCGAGCTGTTTCTATGGGTGGGGGGACTGGAAGGCAGACCATGGTGAGCTCAAGAGTAAAAGGCTGGTGAATGTGTGAGGCAGCGGGACAAGTTTTGCTGGGAAGGAGAGGACAGAGATGGGACAGGAGCTGGGGGGGGTGGTGTGGGGCTAAGGCTTTCCTGTTTTTGAAGATGGGGCACTGATCAAGCCTGATGAGCTGGCAGACAGAGGGTGAGGTCTTTGCGGAGGAGAGGAGGGCTGGGATGAGGGAGTGGAGGGCTGACCCTGGCAGGGCAGGAGGAGAAGGAGAACTGGGGCCAGGGCATAAGGAGCATCAATTCGACATGAGACAGAGAAGGCCTCTCTGGTCCTTCCCTTTCATTTCACTGCAGTAAGAGGTACACTGTCAGCTGTGCACATTTCTCTGTGTGTGTGTTTCTGTGTGTGTGGATGTGTTTCTGTGTCCAGGTGCACCTGGGTCTCTGTGCATGCTTATATGTGTATATGTGTCACAAGTGTGCATGCGTGTGTGCGTGCGCACATGTTTGTATCTGTGCATCTGTGGCTGTGTCTCTAGGTCTGGATGTGTATGGATTTCGGAGAAAGGGTATGTGTGTATCTCTGTGTATCTGTGTGTGTGGGCATGTCTGCATGTGTTTATGCCCACAAAAGTGTGTGTGTGTATGTATGTGTGTTGTGGCTGAGGTCACAGAAGGCCTGTGTCACCCTCCTGGAGAGTGGGAGATAAACACTGGCTGGTTGGTGGTGGCCCTGTGAAGTTTGTGATCGTGAGTGTAAGGAAAGCTCAGTGCACCCTCTCCTCCTGCAGCAGAGGGGGCAGGCTGGAGTGGGTTGGTTGCACTGGGGTCCACCAGGGGCAGGAGACAGAAAAAGGTCAAGGTCGTAAGGTGGGTCAGAGTGCACTAAGCTTGCCAAAGGAGTGAAGCCAGCAGAGGTGATGGCAGCCCCCCTATCCCCCCACCCCTGGTGACACTTGGCCCTTCTGCACTCTGTGTCCTTCGTGCTGACCAGTCTGTGCTTTCCATGGCTTCCTGGCCCCATTAGGCCTGTGAGGGGTGAGGAGCGCTGGGGAATTTTGGGGTTTTGGTATTAGGGCAGATGTGTCCTCTGGAACTGGTGGGTTTGAGAATGACCTCCAGGGTCTTCCTGGAGACAGAGCTGGAGAGGCAGGGTCCCCGTGACCCCATGGCTGGGAGGGACAGAGGGCAGAAGACCGATGCACTTTCCGCTGGGTCTGGGGGAAGCACCGCCTCGCATGAGCTGCACACATTCGGGGTGTTGCTGCCACCTCGTGGGCCGATCGGGGATGCTCAGGGCACAGCTCAGGAGCGAGGACTTTGCGCCCTCTGGTGGCCAAGTGCTGTCTCTGCCCGTGGAGACCCGCGCCCTCCTGCAAAACCCCCACCCCACCTTCCATCGCCCTCCCGCCCCCACAGCACAGTTGCCGAGGGGGCGGGGCGGTGGGCGGACACAAAAGCGAGGCGGCCCAGCCCGCCTGCATGGGTCGGATGCCAGCTCCAGGGCCTGTCGCTGTGCAGCTCTAGGCAAGCCTCTGCGCCTCGGTCTCCTCACCTGAAAAGTCCGGCGAGGCGTGGTCAGGGCTGCGGGGAGAGGCATTTCAGGCAGCACGTAGGCGAGGCCAGCACAGCACTGGCGCATCAGGAGCGCTTGATTCAAGCGGGCACATCCTAGGCTCCATGGTTTGGAATTACCCATTTCTGACCTCTGACCCCCGACCCTTACCCTAGGTTTCAGGTGCTCTCAGGAACAGGCCTCCAGCCTTCTCTCTCCACCTCCCACTTCCGGAGGCGGGGAGAGGGCAGGAGCGTCTGTTCCCAGGTGGTCCCAATTTCGGCAGACCCCTGATCACCCTCTGATGCCATCTTACGGTTGAGTCTTGTGTGCAAAGGGCCCTTCTGGGCAGCGTGAATAGTCAGGGAACAGCAGCGGGCCTCACCGCCAGGCCAGGCCAGCCCCAGGAACCAAAACAAAGCTCAGGGCTCTCGCACACCTTCCCCTGAGCCTGGGCCACCAGACGCTGGAGCCCATTCTCTCTGTAGTAACAGCTGTCAGAGCTAACACATGCTCCATGCCAGGGGCAGCTCCACCAGCCTCATTCAGGGTCATTGTACCCATCAGCCTCGGGGGCCCAGAGTTGGAGGCAGGAGTATTTCAGGCCTGCTCAGCCCCAGACTGCTGGCCCCTGGCTTCCAGAGACCATCCTGGTCCATTCCTGGGACCATGAGTCAACTCTCAGCCCTCCACCCCGACCTGTGCCCAGCTCTGGGTTCTCCAGCACTTGGGTGGGATGGGGGCGACCCCAGGATTAGCCAAGGGTGTTCCCCAGAGAGGAAAGGGCTAAGATGCTGGAGGGAGAGAGAGCAGACCACCTCCCCACCTCAGGCTCCCCTGGGGCACCCATCCCCCACTGAGGGGGCTCAACTCCTGAGGATGGAATTGGTAAATGGGCCCTGCCTGGGTGGGGAGGGGGTACTGGACAACTGTTCCTCCATCCACTGCCACCCACCTCGGTCCTGGGTCCTGTGTGCAGCCAGGACCCTGGGGACAGCACATAGGAGGGTTTGGCCATGTCTAGGAGGCCGGGGGGCCTCAATTTCATGTCTGACCACCTGGCTTGATCTGGCACCTCACCTCCCCAGGGAACTCCAGACTTCTGGAGCTCACAGGCCTCAGTGGGGACCCTAGGTTTGGGGACATCTATTTTCTTCAGTACACAGAGAGGAGGGCTCATGTCTGGGAAGGTCTCAGCCACTCTCAGGGCAAAGGCCTGGTAGGGGCTTCAGTGAAGTTTGGAGAACCAAGCTGGCAGAGGGCACTGGGGGTTCTCTGGTTATTTCCCCAACTCAATGGGCCTGCTTGACTCCTTGGAGGAGTCCATGGCCCCTTCTAGATGGTTCCCTCTAGACTATACCCCACAAAGTGATGAGAAGATACAATCGGGCAGGGATGGGCAGGGGAGGGAGCAGCACAAGACTGTCCCACAGAGGAGGACTGCCCACAGTCCCCCGACCCCCTGACACGTATAGACTCACACACATTTACATATCCCCTCACCCCAGACACTATCCCCATCAGACGGATACCTACTATGTCACTTATACACACATACATACACGTAGACTCACATGCTCACCACCCTCTTCCTAGACACACACACACACACACACCCACCATGGGAGGATGGCCCCCGGGCAGTCTTGATCATCTCCAAACAGCAGCAGTGAGTGAAGGCGCCCTGCAGGCTGCCTCAGCTGGGCTTCCCCGTGTCTCCTCGTTGATCAGATGACCAGTGACACAGCCACAGGCTTCACCAAATGCATCCATGACCAGAGACATTGTTTCTCTGTATTGTGTATTCCCTCTCACTTTGTGAGCACCACAGCCCAGGGGCAGCTGTTTCCGGGTCATTGTCCGCCAGGCCCCTCCCAGCTTCCTCCCATGCTGACCTGGCCCTGCCCAAGGTGTGGGTCCGTCTCTCTGGCTCTCTGAGCCTTCGGCATCTCCCTTCCTGCCCTTCACATCTGTGAGTCCTTCCAGCACTGATCACAACCTCCTACCCTCCCGCCTGACCTCAGGGGAAGCTTCACCCTGCTCAGGGTTCTTGGATGCGTGTGGCCCCAAGCAGACAGGTGGCAGCCTCAGCCCCCTGTTCTACTTTTATAAATTTCCAGAGCTTAGGAAGAAAGATGGAGCAGTTCATGACAGTGTGAGCCTGGCTGGGATCCAGCATCATGTCCCACCTTGGGGACCAGCAGCATCCCCGCAGGGTCTGGCGGCACCCCCCTAGCAAGTGGGAACAGATTGAGAGCAATCTCCCAGGAGAGACTCAGGCCACAGAAAGATGTGGGAAGCTGTGCAGCGGACTGCTGGCAGACAGGTTGACAGACAGATGAGACCTCAAAGTGGCAGAGAGACAGACAGACAGGCCCCTGGAAACAACCACGACAAACAAGACCCCAAGACAGCCACAGTCATGCCCTCACTTTTTCTGAGAAATTTCAAGAATCGCCCTGGCTTTTTGACAATTTCAGAACCATTTTTGAGTGTGAAAATGTATGGTTTTGGAGAAAAAGTTTCCTATGCAGCTTCTCCTCCCCCTCCCCCTGAGTTGGTTCACAGTGGGGCAGGGAGTCCTAGCAGTTTTGAGGTGGTTTTGTCAGCTGGAGTCAGGGATCAAGGTCAGGGTCAGGGGGTCTGTGGATGACATCTTTGGGCCAAAGCCCTGCTTCCCCTGAGGTTCAGAAAGCCAGGGATGGCATCACTCCCTGCTGGAAACGCAACCCCCTGAGACCCATGTGCAGTGTCCCACTGAACCCAGAGGCAGCCCCAAGTGGTAGCTTGCCCGGAGAGACCTTGTCACTGCTCTGGATGTCCCCAAAGGGCCCCCCACAAAGTGCACTTACAAGAAGGGACTCTGATGGCCCTCCATGGGGACAGGTCTGTCTTCTTTTGGGATGACTGCGCTGGTAGCAAGACGAGAGGACCCCGCGGACAGAGTCCTAGCCTGGGGAGCCTGAGGCGGGATGCTGCCACCGAGTCCCCTGCTCCTTCTGCTCCTGTCACACACAGGCTGCTCCTGCCCTCGGCTGCCCTGGGTGTTGCTTGTGAGCACCTGGCTCAGGCCAGCGTGGGGAGGGAGGAAGAGCCCCAGAAAGCACAGGGAAGGGTCTGTGTGTTCCCACACCAACACACGGAGTATAGACAAGGCTGCTCTGGAAACCATGTGCTTTATTTGGAAACTCATCCCAAGGGACCCTTCCCCCCTTGGTCTTAGAAAAGCTGCAAACCGTGTGGTTTGGTACAAGGCAATGGCTAAGGGACTGCAGGAAATCCCTTACCGCTGGGGCCCCTGTCCTCTGGGCCTCAGACTTCCCTGGTCATCCTGACTCTTGGCCGAGCTGGATATGGGCAGCTGGGACTCCTGGGGTGTTCGGCTCACCCACCACCAGCATCTTCCTTATTTGAGGAGTGAGGAAGTGGGTATGGGGCAAGGGCCAGGGTCCCCATTCAAGGCCTGGGCCTCTGTCCCCCCTGACGCGCCGGCACCACCCAGCAGCCACGGCTCCTCACCTCCTCAGAGCCCTGTTTCTCTGGGTACATCTCAGCTCCCAGGTGAGGACCTAGGAGGAGCGGGATGCCGCCTGCCGACAGGTGAGTGGGTGGGGCAGGGTTGCCCACGCCCCTCAGTACAAATCTGCAAAGGGCTTGGAGTAGTTGAACATCAGGTAGTCCATGTAGTAGAAGTCGTAGGTGCGCTGCCGCTGCAGGGTTGAGAGCTGGGCGAAGTACTGGTGGGTGATCCGCGCGGTGGTCCGTGCCTCCTGCGAGTGCCGGTCCTTGAACCGGGGGAAGGTCAGGTTGCGCGGTGCATGGATGAGGCTCAGGAAGAAGTTGGCATCGTCCTCCATGCTCTCAAACTTGCCCACAAAGTCATAGTCGATGAGGCATGGGCTGCAGAGCCGGCTGACGTGGTCCCAGTGGATGTCCATGCCCACTGGCCGGTGCACGTCCAGCAGGTACTGGACAAACTCGGGGAACCGCACACCGGAGCCCGTCCGCAGGGCCTCCCGAGAGGCGTTGGCCCGGTACCGGGCTAGGATGGCCTTACCGAAGACAGGGTGATAGTAGCTATTGGGGTGTTCGAACTTGTCGCGGAAGGCGGAGACCAGCCTCTCGAAGGGCTCGCGAACAAAGAGCATCTTGGTGTAGGTGCTGAGGCGGTGAAGGATGCCCTGGCGGTCGAAGGTGTCCAGCCGCTTGAGGGCGCTGCCGTAGTGGACGGTGTTGTGCTGGATGTCGGTGGTGGATGAGGCCAGCCCTGCCAGCACCATGAGCACCCGCTTCCAGTTGGAGCAGCCCGCCTTGGGCACCTCGCAGTACAGCACGCGGTGGCGGTCCTCCACGAAGATGCGGGACACGTGGCGGGGCGTGACCGCCCTGCGGCTGCTGCTTGCCCGGTACTTGGCGCACGCCTCCTGCATCACTCGCTTGCGTTCCTGCTGACGCCGCTGCAGGCCGACCCAGTAGCTGTCCAGGGCCCTGGGTGCCGGCTGCACGAACGTACTGGCTGAGCTGTTGGTCAGAATGGCCGCCGCAGCCGGCATTTTCTTGATAAGCAGACGGCGGCGGCGCTGCCGTGGACGCAGACGGGCCCCCCTGTTTACGCGAGGTTGAGGCTGATCTGGCACCAGCAGGTTGAGGCCTCTTGGGGCCCGGCTGGACAAGTCTCGAGTGGCCCTCTCTGTGGGTGCCTTCAAGTCACCATCCTGGGAACTGCCTGGTGGGAGGTCCTGGGGCAAGAAGAGAAACAGTTAACAAGGTGGGCAGGATAGCTGGACACTGAGGGTTACACAAGCCAGGACCTCGCCATGGCCAGGTCCCTGCCACCCTCTTTGGACTGAGTTTTTCCCAGGTGAGGGAGCGGGGGACAGGCTGACCCTGCAAGATGTGACCTGCAGGATGTGACCCCCTTGGTCTGAGCCCTGGTCCAGCCCCCACTGCCCCCTCCCCTCTGCTGGCCATGGTGTGAGGGGCAAGTGTCGTTTTGGCCACAAGATGGCGCAGGTCTCCCAGGAACCTCTGTCTGGAGAGGAGGAGTTGGGGTACTTGGTGGCCTGAAGGAGCCAGGCTCCGATTTAATGCTTCTATTAGCACAGACCAAAGCTGCCATCCAATAGGAAAGGGAACTTCATGGGCCCAAAGCCCCGGCATTTGTTCCTAAGGCTCCTGGGAAGGACCGGACACATTTTTCTTTCCAAAAATAGATTTAATGTGAGCTCCGAGTTTTCTTCCCTGCCCTCCCCAGCTTTCCCCAGGCTGCCCATGCTGAGATTTATCAGACTCTCTGAACTCACGTTGTGGCGCTGCTGTGGCCTGATGTTGAACTTTATTCCTGAAAAGCAAAGAGAACAGTATTAGCGGTGGAAGTACCACTGTGTGGCTCCCAGGGACCTGCTTATGGGCTCTTGACTGCAGGTGCCTGGGCTGGAGGGTACTTGGGGTGGACTCTGTGAAAGGCAGTTCAGAGGAGGGAGCAGAGGCACCCCTCAGTGCAAATGCCCCTCCAATCCCATACCCGTGGGGAGAGTAGGGGTGCAGCAAAGATTTGGTCTCACTGGCTCCCAGCTGATGCACACATCTGTGGGTCTCACTTCCTGATGTGACCTGGAAGGTCCAGGAAGCACCCTGCCCGGGTGTGCCCACACACCCACCCAGTGGAGCAGCCAGGAACCTCACACTGTCAATGTCACGAGGAAAGGGCCCTTCGGGAGGATCTGTCCGTCTTCTCTCTACACCCTGCCCTGGCTCTAGTCAACGTGGACTTTTGCACTCAGCTATGACCCACTCCTACCCACACTCTTGCTCACGCCAGGCCTGGGAGTGGAACACACTCCTTCCCCTCAAACTGGGGCCTCCTCGCTGGCTCCAGAAAGTTCCTTCACCTAGGTATCTGTTTTGCGATTTTGGCTGTCTCAGGTGGTCATGGGGCTCTGGGGTGAACTGGCTTCATCCTGCTCACCTGGTCTCCTCTAATGGGCAGAGGAGAGGCCAACACAGTGATTGATTGCCTGGCTACCCCTGTCTGGAGACTCGGGGGAGATGGAGAGATATCAGTGCATCACTGGCTACACTTCAGAACATCCTCTCTGCCCACCAAGGAGGTGATTTGCCTGTGCTAGGGCCAGGGTCACTCAGGATAAGCTCTGGGGAGGCAAACCTTTGGCCAGAGGAGAGGATTCTGCTTCATACTCAGTTTGACCCATTTTGGGGGAGGTCCTGAGAGGATTTCCTTCAGGGAAACCTACTTAGGAGTCTTGGTCTCCTTCCCTGTCCCTGCCTGGCCACTGAGACACTGGGGCTCTTCCTGCTCCTGTGCCATGTGAGTAGACATTTCTGCTCTGAGGCTTTGCCAAAATAAGGACAAGCCATCCTTTAAACAAGCAGAGAGCTCCAGCTTCCAGCTGGCACAATGGGGCACTGTGTCGACCACACCTGACCGAGTTCTGGCTGCTGCCAGGGGTGGGGGGTGGGATGTTTCGGAGGCCCAGCACTTCCCTGGCTGTCTCTGTGTACTTGGCAGAGGTCCAGTGGCTGGGGCCCAGCTGGCGAGGGGACATCCAGGTTCTCTGTCCCTGAACCAGGGACTCTGCTGATTTCTCATGCTGTCTAGTTTTGCAGGTTCAGCCACTGCTATAATCCTGGCCTTATACTGGTCAGTCTGCGGATATGCCCACAATTCTTCATTCATCAGCAATAGAGGACTGGGGATGGGGGAGGACATGAGGTCACCCATGGGCTGGAAAGTTAAAATCCCTGAGCCTGCCGGGAACTTCCTCGAGTCCCAAGAGCGGTGGAGATAAAGGCACAGCTTGTCACGTTGCATCTTTCATCTGCTGCAATACAATTCTTTGATCTCTTTGGACTGGGAACAGGGGCCGACCCTTCCCTGGGCAAAGGGCAGAGTGTCCACACCTTCCTGGGCATTTCCAAGCTGATGTGCATATGTGTGTGTGCATGTGGGTGAGCACTGAAACAGGCCGTCCAGATTCTTCCATGGAGGCTGAGGGGAAGCTCCATGTAGAACTGGCTGCACCTCTCAGGGGATGGGGTGTGAGTAATGGGTGCCCAGCCTTGAGAGCTCTTAGAATTAAGCCCCTCACCAGGGTCCCCCTCTCAGCCCAGAGTCTCTTTCCCTCTGCTGGCCACCCCCTGCCCCACGGCTGTCCCCAGCATGTTTCCTGAGCTCATTTCCCTCTGGTATGTGTGGGTTTCCTCCTGCAGCCAATGAACACAGATCCCTTCACTAGAAGGGACCTTCTGCGCACTCAGTTTTCCTCCACACTGCCGGGTTTGCTTAATTATTTTCTTCTGGTGATGGCAGCTGGCTCTGCTAAATCACTTCTCCTCAGAGTCTCAGATACGGGAATTTACTCTGCTTGTCAGTCCTGTCAACCTGTCAAGGTGCGATGGCACTTATTTATATTCCTTTTCTGGAGCAAATGAATCACGCCAGATTTGGCCGAGAGTGGGGTGAGGAGCCACTTACAAAAGGCATCTTGCTGGTGGGTGAAGTCAGACGAGTATGTGCTTACAGAGGTCACAGCCCCTACAGCTGTGACCTTCCACTGGCACCGTCCTCACAGCCTGGAGGGTGGTGGGCTGTGGGGCCTGACCCATTTTATCTGTGCAGACTGGACAAGAGAGCACTGAACCCAAAGGGTTTCCAAGGTTGGCCCACTGGAAGACAGGTGGGGCCAGAGCTCTGAGACAAAGACCTTGCTGGACAGCGCCCAGGGCTCAGTGAGTCTCCTGACATCTTGGTTACTTTTGCCCAACAAAGCCAACGTGGCTGCAACTGCCCGCTTTGGGGAAAAAAAAATCAAACAGAATTATCTTGTGGAAAACCCAATAACAGATCTTATGTAGAGCCTGAGTTTGCCACAAGCTGCATGTTCCTGACCTTGAACTTATGACAGCTTGTTTGTGAAGACTGAGACTGTCCCATGTAGCCACTTTGGAATAAAGAAATAAACAACGGAGGAAACGTAATGGGCTCGCCCGCTGGCCGGGGGCCCAGTGTCCATACTTTTTCCGCGGAGGAAGCTGCTCCTTCATGCACTGCGCAGATAACGGCTGAAGCAAAGACCGTCTCCAGCTCAGAGTGCAGCGACCAGGAATCTTGGGCATCTTGAGGCCCGGGGGGGCTGCGCATTCCCCAGAGGGCTGCACTTCAGGACCCTGGACAGCTCCGAGGCGGGCCAGAGGAAGGGCTCTGCCTCTGCTACACCACGAGGAAGGTACTGCCGCCAGGAGCCCCCAGAACCCGTGCCATGGGGGACTTAGAGCAGGGCTTGGCCTCAATGTAACACCATCAGCACCCCCCCTCCAAGCCCTCAAATAAGTGTGCAGTCTAGATAAAAGCCATGCCCTCAGCCTCCCCTTGCATCCAAAATCATCACGTTGCCTCTCACATCCCATGTCTCCCTACCCCGACACTGTGACAGGAAACCCCAAGGAGAGTCATGTACACGATTCACTTTCAGAGTCTGAGTCACTTGTCCTCTCTTTTCAGCATAATATTAACAACCTGTAAGGGAGCCCTATCCCCCTGAAATGGTGAGAAATAAACAACCACTTTCTCTTTCTGGACAGAGAACATTCGCAGAGCAGTTGAAACACACGCGGGATGATAAGAGTGAGCATTGGTGAGAATAAACAAGGCATGAGTTATTGGGGCTGCCAAGTGTGCTCCACACTGTGAGCTCTTCATTGGCTGAAGATTTTCTTCTGAGCATTTGGCTGAAAAGCTTTCTGGTTCCCTGCCAAGGGGAGGCAGAGGCTGATGTGAGGGTATGTTAGGCCAGGTTCCTATAATGAGGCCACACTGCCTGGGTCTGGAGCAGAGCTGGGGCAGGGGCTTCAACCAGCACGTGGGCTGCTGGGGAGGAGGGTCCCTTGCCCACTGTTTTCTAAATCACAGGAGGGACACCTGCTGCATTCAATTCAAAAGCCCCAATCCTGGATGCCCACTGGGGCTGGAGGCTGAGGACCAGCCTTTTGGTGAGGCTATGTAGACAGGTGACACTGACATGAGTCAAAACAGGACTCAAGTGCCTAGAAGGGGCTGCTTCATGAGCCCTTGACCCCCTGGTCCCAGGTTGGTCATGTCTGAAGAGAGTGACTGCTATTATGGCTGTTCAAATCCCAGCCCTGGGCCCTGATGGTCAGTAGGGAGAGGGTCTTGTCACTGTGAACACTGCAGCCTTGGGGAAGGCATGGCCATCTTGAAGGAGTCAGACCCACAAAGAGGGACAGAGATGGGGAAGAACTGAAGGGGTCAGGAGAGGCCACAGGGCTTGAGGGTAAGTCCAAAGCCCCTGCCCTGTACAGAGTTTCAGACTTGTGGTCCTTGGATTCCCTAGAGTTTCTGACACCAAGCTGTGTTTCCTTGGCTCTTTTTCCATGGCCTGGCTCTTCTGTGGCTGAGCCTATATGATGGATGGCCCCACACCCACCTGTGCCATCCACCCACTTATCCACTTACGCTGCTCATCAGGCCAGGAAACTTCCAGTGGTTTCAAGCTGAGTTGGGCCAGGAGAAACACCAAAGGCAAGTCCCTCACTGCACCTTGGCTTCTCCATGCATAAGATCCTGTGTCCAAGTGTCAGTCCCACCCCAGATTTGCTGGCAGTCACATCTGGTGGGACAAACACTGTTGCCCTGCTCTGCCGTTTCCACATTCCAATTAGAAAGAAGTATATCCTGTACCTGGCATGTGTGCTGGGAGGAAGACCTCCACACCCTGGGGCTGCCCTGCATGGCTGGCCAGTGTACGGGACATCACATAAGTCGGGATGAGCCACAAGGTGTGAAGCAGGGCTGATGGCAGGAAAAAATGCAGTCAGGGTGCACATGCTGCCCACTGGGGTCTGGGGAGAAAATTCTGAGGGAGCTGCCAGGCTTCACTCCAAAGGAAGTCTGTAAGGTTTCTGAATGAAGGTCTTCCAGGGAAACAATCCATAGGAGATATATATATATATCTGGAGGGCAAATTATTTTAAGGAATTGGCTCATGCAGTTACGGGCACTTTGTGAAATCTGAAGGGCAAGTCAGCAGGCTGGAGACCCAGGGAAGAGTGGATGGTGCAGCTCAAGTCTGAGGGCCATCTCAGAATTCCTTCTTCCCTAGGGGACCTCGGTCTTTTCTCCTAATGCCTTCCACTGATTGGATGTGGCCCACCCACATTCTGGAGGGTAATCTGCTTTACTCAAAGTCTAATGATTTAAAGGTTAATCACAGGGGGGAGGGTATAGCTCAGTGGTAGAGCACACACTTAGTGTGTACAAGGTCCTGGATTCAATTCCCAGTACCTCCATTAAAATAAATAAGTAAATGAATAAATAAACCTAATTACCTCCCCGCATCAAAAAGAAAAAAAAAAAGAAAGAAAAGAAAAAAGAAAAAAAAAAAAAGAAAAACAAATCCCAAAAAAGGAATAAAAAAATTAAAGGTTAATCACATCTAAAAATTATCTTCACAGTAACATCTAGACTGGTGTTTGACCAAACATCTGGGCACCATAACTTCGTCAAATTGGTTTATAAACTTAAGCATCATGGCAGGTATATTTTGTTCTTTAAAAAGAATGAACATTTATTCTCTCACAGTCTGGAGGCCAGAGGTCTAAAATGAAGGTGTTAGCAGGGAGGTGCTCCCTCTGCAGCCTCCAGGGGAGCATCCTTCCTGGCCTCTCTCAGCTTCCGGTTGACAAGGTGTTCCTTGGCTGTGGCAATTTAAACCCAATTTCTGCCTCTGTCTTCACATGGCTGTCTTGGATACCTATCTCTTCTCTGGTTGTTTTGAATTAGGGCCCATCCTAATGACTTCATCCTGATCACATCTAAAAAGACCCTATAATGTGGTCATGCTCACAGGTTCAACCCATTGTGGGGGAGTGAGGACACAATCCAACTCACAAGGAGTGGCGAGATTTCAGAGGCTTTAAGAGCATGTGAAGGCAGGGCAGGAACGGCCTGGAGGAGGTGAGAAAATACTTACCCTGCTGGGTTGGGTTGTCCAATCAGTAGCAAAGGATTGTGTTAGTTCTCTGTGTTCTTCGGGGCAGGGACTGTGTCCTGTCCACCTGTGTTATTGGCAGAAGCTTCATAAATTCTTGCAGAAAAGCAGATGCTGTCTGAACTGAGAGCTGGCCCTGGACGTAGGGGTGGGTGTTGGGCTTTTCTCTGAAGAAGCTGGGCCCAGGGATCTGGCTGGAGCCTGCCAACTCCTGGCCTGGCTGCCTGGGAAGGCTCTGTGTGTCTGGGGGCAGCTGCCAGCTGAGCGGCCAGATACAGACAGGAGCTGCCCCGGCTGAGGGTCTGTCCACCCCACGCTGGATGTGTGGGGTCTGTGGGGTCAGAACTAGGACACACCCAGCTGGCTGCCTCCTTCTGCCATCAGCAGGGCACAGCCGGGGCCTGCCCCCGGTGGCTGTACCTCCTCTGGCTCTTCTCCCACCAGCTCAGGCTCCGCCCTTTGGAGGGGCAAACCCTCTCCACTCCCCATCGGCCTCTGCCTGCCTCATTTTGAGCAGCTCCCTTCAACTAGGCAGATTGTTAATTTATGCAGATTAGATGCAAAACTGAAGTTTAAACACTCAGCAATTAGAGGGCAGCCTGGGCTCAAGGCACAGAATTCAGATAGAAGAAGCCTCACCAGAGGACCTTAAACCCTCACTTGTGTTCACTAGAAAATTCAACTCATTAAATTCTCTGCTAAGGCCTCTGTGCACAGCCATGCCACCTCTGCTGCCCCCAGGGCCCAGGGCAGGGAAAGGGGGCTCCGGGCAGCAGGAAGCTCCAGACAGAGGTGCCGGCTGCCCTTGGAACCCAAAGGTGGCTCTATGGTCAGAGTGTGGACCTCAGGAGAAGGTGAGAGTCACGCCACCCGTGCTCCCCTCTCCTCCTGCCTCTGGTGGTGGGGATATGGGGGGTGCTTCTTCAGGTTGTTCTGAGACAACCCAGCTCACAGTGGTGTCACACATTTTTGGCCTAGATCAGAGCAGGGGCTTCTTCTTCCTTCACTTAGAGACTCCACCGAGTCATAGCTGTTAACAGGGGACAGTATATTTAAGAAGAAGAAGAAAAAAAAGAGAATGAGGACCTTGACCTCACTGAACCTTAGTCTCCTTATCTGTAAAATGGTATAAAAATTCCCATCTCACAGATCTGACAATGTACAAATGAAACGATGCACAGTGCTGGGCACAAAGAGCGCACGGGATGGAAGCCGCCGGCTCCCGGTGCTCCAATCACCTGGATCCCTTCCTGGTAGCTGAGTTTCCCTGAGCCCAGCTCCTGCACCAGCGCAGGGGCTCTGGGAGCTGTCTGTGGGGGAGGGAAGTGGGCATCTTCCCGTCTTGGGCTGATGGGCACCTGATGGCTCTGACTGCTACTTGTTTTGTTTAGCGATTCCATTGCCTAGCCTCTGTGATTAGGATCTACGATTCAACTGGGTAGTTCCCTGTCAGCTTAGCCTTGGCTGTGAATTCCCTTGGAGCTGTCAGAATGGAGCATCGGAGCTGCCTGTCAGTCAACCAGCCAGCCAGTTAGCCGGTCTGCAAACCCAACAGCTGTCCTGCCACTCCACATCCCACCCCCCATCTGCCCATCACTTGGTTGCAGGAGGAAGGGGGCAGTGTGTCCCTGAGCATCCTCTGTGTGTCCTGTCCACAAGGGAGGGATCTCCAGCTCCTGCTTTGAAGCTCTCCTCTGTCAGAACCTGTGGGTGACTCCACCATGTTTGGGGTGTGTGTGGCCCCAGTACACATGCCATGCACTGCACTGCACCCCCATGTGTGCATGCTGCATGGAACAGGGCTCATGCTGTTTTGTGATGTGTTGTACCATGCGTGCCGAGAGAATGCATCACATCACATCTCTGTGCTGCACACTTGCAGGCTTCTGCTGTGTGCTGTGGCCTGTCCTGGGTGGAGAGTGTGTTCACAGCCATGTACAGTTTCTGAGAGCCCATGGCACGTGGTTTAGGGCAGGTCACACCTTTTCCTCCCTTCAACACACATGGGCCTGGAAGGATAAGTAGGACCTAGTGCATGCTGCTGCGGATGAAACAGAACTAAGTTTGTGACACTTGCCAGCAAAGCCACGGTGCCCCTGGCAGCCTGTCTCTTCTTACCCTGCAGTATGATGGCAGAGCACAGTCACACAGGCCACCACCATCTGTCCTTTCACTCTACAGTGACTGAGTACTGTATGAGCCAGGCAGTGACTCAGGCACCGGTGACGGTGTCTTGGCCATGAACAGGGCAACCGTGGCCCCGCCCTCATGGAGTTTACAGTCTAGCAAGGAGGTGAGGCTCTGAAGTTCCACACGTGATGGCAGCAATGGAGGACGTGGCAGGCAGCATGTCGTGGGAGACGTCAGCAAGCCCAGGGCATCAGGTGAGGCCTCCCTAAGGTAGTGACAATTAATTGGCACTGGGCGGTAATGAGGTCATTCCTGGCAGAGGTTGGTGGCCTTGCACCATGACAGCAGGGCTTATGGGACAAAGAGATGCAGAGACTGGCGGGTGTCAGGAAATGGCAGGACCACGGTGGCTGCAGGAGTGACCAGCAGGCAAGGGGCCTTATGGTCCTGGTAAAGGCAGCAGATCTTACCTTCTCTCCTAAGACCTAAGGGGAACCTAGAAGGGCTTTGAGCCATGAGGTACGTTGAATTTACAGGCCATTCTGAGATGAAGAGCTGAGACAGCAGCAGAAAGGCTGGTCAGCAGAAGTGACCATTGTCCAGGCAGGAGACGTCTGAGGCCTGGACCCAGGTGATGATGACAGGAGGTGGAGAACAGATGCAGAGGATATTTCAGGAGGAATAATCTGCAGGGCGGTGTGCTGCTAAATGTTTAACAACTGGCTCCTTGGGTGATGGGGTGGGGGTAGGGCGGAGTCTAATTTGTAGTATTTGCTTATTTCTGGGGTGTAAATACTCCCACTGTGGCAGATTTCAAGCTAATTATGTGAACGTGGTGTTGCTGGGCCCCTGTGGGCTGGTACCAGCCGGCTCCTGCAGCTGCCTGCTTCAGCAGGACCTGGGGACTGACTGAGTGCAGAATAAGGGAGAGTCTGGCTTCGGACTTGAGCAGTGGGTGGATGCTGGGACCATTTCCTGCAAAGAGGGGCAGACTCTCGTTGAGTCTGAGATGCCTGTGGGTTTCCCAAGAGTAGACATCCAGAAGGCAGAGGACAGAGAGGGAAGGAGGGACAAGCAAGGGGTAGGGGCAGCTGTATGAGCCGGGGGCACATTCCACAGCCTGTGGCTGTCCAGGGTTGGTGGCGGTGTGGGACCCACACTTTCCAGAGGACAGATTGCAGGGCTGAGGCAGCCAATTACCTGAAGCACCGGCAGTGGGCCTGGCCCGAGTCCTGCCTTTGTCCAGAGCCCGTGGGGCACCACAGCTTGGGCTCTGAGTGGTCGTGGCCATGTTTAATGGGATGGATGTAACGGTTCCTCCTGTGTGGCTATCAGGACCCCTGGTGACTGCTCTCCAGCCAGCTCTGCAGAAGGGGGCCGAATTTGGCTTAGATATTGGTGAGTTCCCGCCGGGGGTTACCAGAAAATAAAAATGAGTGAGTCATGCTGGAGTCTGAGGTGGCCCCACCGAGGGGCTGCCTGCTTGCAGGAAAAATGCCAGCATCACCGGCTGGTCCAGGCCTGTGACAGACACTTCTTCACCGGAGCCGAGCCAGGCCAGCGGAGGCCACCAGCAGGGCAGTCTCATCATCGCGGTGGCCTGGCCGCAAGATAATGATTGGTCTGGCTCTAGCCGGCTTTAGGATGTGACGTTCCAGCCACGGCGTCAATTACTGAGCTGGGCTGGGGCTGTCAGACCCGTCACAGCTGTTGCCTGCGATGCCTGGAGAGCCACGGAAGTAAATCCTAGTTGATGGTTCCTTGAAGTGCACCCCTCCACCTGCTGCCAGACAGCTCGGAGAGGGAGGTGCTCCAGGCCCCCAGGGGGGAGTCGGGCTCCTGCAAGTGAGGCTGCAAAGAGCTGCCCAGGGGCTTGGGGATGGATATGCTGATCCTCAGAGGGGCACTCCAGATGATCGTGCACCGGTGGTTGCCACTGTCCCCTGACTGTACCCAGAGGGGCCCCCAGCCCCAACTCCAACACCGCCTAGGCTCAGCCTGTCTCCAGTGTCTCTTCCAGCACCTCTGGGACCACTGAGGGGCAGTGCAGTGGCATTTCAGAGATCATCCTGTGTGTCCCCTGAGCAGAATTGGGTCCCTGGTGACTCACAGATCACATGGGTAAGGTTGGTGGTGCCTGGAGCACCTGGGGGCCCTGGAGGTCAGTCCTGCTGTTCTCTCCCACGGGTCTGGAGAGCTGCCATCCACATCTAAGAGGAGAGGTGACTCTCCCAAGGCAGGGCCCTGAGAGTGGAGTTGGGTCCAGCCAAGCACTGCACCACCAGCAGCTCAGAAATCCTCTGGCCTGAGGATTTGGCTGGTTCTCCTAAGAGGTAAGCCCCAGAGTACAGATGTGAATCCTGGCCTTGGCAGTGGCTGGTTGTGGGAACGTCACTTTCCTTGGACATCTGGCTGAGACCCACTTCCTCTCCCTTCCGGTTGGCCAGCCCTTGGCTCTGCCCAGCTTAGCACCCTGGGGTCCAGCTAGCAGTGGACCCCACTGGGCTGGCAGTGGGCTGACAACGGCAGCCCCAGGCCATCCTGGGAAGCACAGACGTCCTATCCTGCCACTGCTCCACCACAGCGTGCTGGGGCTGGGCTCCACACCACGTCACACAGCCCTGCAAACACCCACAGGCCCAGCGCATCCAGCTTCTGGCTCATGACCAATCCTAGGGCACTGACCGCATGACTGGGAAAAGTGGGGAGGGCAGAGGGGCCCTGTGGGCTGCATGTTCAAAGGTCTTTCTGGAGGCAACTGGGGAATGGCCTGCAGAAGAGTAAGGCATAAAGAAAGGGGGAAAACTGACTCATATCTCCTAACATAGGCGAGCAATGGTGGGCCCGAACTCAGGCAGGGCAGGGAGATGAGAAGGGGAGAGTAGATTCTGGAGGATGACCAGGTGGGAGGACTGGAGGACTTGGTGGGTCAGGAGTACGAGAGGTGAAGGTGAGGGAACTGTCTGGGGGACCCGGCCGCGTACATGCTGTCAGAGGGAGGTTCGGGGGAGGGAGGAGCCAACTGGAGGAAGACCCGCCCCTGGGCTTGGCCATCTAGAGCCTGACACCCAAGTCTTGAGTAAAGCCTGCATGTAGAGGCGCTCTGCTGGAGACAGTGTCCAGACACAAACCACGAAGCCCAGCCCAAACTTCCAGGGGCCCATATAACACTGCCTAACACCACCCTCATTAGCTCTGAGCACAGGAATTTTAAGTGGACCTGCACCCTGGCAATGACATCCAGAATTTTCACAAATGTCAAGTGTTCTTAGAATTTGCCAAAATCTTTAAGGAAATCCCTCAGCAGAGACCCCCCGCTCCGTGTCCCCTCCCCTGTCCAGGATTTTGGGGCTGTCTCCTTAACTCTGAGAGGCACCCTTCTCGGGGAACTCAATGTGGGCCTTTGCCTGCGCTGGGGTGCGGCTGCAGGTTTCCTGGAAGGCAGGTCTGAGGTCCCCCTGAACGTTCCCTTCAAGGCTCAGCAGGTCTCCTCTTAGCCTTGGCCTGCACATTAGCAGCAAACCCCTGGAAATTAGACCCGTCAGCTTTGCAAATAGAACATGGTCCCTGTGTAATGGCTGCTCGAAGGGTGGCGAGGGTCACCATGAACAGGGAGCTAAAGAAGATGTTCTGAGCTGTTTTCCTGTTTTCTTTGAAGTCCAACCAGAGGCTGCTCTCAGGACAACGCATGCCAATCACAGGCATAGACGCGGCCCCTCCCAGCTGTGTGCATTTCCTTTGGAATTAAGACTCCTGTCTGGACTGCCAGGCACGGGTTTGGGGCCCCTCTTTGCAGTCGTGAATGTGCTACTGCACAAAACAAAAGCAGCCTGGCTCGTCCCTTCGTCCTTCCAAAGCCTGTGTGCGGTGGAGACGAGGGGCTGCCCGTGTTGCTGCAGATGGGGCCATCTTCTCTAGAATTAATGATTCTCTGGCTGGGTGAGAACAGCTCAGCCCACTGAGGCTTCTTCTGCAGGATTAAACGTCATTCCTTCTAATGACTTGATTTATGTCTGGAGGTTTATAGCTCCAAACAAAATATTGTGATGATGGCAATAAATCACACGGGGGATGCTTACAACAGCGACTAGCATGTTTTCTGTTTGTTAGGGAGGTGATTACAGAATGAGGGGCTGCTGTGTAACAGCTCATGTGGCGCGTGGAGTGCCCAGGACACTGGCAGCGTCAGGTAGAGGAGCACTTGAACAGGATGTATCAGGCTTTGAATGCCTGAGGCCTTTGTGAGAATCTGTGGTTGGAGATGGTGGGGATTTTGGAAGAGCTGGAAAGCCACAGGAAGGCACTATCCTGGACACCGGGAGGGGCGGGGCACATGGGTGGCAGGCATCCTGAGAATATCATTTCCAGCTTTCAACCACTGTCTGCCCTGCTGCATCTCCGACTGAGAGCACAAGCCAGCTGAGATCGGGGCCCAGGAATCCATGTGTGCCTCCGGAGGTTATACCATTCCTCTGTGTAAGGACAGCTTCTGGAACACACTTGGGCCATTTTCCTGTCTTGGGTTGGGAGAGGACCTGGATGGGTCAGGCTAAGATGGCGCGGCAGGGCTGAGCTCCTGGGAAGAATGAGGACTAGTCGGGCTGCAGAGGACCCTGGGCTGGCATCTCTCACTGAGATGCTCTGGGATTGGCTGTCCTTGTGAGGCAGGACAGAGGCTGGAGATGGCATGCGGGGAGGTGAACACTCGAAAGGCTGTCCCAGAATAACCTGGACTGTTCCCACCAGCCCAGCTGAAGCTCCATTCTGGCCAGAAGTCTGTGGGAGCACGAGACTCCTTATTGGTAAAATGAATCCCATCCATGGCCTCAAAGCCGGAGGTGGGGGATGCGGAGCAGGGGTTGGGAGGTGATGGGAGGAGGCAGGACTGGGGTCAAGTTTCTGGGGAAGGTCTGCTCATCTAATGGGAACACAGCAGCTCTTCTGGCCCCTGGACTCTCTTCCTAGGCAAAGAGATGTATTCTCAGAGGAGCTCCATGGCCTAAAATGCCACATCAAAGACAGGGTGCTCATTGGAGGTCATGATACGGGGTGACTCAGGGCTGCCAGGCACTGGAAAAAAGTGATCCGTGGCCAGATAATGACCCCAGCTGCTCATGGCACATCTAACTGGGAGATGTGGGTGGGGAAATCTGGGTGGGGGGAGGCTCATGTGCTACACACAGGGTGTCTTCCACGTCAGATGTGATGCAGCACAGGTGAAGGGGAGATGGCAGGTGGCTGGGACACTGACAGCAGCTGGGATACTGCACAGGTAGCGGGTGGGATGGGATGAGCATGGCATGTGAGTGGTGGTGGATGATGGGTGGATGCTTGGTGGGTGGGGGCTGGACGGAAAGTGGATACTGGATGAAGGGGTCGAGGTCCAGGGAAAGGGTTTGCGATGGAGGCTAGGTGAGAACTGTGGCTGGACAAGTGGGTAGCTGGAGGGGAGATGGAGAGAGAAGGAAGTTACACAGGCTCAGGCAGGTGCAGTCCAGCCCCACTGGCCAAAGACGCAGCCTCTGGTTGTGCCTTGCCTGAGGACAAGATGGACAGGAAACTCCAGCCTCCCTGACCGTCTTTGGCTTCCCTGATGCTCAGGAGGTGGCTTAGGTGACAGCAGCAGTGGCAGCTCCAAGTCAAAGAAAAACCAGGGCCCCCTCTGACCCCCTTGGGCCCCGAGTGTACATCGTGGTGGCTTCAAAAGATGGCACTTCTCTTTCCATTAAATGCTGAAAGCAATCTCCAACATCAGAAGACAAAGCTTCTGTCCATCTTTGATTAAAACAAGGACCAAAAAAATGTTTGTTTTATAAAGTCTGGCCAATTTTGATAATGAAACCTTTAGAACATATAATACCGAAACCTTTCGAATTCCAGGCAGATAAGGAATGATGGTAACGTATTTCAACTTCAGAAGCAAGAAATAACCTTTTATCACCTAATTTAACAATGTTACTGGGAAAATATGTTAGGAGAATGTAAAAATGCTATTTAAATGATAAAATATGCTGTCTTGGATGCCAAGGATTTTAATTGCCACACTCAGAGTCTAAACACACTTTCACGCCAGCTCCAACAGACACCGCTAATGACATGGTGTCTGTCACGAGGCACCAAGGAGAGGGTCAGCATCGACTTCCACCGTCTCCCTCGGGATCTGCCAAAACCCGACAGCTGTCTGGGCTCCGCAGTGCTCATCTGCATCCCTGCCTTGTGAAGTATGAACCGGTTTGGTATTAATATTAATCGGCCAACACATTAATATTAATCAGTTAATATATACTTCCCATGACAACAAGAGATAAAGGAATCTTATTACGTGGGGAATCAGGGAACACGGAATATGTAAGTGGATTTCCTTGGGATGCACGGTCTGAAGGAACCTAAGCCTCTTAGGCGTGTCATCTCTGCACAGAATGGAACTGGGGCGCATGCGTGGGCAGAGTCACGAGCAGGAAATGCCTTGGGGGTGATGGTGAGTCCTCTCCAGGGGCAGGGAGATGTTCCCCTGGTTGGCAAGCAGGTTGGTGGGACTGCGGTGGGTGTGGGCGGCCCCCACAACCCTTCCTCTCCAAGGAGGAGTCCTTCCCAGGGGAAGCAGGCTTTACAGCTCAGAAGGAGAGAACACAATGACCCTGTTCTCAACCCCCAACCCTCCTGATCCTGGTGGAGGGGGAGCTTTGTTTCTGGAATTACTTATCTGGAACCTGGTGGGTACTGAGGACACAAGGGTGTCTCACGCACTCAGCAGAGAGGGTCTTGCTCTTTCTGTTTTGTATGAGTGCATGAGTCTCAGAGAGGTTCCTTAGGTTGCTGGCCTCCATGCTGCTGGCCTTGTGGGTGGCAGAGCTGGCATCCAGGCCAGACCTGTCCGACTCTATGACCTCATTCTAACCATTATGCAACACTGCCTGCTAGTGTCTGGGGACAGTGGTCTGGCCAGACAGGGGTGTCACATCAGGTCTCACAGAGCCATCACGCTCTGTGTGTCACACAGTCAGATTGGGCACCAGGGTCTTGGCCTTGGGCTGCCCACTCTGGGCTTTCTGGGGAGGCCAGCCTGCAGGGCAGCAGCAGGGGGTGTGCAGAGGGTAGAACTTTGTCCACAGAGGACCGCCTTCCTGCATGCTCGCTCGCAGTTCCAGAGGCAAAAGCACATCTGAGCACAATTAACATTTTAAGCACTAATTATTTTACTTGGGTGTCTAAGTCTGAGCATCCTTCAATTTCAGTTTAATTGGAGAAAAATGGTCATCAGTTATTGAACAGCGGGAGGGCGGCTCCATGCTTCCCCAACACCGAGCCAAGCTGAGAATCATAGGAACATATGGGTCCCCACGGCAGCCGTGCCAGGCGAGGGTGCGGTGGGCGGGCCTTGGGCACCCTGCCCCGCCGTCCCTGACATCTGCTGGGAAGGCTTTGGGGCCAAGTTAATTACTCGCCTTTTTGTCTTTCCCATTTTGTTCCATTTTCTGCAACAGCATCTGTTGCAAGAAAACCAACTGCAAGAGGAAATGGGATTCATCATCAAAAGGGACCTTATAACATCCCCTTCCCTCCCCCTTGTGCTTGGTAATAATCTGAGCTCAGGCCCTCCCCCTCACGGCTGGGAGGGTTGGGGGCCAGGACGGGTTGCATTTGGCTGCGGCTGAGGGACACAGGGGCTGTCCTGCATGGGAAGCTCAATCTGAGGGGCTCAGGCCAGTGCCCATGGCTGCCCCTGCCCTCCCCTGGGGGTGGGAACCCCAGCATTTAAGGTCTTCTGGGAGAATCACGAGGTTTTGGTTTCCACACTTGTGGAAAACTAAAAGGAATGTTTTATTTTGCTCTGCCTATTTTTCATTTTGGTCCTCTGTGGGTAACCAATTAAGAGAATCAATAGTTCTGGATCCCTGACAGGGAGATGAGAAGGTGGGTCCCAGGAGCCTGGCTGCTGGCGGAGTGGGGGTGTGGTGTTCTCTTCTGGCAGTCTCTGCAGACTGGATGGTCTGGCCCACAGCTGGGGAAGGGGGGTGGGGAGGGAAGGGTGGCTCAGGACACAGAGAGGCTCTAATTTTGTGGCTTCTCCTCAAAGACAGACCCTCAGGGCCACGTAGCCCCAGGGAAGAATGCACAAGAGACTCTGAGTAGGAAGGGTCTGCCCCAGTGCATGCCCTCACTGGGGACCAGAGTCCCTGGTGCAGTCCTGCAAAAACTGAGTGCAGTTGTGACCCTCTGAGGACATGGGACAGGCCCCTGCCCAAGAACACATCCTCCAGACCCCCCACTGACCCCACTCGGTAATCTCCCCTAGTCACACCCTGTGACCCCACTCACTGACCCCATCAGAGTCTCCTAAGTGACCCTGAGACAGGAGGGAAGGGGGCAGGGCACAACCATTAAAAGAATGGCACAGCCATTGATGACATGACAAAAACTGGTTAGAACCTACTAAGCCCAAGATGGCGGAAGTTTCCACTTCCACTAGACCTCGAGCCTCATTATATGCTCACTGTAACACACCAGCTTGCTAAGTGATACCCGCAGGCTCCACGACAGTTCTGAGGCTGACTGCCAAAAGCCAAAAAGTGGGCAGCGGCCAATTCTGGGAAATCCCCACCCCTTCCCCAAAGTAGCTGGAATAATCCTCTCACTTGTGAGCACGTGAAGTGACCGAGCCCTTAAAACCAACAAGCCTGCACCCTGTGGCCTCTCTCTCCCCCCTCTCACCTTCTGAGACGGCCCACACTCTGTCTAGGGAGTGTGTATCTACTTTTACTCTAAACTAAATGCCCCCAACGAAGTCGTTCTGTCTTATTCATGATTTAACTTGGAATTGATGCTAACTAGAGCAGTCTGCTTTATGGCCTATGGAACTTGCAGCGTACATCTGCTTTAGCCATTAAAAAAAAAGAATTCATTTAACAATCTGAATGGAGTAACCGTGGTTCAGGCATCCAGAATGGAGCCAGGTGGCCACTGTGGATGTGGTTCTAGACATGTTCCTGCATCACTGAGAACCTGAATCTTCTGATCTGTATCAGATGCAAGGACACCACCAGCCATTCTCAAAACAGCGTCTGCCAGCATCTGCCAGCTGCAGCCTTATGGTCTCAAGGTCTCCCCTTGTAACTGTGCAACCATTTCAGACTCCAACCAACCCTTGCTTAACAAGCACCCTTGCTTTTTGCCAGCTCCAATTATAATTCTTGACAAACAACTTACATAATTGTGTGGTTTTTGCCTTTATTAGCCTCCCCAATTTTGTAGTCTGGAAGAACACAATTCAAGTGCTTCTTGAATGTGCGTCTCCCAGGCTGTAGCCCTCAGTTTGGCCCAAATAAGACTTTTCTATTCCCATTAAAAACATAAACAAAACAAAACAAAACTAAACCAAACATCCCCACACCTCACAGCCTCTCGCCTTTTGAGATGGCCAGCATTCTGCCTATGGAATGTGCATCTCCTAAGCCACTCTCACTTTCAAGACCACCTCATCTCCTGGGACGGCCACTCTGCCTTCTGGGACAGCCCACATTCTGTCTATGGAGTGTCTATCTCCTTGAATAAACTTGCTTTCACTTTGCTATGGCTCACTCTGGAAATCTTTTCTGTGCAAAGCCAAGAATCCTCACTTGTCAGGGTGTATCCCAGGGACTCGCCCAAGACCTGGGACATGACCAACCTCTCACACCCCATTTTTCCTGCAACAACCCCATGCTGTCACCACCCTGCTCAGGACACTCTTCTTGGGCCCCATTTCTCTTTCAGCTTCCAGACTCCTCCTGACTCTCCTCCTCAGGGAGGGGCCCCTCCTCCCAGGCAGGCCTGACACAGAGCACCCTGATGCGGGGTCTGGGTCCTCCCAGCCCTGACCCCTCTGGCTTGCCCTAGTGCTGTGGCCCCTCAGTTGTGTCAGCTGCCTCGGACAACCTTAGCTCTGGTTGCACTTTATAGAGGCCCTCGGGCCCTGCAGGACTTAGGTGATGCAGCCTGTGGACAGATGAAAGGCAGGACCCATCCAGAGATTTGAGTGCCTACCGTGGCCCCACCTGGCCTGATGTGTGCCATTAATGACCCCAGTCCTCTCACAAATGTGTGAGCCCACCGCACAGTGCCCACCCTTGGCAAGGGGCCCCTGCCTCCCTTCTCCTAAGGCTCTGATCCTTGAAGGCTGGGTCTCCCATCTCAGCAGCCCACCCACAGTGCCCAGAGACCACCCTGGGGGCCACCGAGGGAAGAGCAGGCACCGCCCTGCTCCTGAACTGACCCCGTGTTCCTGTCAGTGAGGGCATTTGCTGATTCCAGGCAGCCCTGTAGAAGCTCTGGACCCTTACAGAAGCCCACAAGGCTGGTGTGATTTTGACCCAACTGACCCATGAAGAGATCAAGATGAACACGTGTTAAGCAGCCCATGGGCACACAGCTGGTCATGGCTGAGCCAGGATTTGAATCCAGTGGTCCTTGGTCCCAGGGACTGCTTTCCTCCCCATCTACTGCTTTCTTTCTTTCTCCCCCCGCCCAATTCTTTCTTTGACTTTATTATTTAAAAACTTTTTAAAATTGAAGTATAGTCAATTTACAATGTTGTGTTAGTTTCTGGTGTATAGCACAGTGATTCAGTTATATATATATGTGTATATATATATATATATTCCTTTTCATATTCTTTCTCACAATAGGTTATTACAAGATATTGAACATAGTTTCCTGTGCTATACGGTAGGACCTTGTTTATCTGTTTTATATATAGTAGTTAGTACCTGCTAATCCCGAATTCCTAATTTATCCTTCCTCATGCCCTTTCCCTCCTGGAAACCATAGATTTGTTTTCTATGTCTGTGAGTCTGTTTCTGTTTTGTAAATAAATTCATTTGTGTCATTTTTCTAGATTCCACATGGAGCTGTTCACGCCCACAGGCAGGGCTGCCCTTCCTGAAGCAAACGGGACTCTCCATCCACTGGACCACACTTAGAGCTTGTTAGGAGTGTGAACTTTGTAGCTGCACCCCCAGTGGATGCAGGGGGAGCCAAGAGCAGCCTTCAAGCTGCTTCCACGATCTCCACCAAAAAGCCATACCCCACGTGTGTAGGTGAATATAAGTTCAAAGCTTAAAAGGCTTCCTTAGGGTTTTTTTTTTGTCATGAAACAATTCATCACACAAAAGAATATACATAACATATAATGTTTACAATATAAAGGAAAAAAACCCACAAACATCCAGGTAATTCACCACCCAGCATAAGAAACAGCTTTGTTAATATTATCAGTATCACCCAGAATCCCTCTGCCCCTCTCAGACATCCCCATCCTGCCCGGCCAGGGTAACCACTACACTGAATTCTGTGTTTATCACTTTCTTGTCTTTTAAATGTCTTTTCTCTTTTTTTGCATTTGCTTCTCCTCCTAAGAAAAATATTTGTTTTTGCAAGGTAGCTTGGAATTGGCCACACTGCGGACATTTACACCACAGAAATTGGCAAATGCTACCAATCAGAGATTTGTTTGTTTGTCTCCTGCCCCCAAAACACGTTTACCAGCATGTGTCTCGTTGGAAGCCACCTCCAGGAGGAAGGCATCACCTTCCAGAACAGGTTCCTGTCAGCGGAGGTCAAATCTCTGATTAAGGGTGCAGCTGTGAGCCATCAGCAGCCCTCACTCACGGTAGCGGGTAATGGGCGCAGCCACCGGGGACGCAGATTTGGGCAGGGCACCCACAGCATCCACAACAAGAGTTATAGCAAGACCCAGATGAGAAGTGGCCTCACAAATCTGCCCCTTCGTTTTTTACTCTACGGCTCACAGTATTTATAGGCCACTCCCTGGAGTCAAGCACGTGCCTACCAGAGCTCTTCCCAACCTGAAGTTATTTATGACTTGGCATTCAGGGAGGAAAAGCAATTTTCTCGAAATGTCTCATGTCATGATATATAGTCCTTTTGACATGCATGTGCCAAACCCGATTGCTCTGCTGGTCTGCCCCTCAATTACTATTACCCTGAATTAAAAAGGAGAATTAATGTTGCTTGGCAGGATATGAACTCAAGTAGCACCCAAAGAAAATGCTTAGAGCATCTTCTAGAAAAATACATACCTTGGAAGAAACTACAAAATGCACCGGTTTTTTGGCCAGAGCATTGTCTCCTAGAGCTCTTTGGGTAAGTGATGCTGGAGGAAAGTCCAGCCTCCTGGCTCAAGGAGTCCCCCTCGTAGCTAATTCTGTCTGCATGGCTGTGTACAGGTCACACCTCCCACCTGAACTGCACTAAGGAACATGCTGCCTGGGTCCAGGTATGCCGTGACAGTGAACTCTAAGAACATGCCCACAAACAGACGAATGGGTAAATAAATTATGGCAAATCCATACAATGGAGTGTTAACTGTCTGTAAAAAGACACAGCTACTGATACACATGGCAACGTGGATGAAATTCACAGGCGTCACGCTGAACAGACGAAGCCATACTGTATGTGCTGTGGGGTCTCACCTACGTGAAATTCTACAACAGGCAAAACTAATCTCTAGTGACGGAATAAGATCGGTGGTTGCCTAGGGGGATGGGGCGGAGTGGGCTGAGCGAGCAGGGGTATGAAAAAATGTTCTAGGGTGAGGGAAATGTTTTATATCTCAATTGGGGTGATGGCATTTCATTTGTCAGGACTCACTGACAATAAATGTGTTTTCCCGTGTATAAATTATACCTTGATTAAATTGATTAAAAATTGTGTGAACATGTTTTAGAACATGTCTAAGGTGCCATGTTAGAAAAAAATGCTCTTTTTGTTTTGCAGAGATTGTGCTTGTAGCTCAGAAACCAAATGGCAATACCTGGAACGAAAAGGTTTTTAGGAAACTGAAAAAAAGAAGTGAATTTATTAACATCAGCTACAGTTAATTTTCAATGATCCTCGAGTAAGCGAAGCAATTTGGAAAAACTGCTCCCCCACAATTAAGGCTTAAGCACATGTGGGTTGGAGGGGTCAGGAGAGTGAGGGCTGGGAGCTGGAGGTGAACACTGTGGGGAGGCTGGGATCAGATAAGATTTGGGGGATGATGGGGTGCAGTGGCCACTGTTGAAGCACAGTGACACTGCTCACATACAAGTTTCCTTCCAGAGATCACTCTCAGCTGTGGAAAGTTGCCTCACCCAAGGTCGCATCTTCCCTGGGGCTGCCGGTATCCAGTGACTGGTTGATGTAGACCATAAGGCTCCAGCCCCTTGCATCAGTTTAGGAGGACTGGCTGATTAAATCACAGTCTGATTTCTCCCTCTGCCCACTCTTACTTCCCTCCCTTCCCCCACTCCCCCTCCCAGCCCCCGAGCCCCACATTCCCTGCACTTCCTGAATCTGCTCTGCAAGAATCTGACAGTTGGTACCAGTGGTTTGAAAAAGGAGATGCTAGGATGAAGTATTAGAGTTGAATCACATGATGACCAGCCAGCAACAAGGACCCCAGACCTGGCGGTAGGTAGAGCAACAGACAGCCCTTGGCAAGAGGCAGTAATGCAATTGTTAAAACTTTTACTGGTGGTGAACTAGGATGGCATACCAGTGGAAGGAAATGAACTGGTGTGTACAAAAATGTATGAGACGTTTGAGAAATATAGGGCAAAAGGTAATTTAGGGACAACGAATTGGCTGTCTATCGCCTCTTTGGCAGCTTATCAAAAGACTCTCATCTTCTGCAGCAAGAAGACCAGTCTTAGGACTTCATTGTAAGAGAAGTGGAGTAGTGGAGTGAGAAGGTTAATTCTCAGCAATGTCAGGCACCTGATGGGGAAGGGATGGGACCCTGAGAAATGGGATGGGGACATCTGGATTGATGCATGTGAAGACGAAAGGGACTATACTCCTGAGAGAGGTGAAGGACCCAGGAAACAGGTACCAGTAGGAGCCAGGTGTATACATAGAACTTGATTCGGAGGGCATTAGACAAGAAAGCAGAACATCAAGCTGGAAAGGGAGGAACAATTTATAGGGGAGCATTCTCTTGAGATACAGGATTTAAGAGTATGGCCAGGACCAAAGATGGTGATGCTAACATGCTGCTATGATAGCTCTGAGAAACACAGAGAAGGTGACGGTCCACACAAATTAAGCAGAAATGACAGAACTTCTGTGGCAGACAGTGAAGGAAGAGATCAAAAGGCTCACAAAGGTGATCATGCCGGGGTAATCTGTGGAAGGCTGGAGAACCCATAGCATGACTGTTTTGTAGGAGGGCCTGGAGGGTATTCCCCTGCCTAAAGCAATAGAAAATGCACCGGTGAGAGGGGCACCAGCAGCAGTGAGAAGCTCAGTGTTGGCTCTCCTGTGTAGAACATGGCTGGGTAGGGAGATGCCTTTACAGACCAGGATTCCTTGATATCAGTGGGGGACAACAGGATCCTGAAATAATAAAAACCACATGGTGGTGCTTAGTTACTAGAAGTGAATCCTGAGCAGCAATGTCAGAGTGGCAGCCAAGAGGAGCTAACCTGCAGAGAACTATGAAGAAGGTTAATAGAACATTGTATTCCCAAGGGCAAGAGTGATGGACAGCCAACAAAGGTGTTGACCCATATATACAATGAGAGGAAACCAAGGATGGGACAATCAGGAGGCTGAGGGCAGCTGTCCCAATAAAATGACACAATCCCTTGGACAGTTTTCAAATCCAGAACTCAAGGACTGAGAAGAGGTTGGGTTCCCAAGAGGAAGACCCTTATATCATCGTGGCAAGGGTACACAGTAGTCCTCCCTCAAAGTGACCTATGGCCATTTATTTGGATAAGTGTACACTGCAGGGGTGTGTGGGGAATGACACCTGAATGTTTCTAGACTATTATGAATTGACATTTACACCTGGGAACTTGGCCCTTGGGGAACTGACATGTCACTGTAGCCTCCCTGGTAGGGTGCGGGAATATAAGGGTCGGGTAATAAATGGCCCACGTCTGGCTCAAGTCAGGTTCATAGACTCCCCCTCTGATCTCTAGATGTACAATCAAAATGGACATATGTGATAGTTGGCAGAGCCCCTGTGTCCTTACCCCTGGGATAAGAGCTATCACAGTAAGGAATGCCTAATGGAAGCCTTTGAAAGTTACTATATACCCTGAGCCAAGATATTAAATCAAAGATAATACTTAATTTTCCATTTTACCATTCCTGGGGAAATGGCAGAGATTAGTGCCACCTTTAGAGATCTAAAAGATGCAGGAGTAGTCAAACCATCAAATCTCCACGTAATTCACTAGTCTAGTCCAGAAAAGTGACAAATGGGTCCTGGAGGATGACAGTAGATTGCCGCAAACTCTATCAAGTTGTAGCCCCAATTGTAACCACTGTGTCAGGTGTGGAATCTTTGCTAGATTTACGTGGCCTCGGATACATGGTATACGTCCATGGTTTGACAAATAGATTCTTTTCCATCCCTGTCAAAAAGGAGTATCAGAAACAGTTCACACTGACTTGGAATGGACAACAGTAGATGTTTAGTTTGCTCCAAAGCTTCTTTAACTCTCCTCTCCCCTGTCATAATACAGTCCCAATAAATTTCCTGCACGTAAATCTCTGTCTCAGGGTTTGCTTTCCCAAGGAACCCAACATGCAATAGGCTGGAGTGGAAATAGAGCTTTGCAATCAGAGGCCAGAGCTGGTTCAGGGCCTGGCAGGACTGAGGTTACAGGCAGAGGTGATTCAGACAGGCTCACGTCAACAATTGCAAGGACTAGGGGCATGACTGAAGCAAAAGGCCAGATTCTGCCTGGGATCTAAGCTGGACCAAGAACCATAGAAATCAGGTGATTAAAACCAGGCACCACGGCATCCCTGAAAATGGGACCCTGTGGTGGCAACTGAGCCATCTGGGAGAAGGGAGGCTGTTTTCAGGACTAGGGACAGCTCCCAGGGCTCTTTCCCCTCCAGGGTTTGGCCCTAGGTCCTCCTGTTCTTCAGCTCTCCCATTCCAGGAGCCCCCCCGGAACTCTTGGGAACAACTCTTTGGGACTGATGGAATGAATCTTGAATTCCATCTAACACGCAAGCAGGTACACAGTTTCATATCCATGCAATCACAAATGTAAGTACCACTTGAGTCTCATGCTGTGATTTGTGCAAAAAGTAAATGAGTGACTTAATTTTCATTTACTAAGCAGTCCTGAGCACAGAGGATAAAGCTACAGTGTAATCTGGGATGAACAAATGCAGACACTGTGTGGAGTGTCTGAGGATGATCAGACAGCGCCTCACTCAGCTCAGACGGAACGGAAGGGAGGGAGAGGTGGACGGAAGGTTTTCTCTTTCTGTGACTTCTGGGGATGGGTGAAGTCCAGGCAGGGCTAACCTTTCTCTGCTTGTTATCACTCCATCTTGTGGGAGTGAGAGAAGAGTTAGCTCTGGCTGGGAACGGCCATGGCTGGGAGTGAACCGGGGAAGAGATTAGATGGTTGGAACTAAGTTAAAATGAGACTCTAAATCTCCAAGAACTTACATTTTCCTTGCTCCCCCCACCTCCCCCGCAGATGGAAATGGAGAGAGGACAGTCAAGGCACATCCTGTAACTTTAAATGGTAAACGGATTTCTGAAGGGGGCAATGTTGCATGGGGAGCCGTGCCTGATCTTCTTGGACACAGCCCATACCAGGGAGCCCTTCTGGAAGTGAAAGCAGGCAGGATTCTCACAGCCTGAATTAATCCTGGCAACCTCCTCTGCTCCCACTGTCCCCTTCTCCAGCCAGGAAACCGTCAGTGCACTTGCTAAAGAACTTGTGCCCCGTCTCTCCAGACGTCAACGAGAACTAATATTTACATCAGAGTAACAGCACACAGGTCTGTAGTGGCTTTCTGACTCATTTGGAGTCCACGACTCCTTGCTTCTGAGAGAACTGAAGTTCTGAATGTGTTCAGTAATCCCCACTCTGCTTCGGCCAGTTGGGTTTCCTGGAAGCCCAGGGATGGCGAGCTCAGAATGACTGCAGTCTTTTCGAAGGCTGTTGTGAGCTCTCCTGCCTCTGCAATTGTTCCATTGCCCCGATTAATGACTCGGAGAAGGGCAGAGATGAAATGCTGCACAAACTTTCCAAACATACATTGTCAGGACCTTTCAAAGTGGCCAGCCCATGACTGCGTCCTCTCACACAGGCCAATGGTGGCTGGGGGACACAGAGTCCCCAGATCAGCCCCTGGGAAGTTTTGAGCAGTCAGAGAAAATGATATATTTATCTAGCAGAATGTTCTCTCGCTGCATGTCATATCCTCATCAAGAATGGGAAAAGGGTAATTGGATTTAAATGTCAAGATGTTCCCAGTGTAAGGTGGAAGGCACATATCTATTTTCTCAGCTACAGTTTTTTTTTAAGGTCTTATGATAATGAAAACCGCAACCACATGTTGCTGAGGATGACAGGAGGAAATTCTCTGGAGATTTGGAGATAAATGCTGAGTCACAGCCCAGGGGCCAGGTGCGTGCCTACCAAAGGCAGAGGCCCCATGACAGGTGGTCAGGGGAAGAATGAGAACCCAGGATTGGGCAGGGGGAATAGGCTGGGCAGAGAACAAACTTGGAGGAGCCCTGGGAAGAGATGGCTAGGAGAATGTGACAAGCCCAGGCACTCCCTGGGGACAAGTCCTTTTTGGATTTCTGTCCTGTGGCCTTTGTCTGGATCTTGAAAAGCTAACTGTAAGGACTGAATAGCAGGGGAAGGTGAACTGTCTCCCCCATTTGTCTCAGCTCTAATTAAAGCCACCCTTATCCCCAGTCACCAGGCAGCCGATTTCCAATGCAGGGCACAGCTCTGAATGCATGTCCCACTGGCCCTGCACTTAGATGTGGAATGACAATGAGACACCACACATTCTTTCTTTCATGTATATTGGGGGCACGGCTGTATCCTACATGGCCACAGATCCCCAACTTCTGTGGTGTGGGGTCGGGAGGTGGTTGTGGGGGACAGTGTGTCTGCTGCTGCTGGACCATCCCTTCAGGAACAGGAAGGGAGTTTGGACAGGACACTTCCCCAACCCCAAGGACACAGGACCTCTGCAGTGCCCCAGTTCCCCACACTGCACCAACATACTCATCTGCCAAGTAAGCGGTCACCCCAGTTGGCCTGGCAGGCACTGGACTAATCATCTGGTCTGAGCTCAGGCAGACACCCCTAGAGCCTCAGAAGAGTCCTCAGAGGGATTCCTTCTCTGTAAAAGCGAGGTCCCGCTCTCTGGAGATGGCAGTACCCTGCTAAAGGAACAGCCAGGTGCAAACCATAGACAGGGGAGGGGAAGCAGTTTAGCTGAGGACCAGCTGGGGAGACTTTCTAAGAAGTGCCACCCACCCTACACCTTCATTCTGAACAGCAGGGTCTGGGGGAACCCCGTATGATCCTAACATGCATTCAACGTTCAAGTCCTGGTTAGACTTCTCCCTTGCCCCCATCCATGTTCATGGCTGATGATGAAAGATGGTTTCCTCAGGAGGTGGGAGTGGAGTCCCAGAGGGCACCTGAGGAAGGCAGGCAGGAGGCAGGACCCCAGGTCAGCACTGAGTGTGGCTTAATAAGTTCCTGGCTAGTTCTTCACTGCTGGTTTCCAAAAAGCACCTCGACTCTGATGCACTCTCTAATTCATCCTCCAGCCTCCTTCCTTGCCCTTCAGGAAGGGGTCCAATTCTCAGTTCAGCAAGCACAACTGATAGGACAAGGATAAAAGCAAATCATTCATCCTGAGGGCAGACTTTGGGGCGTTGCTAGGAACTCAGTGGAGCACAGGCTTAGGAAGGGATTCCAAAGGCTGCCTCCACCCAGAAGGCCTCCAAGACTGTTCTCAGGCTGAGGGTCCGTGCAGGGGAACGAGGCAAGAGGCCCTTCCAAGAGCAGGCTGGGGCTCGGGTGTCTGTTTTGTCATTTGCAGCAGCAACATAGATGGACCTAGAGATTGTCACTCTAAGTGAAGTAAGCCAGAAAGAGAAAGGAAAATACCATGTATCACTCATATGTGGAATCTAAAAGAAAAAAGAAGAAAAAAGGACACTATGAACTCACCCACAAAACAGAAACAGACTCGTAGACATAGTAAACAATCTTACGGTTATGGGGAAAGGGGGTGGGAAGGGATAAATTTTGGAGTTCGAGATTTGCAAATGTTAGCCACTCTATATATAAATACATTTTTAAAAAACTCACAACCCTTAATTAGAAACAGGTGGCGGAGACATTGGATTCCATTCACAGGTGTAAGTGATCCTTCTGGTGGAAAGCAGAGTCTGATTTTCTACGGCTGGTGTGGAGCGAAGTGTGTGTGTGCGCGCGCTCGCGGGTGTGTGTGTGTGTGTGTGTGTCAGAGAGAGAGAGAGAGGGAGAGAGAGAGGGAGGAAGGGGGAGAGGTGGGTAAGGAGATGGCTCTAGTGCAGACTCCTTGGCTGCCTGTGGGCTGGGGAACCAGGAGAGGAGGCAGCACTCAGCTGAAGTCAGGCAGTGTCCCCTCACATTCACTTCTCATGCTGCCAGGGACACACTTGGCGCCTCTCCCCATCAATCTGTGAGTTCTCTTCTCCAGCTCAATCGCTTACTCTGAGTGCTAAGTGTTTGAAGCCTTGGCTGGATGTGCCCCCCTCACCCCCTGCTGAGAAGCAAAGAGGTGGCCTCTGTGGCAGGAGGCTGAGTGTCGGGGAGGAGGGGGCCCGAAGCTGTCCCCGCCTCTCTTCCCTCTCTCCCCAGCCAGGCTGTGTCCAGGGATTGTCTTTGTCTCTGCCAACAGCTGGGATTTTGCTAATGGAAAGCCAGCTCTGGCACTGCTGCTTGCCAGCAAACACATGCCTTTAAAGGCTGCCTCCTCCTCCTCCTCCCCAGGGCCGCGGGCTTCCCCGCCTGAAATTTACTGCAGCTTCTTGCCTTGCTTGGCTGTGGTACGGAGGACCCCTGGACAGAGACCCTGCTCACTCTCTGCTCAGCTTGATGCAGAAGGGGGATGTTGGGGACCAACTGGGGAGGATTCATGGTTGTCACTGGGACATCACCCCCAACTCACTGTGCAGGGTCTTCACTCACTCTCCACCCCTCAGGCAGGAAAGGTACTCAGGGTAAGTCAGCTCTCACGGACGGGTGCCAGGCATGGCGGGAGGGGCAGGAGAGGCCTTACCCCGCTTGGCTCAGGGCAGCTCTGGGAGCAGGACGGGGGGTCCCCATTCCCGGCAGACTCTGCTGCTGGTGACCCTCCTGGCCTGGGTGGGCACTGAGTAAGAGCCCTCCCTCCCCCCTCTGCCCTCAGTGAGCTCCTGCAATTGGGGTGACAGTGGAAGGGCACACTCCTGGGGGTTAGGAGCCTGGGGCCTGGCCTGGCTAGTCACCACCCCCACCCCTTCACCTCCACCCAAGGGCAGCACCCTGAGTCATGCCTGGGGGTCCCTGCTGCTGTCTGCTCATAGAGGAAGGAGCCTCGACTTGGAGAATCTACAAGATCAGCCCCTGAAGCCTGAGATGGGCTGTGGGTGTGAAGCGGGGCCTCGAGAACAGTGCTCCACGAGGTCGGGCGTGACACAGAGCACCCTTAGATGTCATGTGTTTTTTTGGAGCTGAAGCTGGAACCAGTGATTTATCCATGATACTCCATCTTGTGTGGAGAGGGTTGAGGATGGTGTACAAGACACGCCCGCATAAATTAAAAGTGGGCCTGACAAAGGAGAAACAAGGAAGGGGCTCTAAATGGATCCAACGTTCAGCCTTCACAACGATGTATTCATTTGGGAATAGGCTGTGGTGTAACAAAGAATATAACCAGTCTTTGTCCTCAGCTCCTGGCACAGAGCTTCAAAAACCCCTGGAATCTCCTGAGTGGTAGGTGTCTTTGTTATGCTAATGAGATGACTCCTGTGGGGGTCCCAAGAGAACTTCAGGATGGGGGCGGGTCACCAGAAAGGTCAACCATCTGATTGGAGAGTTGGGACTTTCAGCGCCTGACGGAGACGGGGTGGGGGCCTGCAGACTGAGCTCTATTGTGCGATCAGTGATTAACTGATCGTGCCTCCGTTCTGATACCTCAGTAAAAACTCTGGACACTGAGGCTCAGGGGAGCGCCTGGTTAAACACACTGATGTGCCAGGAGGGTGATGTGCCCTGACTCCATGGGGAAGGACATGGAAGCTCTGAGTTCAGGATGCTCCTAGACCTGCTCTGGGTGTATCCCTTATAACGGAGCTGTTACGGTAAAGACAGCACTTTCCTGGCTTCTGCGACTGATTATCAAACTGGAGGGGATGGTGGAACTCCTGAATTTGTAGCCCATGGGTGAGCAGCGGGGGTGGCCTGGGGACCCCACTGGCGGCTGGCTCAGTCTTACAGGGGACTCTGCCTTCCACTTGTGGGACTGACCAGGGTGTTAGAGTCAGAACTGCATTCTGTGTTGTAGCCCCCACCCCACTCCTAGTTGTGGGGAAACAGACCAGAACATGAGCTTCTCAACAGCCAAAGAAGAACAAGGATTCTTGGTGGGGGCATTAGACAAGGGGACTCCCCTGTGACAGGTGAATGTGTTGACCTCATCCTAAAATTCAGAGCAATGACAAGCCCCAGGAGCTGTTTTCCAGACCCCTTCAAAGAAAGAGTCAGCGTCACAGGGAGCACAGCCAGCTCTTGGCTGGACTCACAGGGCCATGCTCAGTGTGGTGGCACACCCAGTGGGGTTAAAGTGTACGCTCAGAGGCCCCAGCATGTGGATGAAGGGCCCCCGACACCTGAACCCCAATCCCTGCCATGTGATCAAGGTGCTGAGATGCCTCTCCTGTTCCCGAGGCTGTGAGCTGCTTCAGGTGGAAATGGGGTCTGAGGCAGCCAGCAAGGAGAACAGAGCATCCTCACACCTCTCCTCTGCCCAGGCTCTTCCTGGGCAAACCAGAGAATTAAGCCGTACTCTGCTGCCCAGGGCCCAGAGCTCCATGGCAAGAACTTAAACTTGTCTTCAGTCACTGTTTGCACACATGCGGACACATAATGACACATCCAGTGAGCTGAAGGTGAAACCCAGTTCCCCTAACACCCAAGTTCCTCTGCTGAGTTTATGACTGACCTCTCTATCCAAAACGTTATGCCTTTTCTTGTCCTGCACTTGTTCCCCTCAGGACTGAGGAATATCAAAGAAAAGGGGGATCAAAGCTGAGCAGGACACTGCGGGGCCCTCCCGGGTACAGGGGCCTTTCTAAGTCCCCCATCTCATCTCTTGTTTGTAGAAAAAGGCTCCTAAACCTTCCCTGAGTTCCAAAGAGTGTATTAGAATCGTTACTAATTAGACAAGTGAGGGAATGCAGAAACAAAGGAAAAGGAGTCAAGAAACAATAGTTCAGCAATAACACAGAGTCCAAGTTCCTCCTCAAGGGATATAGAATTGTTCTGCAGGAACTAAGGCCCCCCACCTAGGTGGAGGGTGGGGGATGATGGCTGCATGCTGAGCAGAAGCATGCAGACCCCAGACTGGCTGGAGCCAGAAAATTGATGATTGATGTTCCTAAAACACGACCAACAGATCAGAAGAACGTTATGCCCCCTGCATCCTTCATCCCAAATGCCGGGGGCAGCCAGTAAGATGGATTTGAGACAAACCTATATTTCCCATTCCCTCAGTTGGTGCCCTCTCGATCAAGAAAACTTTTCCTGCTCCAAACCCCAATATTTTGGTTTGTTTGGCTTCACTGTGTGTCAGGCACACGAACTTGGGTTCAACAACAAAGAGGGCAGCAGTAAATGCCAGGCTCTGGGAGGGAAAGGGGCAAAACGATGTCCGAGGGAAAACGATCACATGTCTGCGTAGCCCCACGCCGAGCCTGGTCCCCATATTGCCTCATTTAATTCTCGCCTGCCATGTGAGGAAGCTCTGTTAGTAACCTTACACCCACCTTATGGATAGGGAGACTAGTCTCAGAGAAGTCAAGCTTCTCCCCAGTGGTCTCCCTGCTTTACCCTTGCCCCACCCCAACTGTTTGCACACAGCAGCCAGAGTGATTCTTTATGCTGTAAATCAGAACACGTCATTTCCCTATGAAGGCGCCCCAATCACATCCCACCTGTGGTATGCAGCCCCCAATATGGTGCTCAAGGGCCCCCCTGCCTGGTAACATGCCCTTGTAGTCCCCTCTCCATGTGTGTGGGAGACCAGCCTCTAATACACAGGGGACAGCTAACGTGATGGATGTCACTTCTGACTGTAAGTTACAGACACTGAGACTACGGTTTGGTCTGCCCTGTCCTGCTTACTCGCTCTGAAAGCAGCCAGCTCCCATGTTGTGAGAGGGGGAGGCCCACACAGCAAGGGACTGGGGGAGTTCTCTGTCCTGAGAGGAATGACTCCTGTCAACATCTATTTGTGTGAGCTCGGAAACAGATGTGCCCTCAGTCAAACCTTCAGATGAGACTGCCTCCCCAGCCACACCTTGATTGTGGCCTGTTTGCCCCTGAGCTTCCACTGGACTTCCCTCCAAGTTCCCCTGGCGACTGAGGCCTGGAGCTCCTGGGGGGCCCTAGTGGCAGGGTATTCTGGTGTAAATGGGGTGGGCCCGTCTCCCCTCTGTCCCACTCCTGCTAGATGCCAGCAGGGCAGCTCCCTGGGCTAGAAGGCTTTGTCAGCACTCGGTCAGATGCTCTTCTTGTCTGTTTCCAGCCTCTCCCACAGGATGCAATGTGGTCCACAGAAGGTGGGGTTGGGGGCAAAAGTCAGACTAGAGCAGCCAACACCATGGTTACATGAGCTTGTCTCCATTCTGAGGCCCAAGGCTCCCTCAAGGGGGCAAACCTGCCTCAGGATGCATTCTTTCCCTGGGGGACCCCAGCTCCTCTTGACCCCACCTCACAATCTCCCAGACAGCTGGAAGGGGTAGGCTCTGCCTCCCTCCTTCCCTCCCTCTCCTGTTCTGGGCTCCCTGCACCTCTCTTCCCAGTGAGCTGTGAGTCTCATGAGGGCAGGTGCACCTCTGGGTGCCTGTAGACAGCTTGGGGGTGGCCAGGTTGCTGAGTGAATGAAACCCAAGTATCAGAGGACATGCTGGGAGCTCTCAGCTGGGACTGCATGAGGGCCCTGGGGCATGGTTATCTGAGGTCCAGCCTGAATGCACCCGATCTTCACCTGGTACCAGTTGGCACTAAATCCCCCCACCCCTTTGGATCTGGCAGGCACCCTGAAGGACATCCATTGTCGGAGGCTGTGGTGTGTAGTCCTGGGAAAAGCCAGGGGGAGAAGCAGATGCTACTCAGAAAGGTTAAAGGTACCACCACCCCTGCCACAGGAGCCACCCCCAAAGCCGCATCCACATACAACCAGATGGAGGACACAGACATCACCCCTCGCCTAGGCCAGAGTCAGAGTGGATCCTAAACTGGATGCGACTGTGTTAATTATCCCGAATTTGTCCAAGAAATCATGGGCTGGACTGAATTTACCAGAGAGAGTAGCTAAGTAGTCTGGGGAGGTGGGGTGTGGCTGCGGGTCTAGAACTAAACAATTAAAATCTATTCTGGAAAGAAAGTTCTGACTGTGATGCCAGAATTTCTGTGGACTGCCACAGGTGTGGCTGTGAACCTGTCAGGAGGCTAGGGCTGGCTGCAGCCCCCAGGCTCTGCTCACAGCATTGGGGCTCGGCTACCCACAGCCCTGCCCTGGGGCCCCTGGGGAGAGGACCCCCCATCCGTGACCCACCACAGGTGGTTAGAGCCTGGCTGGGTTTGGGGCTCAGCAAGACAGTGGGGCCAGGGCTGCGGGACTCTGGAAGGGGAGGCAAAGGAAGGCACACAAGTTTGTGCAAACAGCACACAGAGGCTGTCCTGGAAGGCAGCCACCAGCCCGCTGCAGCAGGAGGTGTCCCCAGGGAGCAGATTCACTTGGCACCTGGTCACGGTAATTACTGCTGAACTTTAAAACCTAACGCAGCAAAACCACAAATATTTAACATGTGCTCCTCCTCCCGGGGGGGCACGGAGGAAACAGGAGCAAGTGGCCAGATTCACAACATGAACTCCGGGTCTGCTCACAAAGCGGATTAATAAAGAAGCCAGCTGAGACAAGATGCATGCCCCCCGGCCAGCAGCAGTCCCCCGCCCCCAGCGCTGCTGGGAGCATGAGCCCGGCCAGCCGCAGATTCTCAGCTCCCCCGAGGCCCACTCTGGCACAGACAAGTGCACAGACACTCGTGTGTGTGGATACACCTGCCCACAGGCTGGCAGGAGCCTCCCCGCTCTCTGCCCAGTCCCCGGGCCCCCCCAGGCAGGACTCCTCGAGTGGTGCTGAGAGGAGCCATGGGAACTGGTCCAGCCTCCTGGGTTAGCACAAGTTAGTGGTCTGGCCCAGCCTTTCCATCCAAGCTCTGCAGATGGAGGACTTCCAGGAGGGGATGCCCACGGTACCAGGATTCCCCTCTGGTGGGAACAAAGGCCAGAGCAAGGGAACACAGTTCTGAAGAAGCTGGTGTGGGAGCATCATGACTTGGGCACATCTGGGAAGCCAGACACATGGCTGTCAATGGCTCCCACGTGATTCTGAACAAAGTGCATTGTCCCAGCAGGTGCCTGTGCTGGGAGGGGAACCCATCAGGTCGGGAGAAATTGGGCAGCATGGCCAGGCTGGGTGCTGGTGTGGGTGGGAGCAGCGCCAAGGCCAGGCAGCTGGGAGGCCCAACTGCGGGGTCTGCTGTCACCTTTTCCTCCCACTGTGTTTGCTCACAACCCTCGCCCCTTACCAGGGGACCCCTCCTTCCTGGCAGCTAGATGAAGACACAAACCCAGAGCTTCCCTTGCCAAGTGTGGGGCTTGGCGCCTTTGTGGAGAGGCTGTTATTTGGTGGGTGTCTCTGCTCTAGGAAAATAGACCCAGCTCCAGATTTCCCACCCAGCAGAGAGGTCTAGGGTCCGCGGCCTTGCCACCACACCGAGGCTGATGCCTCACCTTTAAGTGGCCCAATACTCACTGTGACCAGACCCATGTGACCTGGCTCTGTCCCCTACCCTACCCACAGCCCCACCTTGCACTCCCAGTGGGCAGCATGGTCATCTCAAGAGATGAGTGGCCCAAGGTCCCACTGCCCAGGTCCACGAAGACCTCAGGGCAGAGCTGGGTCAACTCCAGCCTCCAGCCAACTGGCCTCTTCCAGGTCAGGGAGGGAAGAAGAGGGATTGTGCAGGATGCCCCCACCACCATGAGCAATGACCTTCCTGTGCAGACTGGCCACTTCCCTCCGGGCTGCTGGACTGCAGGCAAGAGCCCCGAGGGGCCCTATTCCAAGCGGCGAGTCTAGCTGAACCCAGGCCCCCGCCAGGCCACCCTGACCCAAGTGTCTTCAAAGTGTCTACCATGACCAGATGAGGGGACACAAAGGGACAGGGAACGCTGGGGCCAGAGGTGAGGGCTCACGCATAGCTGAATGCCCCAGTCTGGTGCTGCCTGCTCCCGCTCCCACCCGACCCCTTCCCTGCTCACGCCTCTCTACTGAGACCCCCAGAGTCCCAGGTGAGGACCGGGATGGAGGGTGGTGGGGAGCCACAGGGGAAATCCTACCTCCCGCTCGTGTGCCATTTGGAACAGACAGGGAAGAGAAGGCGGGAAGAGTCACCCCCTTCTACTAACGGGGACACCAAAGCCCCTCCAGGTGCCAGGCCTCCAAGACCCCACCCAGGGCCCAGCAGGAGCCCAGGCTGGCACAGTGACCGAGGGATGTGGCCATTGGTTTTTAATTTTCACCTTTCCCAAATTTCATCAACGAAAATTTCAGGTTTGAAGGCTTAAGACCTCAGGCTCCACTCTCAGAATGCGGGTCTGAGGAGCCCGGCCAGTGGCCAGTGGATGTGCTCCAGGAGGGGATGCCCTGGCGGTACCTCTGAGGGTGGTCAACCTAAGCTAAAGGGAGATGCCCTTCCAGGCTCGGGATCTCCTAGCCCTGCTCGAGTCCCTGTGACATGCAGAGGCATAGACCTGGGGACCCAGCTGTGATCCCTCAGTCACACACACAGCTACTCAGCTTCTGACCCACCCACACAATACCACACACCGGCACACACACGTTCCTGGCTCTCATGACACCTGCTCCCCACCCCTCAACACGTCCATGCACAGCTGAGTTGGATGGCTCCCCAGGGCTTGGGGCACACTGCCTGCCTCCTTTCCCCATCACCTCTGGGTGCCTCCTCCAGGGATCTGCCTTGGAGCAGCTGCAGGCTGTCTGTGCTCCAGCCTGGCCCCCCAGCTGGAGTGAGATGGGCTCATGTGTGGCTCCTCCCTCTGGGCCCCTGGATCAGCTGCAGAGAGGAGGGGCTGCTGGGGATGGCCCAGGCCACTCCCCTGCCCCACCCATAAGCGGCCTTTTTGTTTGAGCTGGCTCCCAAGCCCTTCCCAGGCTTTCCACGCCTGCACGTACAGAGGCAGTGACCCCACTCCTGCCCTGAGGGCTCCAAGGATGGGGAGGTGCGTAAGGAGACTGGTGCAGGGGGCAGCCCCTGAGGGGCAGGCTTGGGCAAGGCCTCCCCCCTCTCCAGGGCCATCCCCCGAAGATGAGACCCACCCAGCAGAGCCATCTGAGCCTGTTGCTGCACGCATTGGGGGAGGAGCATCCTCCAGGCTGCAGGTGCACATTTTAAGGTGCCTTCAATTATTCATGGAGACTTGGAAGAGCTGCCTGCCTGCTGTGAGCCACCCTGCTGCCACTCGCAGAGGGCTGCCTCCGGCTGCTCTGGCTGTACCCCAGAAGGGCCTTGGATGTCTCCATCCAGGATGGGAGGATCACTGGGAAGGCAAGGCCCCCACGCTGTACCTGACCCCCTAGGGGAGCACTGGCCCAGCACCTTCCCCTTCTTCTGAGAGGCTGCCATGGGGTTGGGGGCCCCACACCCAGGGTGCAGACTGGGTCAGAGTCTGTCGGGAAGGGGGTAGGCAATAGAGCAGGAGCAGGACGGGGCCTGGCCGGGGAGTCTGGGGGGAGAGTTTGGGTTTCATGGGCAGAAGCCAGTTTAGGGCCTGGGTGACTGGTAACCAGTGGAGCCTCGTCCAAGGCAGGTGGCCAGGGGCCAGGGTTGTTGAAAGCCTGAAGCTAGAACAGCTGACCTCACCCAGGGCCCGCATAGTGGCTGTTTTGAGCTCCGACAAGAGGCTGGGGGCACTGAGGATGCAGGCCCAGTGCCTTCAGGCTGCACCTTTCGTACCTGGGACAGGAGACCCTCGCCAGGGAGAAAAGTGCCAAATATGGCTCCTGCCCACTGAGCCTCCCGTTCCCATCCAATCAGCACCCACTGTTCCCCCTCCCCACTCTCAGCCCTTGCAATTTGGACAAGATGACACCATACACACCAGGAGGGACATGTGATCCAGCTGCACCAACCAGCTTAGTTCATCCCCATAGGAATTGACTCAAGGAGGGTCAGGTGACAAAGCCAGGGTGATAATGGAGGCCTAGAGATGACAGGTACACCCCTTGGTGAAAGGCTGCCTGGGAATGAAGCCCATAAGAAGAAAGCAGAGGTGAGGAATAGAGAAGCTGTGTTCTGATGACTGAGATAGCAGCTGAATACAGCCCTACCTGATGCCATCTCTTTCAACTGAAATGTTCTTGTCAACCCAGGACCCTTCTCCCTACAGATTCACTTCCTCTTTCTGGCACCTGCTTTCTCCAGCAGGAAAGGGACAATGGGTGGGCACAGAGCTCCAGTCACCACTCCTCCCTTTCAGGCACCAGCTAAGGGGGGAGTGACATGACAGTGAGATGGCCCAGGGTAGGGCATCCTGCAGGCACCCCTCTCCCAGAGAGAGGACTCAGGGGTACCCAAGGGGGCTGCAGCCTCTGGCATGTACAGCAGCATCCTGATGACACACACAGGCATCCGGCACACACCTTCATGTAGACACACATGTGCACACACAGTCACAGACATGGGCTTCTATACATGTGCACACACTCAGGGATGTGCATGCAGATCTGCACACACAGACATGCCTATTCTCAAATAAATGCTCACTGTCAGATGCACATACAGAGGAGCCCTCAGGCACACCCTAAAGCTGGCAGTCACCCTCCAAGCTGCTCATACTCACAGGCACACGTGTGCTCACGAGCTCAGGGAGAGTTCAGGTTCCCACTAAGTGGAGCTCTTGGTGGGATGGCGTGTTGGGAGTGGACCAGGGCGAATGCCCTTGGCCTGCAGGGGCATGGGGCAGAGTCTGACACTGCCTGCTGGTCTCCAGCAGGCCTCGGAGCAGAGCCATGGATCTCTGGAAGGGTGAACACCAGGTGAAAAATGATTAACTGTCACTCAGCCCTTGACTGATGCAGCTTGCTCTTGGCAAAGGGCTGACACGTTATTGATCCACTTAGTGTACTCAAACCAGCAGCCCCAGAGCCTGAGCCAGGACGAACTAAAGAACATAAAGGGCAGGGGAGGACAGGGCCACGCGGGGTGAGGGGTGCGGTGCTGGACCAGCAGTTAGGCCCTGGCGGGAAACAGTGGTTTCTCTCCAGAAACCTCATTTCTGTAGTCACACCCGTTCCAGATCTGCGTCCCAGTGGTGAATGCCCAGCCCAGATTATTGGAGAGGGGAAGGGATGTAACCAGGGAACAGGCAGGACAGAGGTAGAACAGGTAGAAACTAGATGACAAGATCATAGGAACACTGGGTGTGAGAGCTGGAAGGAAATGTCAGCATTTGGACCTTTTTCCTGGAGATGTTCTCTGTTTCCTGAGAGAATTTAGTCCACAGCAGGGGCTATGGCTTCAGTCTATCAGTACACCTTTACTGATCTCCCTCTCACTTCCTTCTTATAGTACATCCACCTATCCATCCATCCATCCATCCATCCATCCATCCATCCATCCATCCACCTGTTGATCCATATACCCACCTACCCATTTGTCCATCCAGCCATTGATCCATCCATCAATCCACCAGTCCGTCTCTCCCCCTTCCCTCCTTTTCTTTCTTCCCTCTTCCCTTCTCCCTCCCTCCCTTTCTTCATCTGTTCTTCTATCCATCCTTCTGTCCATTCAACAGACTAGACAGTTGTGAGCTGGCTCAGGGCGCCCTCTGCTGGTGGCAAGGCAAATGCACACCTCTAAAGGCAACATGGGGCTCTAAAGACCTTGGAACTGGGCTTCGAGGGGTGTTCACAGGACACCCAGGAACCTAAGAACCTAAGAACTCCTAAGGGACCACCAGTCTTCCTGTCGGATTCCATCACCCCTCTACAAAATTTTCATTCATGGATATATGGACTTTGGGTTTCCTGTTGCTACAGACCAGTCACATCTGGGACAAATGACCTTGAGCCCGGGGACGGCCACATATGCAGGCCAGGGACAGGCAGAACATGTCTGGTCGGACCAAGCTTCAGCCACCCTGGCTCGGGCCAGGTCCGGGCACCATTCCTTCCTGCATCCAGGCTGACTCAGAGTACAGCAATGACGGGCATGGCCATTCCTGTGGAGGGCTCCCACACACCTGGCCCCAGCTCCCGGGCGAGGTGGCCTCTACAGGGGGAAAGGAACTGAGAGGTCCCTGCCCTGGGAAGCTCCTGCACTGCACACCTTCGCCTGCCCAGCTCCCTGCCGGCTGCATCCTCGTGGCCTTGGAGTGGACACGTGCCCTAGCTCTCATCACTGGGGCGGAAGCTGCAGTCACCACGGGAGCCCCAGAGGGTTAAAGGAAGGAAAAGGGCTGCCCCCTGCAGCATGCAGACGCCAGGCTTGGAGGCAGAGCTTCGACCGTGCATGACTTTGGCTGGTGAACAGCAGCCAATGGGACGGAGTGTAGTGTGTATGTATGTCTGGGTGTGTGTGATGTGTGTGTGTTATGTGTGATGTGAGTATGTGTGGTGGGGTATGAGTGTGATATTCGGTGTGTATGATGTGTGATGTGGTGTGTATGTTGTGTGTGTGTGTGTGTGTGCACATGTGGGTGTGAGGTACCTCCCTGCCCCTCCCAAGGCACCTGGAAGCCCAGGTCCTTTCCCTTCTCTGACAGGTTCTCTAGTCGAGATGGTCTGGCTGGGAGCTTCTGCCCCTCCGAGGGGTAAGTCCCAGCTTCCACGGGGGAGGGCCACTGAGGCAGACTGGAGGATGGCCCCGCCTCCCAAACGCCACAGGTTTGAAGGTCCCACAGTGGGGAAGCCGGAGCCCAAGTGTCTCCTGGTGGCCCTAAGCCTTCCCATTGTCATCCGGCAGCTGACAGGCTGAGTGTGTGGCCACAGCGGTGGCACTGTCACAACACAGGCTGGTGGCCTCCCTGGCGGCTTGAGGGCTGTTTACAGGAGCCGGTCACACGCCGTGTAAAGCCTGGGCTTGCTGTGAACGGTTCCGGTTTCACTGCAAGAGTTTCTTTATTTCTTGTAACTCAAAATAAATTGCTCCGGGCCCCATTCGGCTGACAGGAGGGTCAGGCTCAGCCATGTCTGGCCCCCTTTCTTCCTTGCCGGGGTCCTGGGGTGTCCTCCTTGGTCAATGCAGGCAGGTGGAGGTCCAGTCCTCAGGCACTGTCCAGTCTCCCCTGGTCCCTCATCGTCCTGCCACCTCCCTGAGCCTGTCACCTCCTACCCAGAGAACCCCAAACACCTGTCTCTTCCTAGCCTTGAGCAAACTCCCATTCGTCTCAGCTTTGGACATTGAATCTGCTCACATCTTTCAAAGACACCCCCGTCCCTTTCCCCTAGAACAATTCCTCAGTGAGTGCAGACTTTCCAGAACAGAAACCGGAAGTAGGGGGGCGTCATCTCAGATACAAATCCACTCCCCCACAAGGACACAGAGAGACCTCAGAAGGAAAAATTCAACCAGAACTAAACATGAATTACTATCACCATGGATTATTCTGCAGCAACAGCACAGCCCCTTCCTGCCTGCCCTGCAGCTCCCCCCTCCCCCCTTACAGACACAGGGTTCCACCCCCAGGCCTGGGTCTCCCCAGAAGCCTTTCTTTATTTCCTGGGGAAAGTCCTTGCTCTGATCCTGCTCCTCCAGTCTCAGGCCCCCCCCCCCCCCGCTCCCGACCCACGCCCGGCTGACAGAAGGCATTTGCCTTATATCAAGGGAAGTGTAAACAGTTTTAAAAAACATTTTAGCAGCTTCAGCAACAGTTTGGAAAACATGCATTATTTTGGAGACAGGTGTCAGACGCCTGCCCTGTCTCTGGCTCTAGAGTGTCACACCCATTACATCACTAGTGGGAGAGGGGGCCTGGCAGGCATGGCAGTTCCAGGCCCTGGGAACCAAACCTGGGGTCCGGAGCCCGCCGTCACGCAGAGAAAGACCTGGGAGCCTCCTCCCTCTATCCGAGTAGCAACAGGGATTCAGGATTCTATGGCAGCCCCACGGGCCCCTCCCGCAGACCCCGTCTCACCCCGTCTCAAGCTCCAGGTGGCTGTCGCCCCTCCCCACCGGGTCCAAGGGCTTCCGCACTGTCCCCTGCAGGCCAGGGGCTTCTGGGTGAACAAAGTGGACTGAACACATACATCTATCTCATCTTCCTCCCAAGATCCTCGTGTAATGACAGCCAAGGAATAAAGCATATAGAGGACCAGAGACCTGGAGCAGGGACCTGGAGGAGGGTCAGCAGCAGATGCCAGATTTCAACACATTTTTGGAAGCTGGGAAGTGGATGGAGGGTGATAACAGATGCTACAGGGTGAAGGAGCCGTGTAGCCAAGCCTGCAGAGGCACGTACGGCGGACTGATCTGCCTCACTGACTCCAGAGAGGCTTGGGACGTGGAAAACCCCAGCTGCCGGGGCTGACGTGTGGGCCTAGCCAACTGTCCCTTCATCACCACCTGCACCCCCGATCCACCCAGCACGGGATGGAAGATTTCCCCTCCAGTGAAAGTGCTAAGGGCTTGGGGACTCCAGGTGGGGAGGGGAGCAGGGCTGCTCTGGAGTGAGGATGAACTGCAGGTACCGGAGGCCTCCCTGCAGGCTAGAGACGGCAGATCTCGCTGAGACCCGAAATCCATCTGTTGAAGTCCTATCCCTCAGTAGTTCTGAATGCAATTGAAGATGAGGTCTTTAAAGAGGCAGTGAAGTTACAAGGAGGTTCTAATCCAACATAACTGGTGTCCTTGTAAGAAGAAGAGATTCAGACAGAGCTAAAGACAGACCATGTGAAGACGCAGGGAGAAGACGGCCACCTGTAAGCCAAGGAGAGAGGCCTCAGAAGAACGCAACTGTGCCAACACCTCGATCTTGGATGTCTAGCCTCCAGGACTGTGACGGAATACCCTGCAGTCTGTGGCAGCCCTAGCAGACTGACATTCTCCCTTGGAAGTCTCCGGCTAGAAGGCTGACGCCTCCCCACACTCCATGGAGGAAAGCCTTGCCCCCGACCTTACATCAAACAATCAGGTGTTTGGTGCCCTGCTGTCAACTATGAATCGATATCTTAGGGTCACCAAGCATCGGAGGACTGCCCCCAACACAAGAGAGACCAAAAGAAGCAAACAGGAAAAGATGACCCCAGAGGAAACAGAAATAATTTATAAACTAGACAAAAATTGCAAACACTTTAAACGTAAATCAGTGGGGAGCTGGTTAAACAAATCGATGGTACATCTTTACAATGAATACTGTAAGGCTGTTAAGAAGGGCAAAAATAATCTTTATGTGTCTGTGTGGAAAGAAGTCCACCCAGCAGCATTAGGTGAGAGAAAACAGATTACAGGGTGTGGGGTGTGATTGTGTTTATGCAGATTACATGTATCTAAGAAGGGCCTGGCAGAGGGTGGTAGGCAGGCTTGCAGTGCATGTGTGTTGAGAATACCTTCCAAATGGACTCATACATGTGTTGGTAGACAATCTCTATGGCCTGCCTGACTTGCGTGCTTGCCCAGGTACCTCTGGATCCATGGAACCACTTCTGTTTGACCTGGAAGGCCAGGAACTCATACACCTGCCTGAAGAGGTCAGCATGAAGCCAGGCACACAGCAGACGCTCAATGACTGCTTGCTGGATAAACAGATGGATGGATGGATGGATGGGAGGATGGGTGGCTGGTTGGATGTGATCACATGATCATGCTACGCTGGGAGCTGGATGACGACCAAGACCAACCAACTCAGCAAGGAGATGCAGAGTATCCTTGGCGCTGAGCCGTCTGCCCGTTGAAGACCTGCTCATCTCCAGGGCTCCTGTCACCTCCTGCCTGAGCAGACACTGATGCCCAGAACAGAGACTGAACCTGTTGAGTTGCCAAGGCAACCAGAAGCATGCTGGGATGCAGAGCTGCCAGTCCCAGGAAGTCTTATCTTCCATTTCCTAAATCACAGCCCTATCAGCACTACCTTGAGACCAGTCCCTATCAATTCATAAACCAGCCCTCTGGGTCTGCTTTCCCCGCCTGACCTCAGTTCCAGGAGAGGCTGCAAGACCCCCGCCAAGACCCACTATGTTCCCCACCCCAGGAATGGGGGTCTAAGTCCCTGCTCCCGAAAGGGCTCAGATCACGCAGGGGGCCAAGGCATAGCCAGGCAGCGGGTTGGGAGCTTCGAGCCATTCACAGCATACCCGTGGCCTGAACCAAACAGCAGCCCCGGGAGAGTGGGGAAGGGGAGGACCAGGGTGCAGAGCAAGGGAGTGACTTGTTCAAGGGCAGGGCTGGAGTTTTTTACTGGCTGGAGAAGAGAGGCAGTTCAGATGGCAACAGGGCAAACATGAAAACAGCAGGGTGAGCATTCTGCACGAGCCCCATCTAGAGGGAAGCGGGAGTGTGCGAGAAGGTGACAGCTGGTAGCCTCGGTGCTGGGGTGAGGGGGCTGTGGAGGGAGGGGCTGGCTGGGTGCAGGGCAGGTGGAGTGGGGTGGCTGTGTTGATGACCGTGCTGTGTGTCAGTAGGCTGTGCCATCCCCCTGATGGGCAAGGCTGCTCTGTGAAGCTGGAGCTGAAGTTCCGAGGCTTGGGTCAGTATGAGCATGTCTGGTGTCAGGATCCCACACCCAGTGGGATGGGGAAGGAGGGGCTGAAGCAGGGGCTTAAGGAGGACAGAGGGAGGGCCACCCCCAGCTGGGTCAGGACTCAGAGTGGAAGAGGGAGAGGACGAAAGAGCTGTCAGGAGCTGGAAGGACCCAAGCCTGGGCATCGTCATTTGATGACAGAGATGTTTGCCTGTGACCCCCGATGAGGTCCAGAAGCAGCCCTCCTCTCTCTCAGGCTTACTGGGCCATTAAAGTCTCCTAAACATGTCTCAGCCTGTCACGTGTCCAGCGTGTCTCGGCCTCCAAGTGCATTCACACCACCTGGGAATCTTATCAATCTGCAGATTCTAATTCAGGACATCTGGGGGCAGGTCTCAGAGTCCGAGGTTTTAGGAAGCTCCCAAGTGTTGCAGATGATGCCAGTCGGTCCACAGGCCACATTTTAAGTAGCATGATTCAAATTATGAACACTTGCTGTTAGAAATGCAGAATCTTGGGCCCACTCAGACCCTCAGAATCAGAATCTGCATTTTAACAGGTTGTCCAAGAGATGAGGAGATACATTAAAATCTGAGAAACACTATGCTTAATCCAATGGCTTTCAGAATTGCTTGCAGAGTGGAGTCGCCTGGGGAGCTCTGTAAACTTCTGCTGCCTGGGTCTCTTCTCCAGAGATTTGGATTTGATTGGTCTAGCAGGCAGTTTAGACTTCAGGATTTTAAAATGTCCGCAGGTAATTCTAACATGCACTCTGGGCTGAGAACTGTTATTTCTAAGTAGTGGCTGCCCCTTCCAGTACCAGGTAGAGGGTGCTGGGTAACTGCAAGGCCTGGCATTCAGGCTGCTCTGGCCCAGCCCTGCACTCCTCAGCCAGGCTCTGTCCGGCACCTGCAGCTCAAAAGCCCAGGTAGATTCAAAACCCCCATCCCAGCCTCTCCAGCAGTCACAACTTGAAATGCTCGGGTTTTGCCTGGTAGCTCCATGCCTCGAGGAACGGAGACCCTAGGAGGGAAAGGGGGAGGGGAGGCAGTGGTCTCACCAGCACAACTGCCTGTGACCCGGTGGCATTTGAGGCAGCGCCTCAAAGATGGCTGAGGGGGAGCCTACTGCTGCTTTACTGCTAACAGGATGCCAAGGCCGCCCCGAGCAGCGGTGCCTGCCCGGGCGACCAAGCCTCGTTCCTCGGCTGGGAGAGCAGACACTGGAAGATGCGGTACCTCCACAGACCCCTGTGGACTGAGAGAAGCCATGAGTGGCAAGTGGAACCTCATTTCGCCCACCCACTGAAGTACACTGGTTCTTGAAATGGCAGTGAGCATGGCTGGGCGACAGACCCCTCTCATGCGTCAGGGATGGAGGGGCCTGTGCCAGGTGATGCTGGGGTTACCGATGGCAGGTAGGGGATGTGAGTGCCAGAAACCCCAAGGCTGGGCTCAGAGCCTCATCACTGATGCCTGGCTGCTGTCCACGGGGTGAGAGGGCCCACACTGGATGGCCAGTCTCCATCTACATTGTATCTGAAGGAGTCATGAGCTAAGCCTTTTATAGCATGTCCCTCTAAACAAGGGTGGACAGATGGCGGGGAGAGAGGTGGACATACAGACTGGCAGGGTGGAAGGGCAGAGGGTGATCGGCAGCAATCAGGCAAGGTCCCAGCACCCTAGCTGGGGTGGGGGGGTGTCCTAAGACTAGTAGGGCAAGGAGCCCCCTCTCCAGTTCTTGGCTCAGGGCTGCCCCGACTCAGAGTGAGGTATTTCCACTTAGGCTCCCATTGGACAGTCCGCTGCTGTGGAGCAAGGCCTAAAATTAAGGCCCAGTATTGTGTGCTGCCTTGACACCTGGTGAAATCGAGAGGGCCTCCCGTGGCCCAACTGCAAGCCCCCTCCCCACTCTGCTCCGGCAGATGAGGTCCCCTGGTCGAACAACCCACCTGTCGGGGGTCCAAGCACAGTTCAGGCTCACCCTGAGTAGCAGGTTTCAGTGCCCTACCAGCCCATGAAATTATTCAAATGAGCCAATGACATCCTCCTGTGAGAATCAGGGGGCCCCTTACCCTCCTGATACTACGAGCCTGCCTCCCATAGTTCCTGCTTGTTCCCTCTCCATGTGACCCTAGGGGAATGGCATGTGGTGTCCGCCTGCCCGAGGCTGTGGGTACATGTGACTAGTCAATGGCTGTTGAGTTCAGCTGTCTAGTGTTGAGGGTTGGCCACCTCCATAATCACAGGTTGGGAATCCCTTCTTACCAACGAGGTCAATAGGAGGTAATTAAACAGGCACCCGGCTCTAGGAGTGGGGCTACACTGAGAGGGGCCGGTGCAGAGACTCAGAAGTTACATATTCTGCTTCCAAGGGTTAGCTGCATTTAAAAATAAAGTCCAAAGTTATTACTATCCCTATTTTCCTCCCTAACATGATAAGGATCCTAGAATTCTTAACTCCAATTACTGTCTCCCATATAAATTTCCATGTTATTGCAGTTCCTAAACCTCTGCAAAATGAGTGTTTATTATATTTTTAAAGTAAATATTTAATTACATTTATCTACATACCTACAACTTATTTTCTTACCACCATTTTTTGCATCCCATTCTTTCTGGTTAAAATTTTTTCTTACAGAATTACATCTACAGGGTGATTTATCATCAAAATAAAGCCACTTCTGGGAGTTGAGGGAGCATGGATAACAATTATACCAGGCCATAGGTATAAACTCGGACTCTCCCAAGCAAACTGGACCAACGGGCAGAGGGCTTGATGCCTTCTGTGAGTGCTATTTACAGACAGATTACATTCTAGTTCAGCACTTTAGTCAGGCCAGAGATCTGCCCCCTCCTGTCTATGCAGACATCGAGACCCCAGGATGGAGGTGGGTGTCTGGAACGGCTAAGTGAGGAGCTCAGCAAAGTCCTTCCCCAAAGGAAATGACGTAACAGGAAAAAAAATCAAAACAACAACTTTAGAACGCTGGAAATTGACCAAAGATATACAACATATTAGGAAGCAATTATTCAAGAAATTCTACTGAATCATAGGAAGAACAATGTAAACCCACAGTATTTCAGCCTAGGGCTACTCCCATCACCCTCACCCAGTTTCCTGGTGGTTGAAGTCCCACCAAGGCAGAGACGGCTATGAAGATGAAACATTTCCATGCTCAGGAATGTTGTTGAAAGTAATAATTCCAAATTCCCAGCTAGCTCAAAGTGTGATACAGGGGAGGGGAAGGAATAGACCAGCAGACCATACAGAAAGTTAAAGTGGGATCTAAAATGAGACAACTAAAGCGGACTACAGATAAGGCAGTGCTCAGAAGGAAATTTATAACAGTAATATCTATATCAGGAAACAAGGGTCTCAAGCCAGTGACCTAAACTTCTGCCTTGAGAAACTAGAAAAATAAATTAAAGTCAAAGAAAGAAAAAAAGGAAATAATAAATATTAGAGTAGAAATCAATGAAATAGAAAACAGGGGAAAAAAAGACAAAAACAGTGGAACTAAAAGTTGATTCTTTTAAAAGATCACCAAAATGGACAATCAGGAACAAAAGAGGAGACGTCACTAAAGAATATATAGAAATACTATCAACATTTTTACACCAACAAATGAGACTTGAATGAAATGAACAAAGCCCTAGAAAGACGTAAATTACTGAAGCTAACTCAAGAAGAAATGGAAAATCTGAATAGACTTGGAGTAAAGAAATCAAGTTTGTAATTTAAAAATCTTCCCACAAAGAAAAGTCCAGCTCCATATGGCTTCATTAGCAAATTCTACTAAACATTTTAAAAAGAAATAATGCCAATCCTTCACAAACTCTTCCAGAAAGATAGAGGAGGTGGTGGAGGAAACACTTTCCAACTCATTCTAAGACCTATATTAATCTGATACCAAAGTTAGATGAAAACATCACAAGAAAACTACAGACAACTATCCTTCAAAAAATTCCACACCATAACTTTACCAAAATGAATTCAGCAACCCATGAAAAATAGTATACACCATGACCAAGAAGGATTTACCTCAAGCATGCAAGGTTGATGTATTAGTGTAATACACCATATTTACAGAATAAAGGATAAAACCATATACACATCTTGATAGATATAGAACAAGCACTTGAAAAAATCCAACACCCATTCATGGTAAAAAAAAATTTTTTTTTCCCAACAAACTAGCAATAGAAGAAAACTTCCTCAAACTGGTAAAGGTCAAAAATCCTACAGCTACCATTATACTTAATGGTCAAAGATTGAATGCTTTCCCTCTAAGATTAGGAATAAGGCAAGGATGGCTACTCTCACTACTTCTATTTCATATTGGAGTAGAGGTTCTAGTCAGTGTAATCAGGCATGAAAAAAAGGCATTGAGATTGGAAATGAAGTAAAACTCTCTTTATTTGCAAACAACATGACCCTATATTTAGCAAATCCTAGGGAATTTACAAAAAGAACTACTAGAACTAATCAACAAGTCGCAGGGTACAAGATCAACATAGAAAAACCAATTGTATTTCTACATATTAGTGATTAACAATCCAGAAGTGAAATTAAGAAAACCAATTTAATTCACTATAGCATCAAAAAGGATAAAAAACAGGAATAAATTTAACAAAAGAGGGGTAAGACTTGTACACTGAAAGCTATAAAATATTGCCAATAGGAACCAAAGAAGATCTAAATAAATGGAGAGGCATTCCATGTTCATAGATTGGAAAACTCAATCGTTAAGGGTGCAATTCTTCCCAAGTTGATTGTTGGATTCAGTGCAAATGCCTATCAAAATCCCAGTGGGCTTTGTTGGCGGAAATTGACTGATCCTAAAATTTACCTGGAAATGATCTTTACAAAGACTCAGAATAACCAAAACAATCTTAAAAAAAAAAAAAGAACAAAGCTGAAGGACTTATACTTACTAATATCACAACTTATTATAAACCTATGGTAATCAAGACATTGTTCTGTTGGCATAAGGATCAACAAATAGATGAACGGAATAGAATTAAGACACCAGGAACAAACCCTTACATTTCAAGCCAATTTATTTTGACCAAAATGATAAGGCAATTTAATGCAGAAAAGATAGCCTTCTAGAAGCAGTGCTGGGATAATTGGATATCCACATGCAAAAGGCCATTATCTCACACGAAACACAAAAATTAATCTATAATGAATCATGGACATAGATGTAAGAGCTATAACTTTTAAAGGAAAACATAGGAGAAAATCTTAATAACTTTCAGTTAGGCAAAGATTTCTTAGATACAGTTCGAAAAGCATGATCCATAAAAGAAAAAAAATGAATTGCACTTCTTCAAATTTAAAGACTTTCGCACTTCAAAAGACACCATTAAGAAAATAAAAAGACAAACCACAGATGGGAGAAATTATTTGCAAACCTAATAAGTACTTGTAGCTAGAAAACAAAGAATAACAACTCAATAAAAAGACAAATAACTCAATTTAAAAGATGGGCAATAGATTTGAATAGATATTTCACTAAAGAAGATATTCGAATGGCTAATAAGCACATGAAAATATGCTCAATATCATTAGTCATTAGAGAATGCAAATTAAAACCACAGTGAGGTACCACTTCACCCTCACTAGAATGGCTATAATTAAAAAAATAGATAACAACAAACGTTGACGAGAATGTGAAGAAATTGGAACCCTCATACACTGTTGGCGGGATAAAATAGCGTAGCCATTTTGGCAACAGTTCCTTTAAAAATTCAACATAAATTTACTATACAGCCTAGGAATTCTACTCCTAAATATCTACCCAAGAGAAACGAAAACATATGTTCACACAAAGACTCGCATGTGAATGTTCGTAGCAGCATTATTCGTAACAGCCAAAAAGTGTAAACAAATCAAATGTCCATCAACTGGTGGATGGAGAAACCAAGAATCCATGCAATGGAATACTACTGAGCAAAAAAGAGGGATGAACCACTCATTCAGGCTACCTGATGAATCTCAAAAACATGATGCTAAGTGAAAGAAGCCAGATGTAAAAGACTACATATCATATGATTACATTTATGGGAAATGTTCAGAAAAGGCAAATCTATAAAAATGGAGAGTAGATTAGCGGTTGCCTGGGGCAACGGGGAATGACTGCAAATGGACCTGAGAGATTTTGGGCTGGAGCCGGGCTGAAAGGTGGGTGGAAATATCCTAAAATTGGATTGCGGTGATTACACAGCTCTGTAAGTTTATTAAAAATCACTGAAGTGTACACTTGAAATAGGTGAATTTCATGGCATGTAAATTATACCCGAATAAAGCTGTTCTGTAAAAAAAAAAAAAAAAAGCCCTCGCCCCAGGCTCTGTGGCAGGCGTCCCCTGGTGCTCACTGCTTCTCTCTAATTCCTCTCATTTTCTGCCTCTTGGGAGTCCTCTTTCCTTCCTGAGTTTTAAAGAAGTCATAGGTTCTATTTTACCTGGGGTGGGCAGGTGTACCAGCTCAGTCAGCTGCACTGTCGGCATTTACTTTCCTGGGATTCTGGCATTTTCTCTTCCCTGAGGAGGGCTGTGTGTTCCCCTCAGTGAAGCGAGTGGAAGACATTTAAAAAATCGGCTTGGTGGAGGATGCTCCAACCTGGGTGGGAGCTCCGATCGGCTCCTGCTGTTGGACCTGGCTCCCCCACCCCTCTCTCTAGGACACAGGACAAGTCAGATGGGGGTCATGCCATGCCAGTGCCCTTCCTTTCCCTTTCTCTGATCAGCAGGACATCTCAGCATGGTCTCAGCCTCAGACCCTAATTCACAGGCCCTAAAGTGCAAGAGGAAGCAGACCCAGACATCATCGCTCTCCTAGGACCAGCTTGTTTGGGGAGGAGTCAGGTGGACACCAGGAACTCCCCATCACCCTACTCACTGTGAGTTCCTTGTGGTCCTGTTCTCTGCAGAATCCCAGTGCCTGGCTGTGTTAGGACTCAGTAAATATTTCTAAGATAAACAAATGAAAGTGGAAAAGTGCCCCCAGCAAGAACCCACCTCCTTCCGGCTTGTGGCCTTCTTGTTCTCACTGACGGTTCTTCCAGTCCCCAACAAGGGGCAAGGCCCACACACATTTTGCAAGCCCTGTAGATTGTACGTGCTCGACGAGCAGAGTTGGTTTAAGCCCAGAAAATCCTTTAATTACTGCCGCTACTTCTGGCTGGGCTCTGGGAAGGAACTAATTCGAGCAGCCGTCACTCGACCTGAAATATTATGAATGTAATTTCATTATTCGGTCTGCCCCGGTCGCAGGCAGGGGGGTTACAGTAACTGGTTCTGCTGAGTTCCTGCTGGAATGGCAATTAATTTCTTACCCACTTCAATGGTGACAGACAACCGCAGACAACTCCCTTCTGTGGTAGCACAGACAACTCCCTTCCGTGGTAGCAAAGTCACCTGCCCCGGGCCAGGTCCTGAGGCGCATGTCCCACGCCTGCTCATATCACCTGCAGTTGTGAATGTCAGTGGGCGTTCCAGGCAGCCAGCCCCAGACTTCAGTGGGAAGTGTTTCCCACATGAGCTGCAAGTCTGAGACACACCCTCTCTTGGTGTTGTGCACGCACACACTCCATACACACGATCGTGCATGAGAGCCAGACATGCACATGCAGTCATAGAGGTCCCCGTCCCTTCACCAGCACATGTATGCGCAGACCAGAAAGTGTCTGCAATGCACAGGAATGAAGCACACCCCACACATCAGTGTGGCACTGTATGCGGGCCCCCAGTCTGGCCCTCCAATACTGTGTGTCTCAGCTCCGAGTGACTATCAGGGTCACCAGTAAAATCCTGTGTCTTTGGGATCCAAAGACCCGGGTTCTAACTTAGACACTGCCACTTCCTGGCTGTGTAACCTTGGGCAAGTGACTCTGCCTCTCTGGGCTTTAGTTTCTCTATCTGGAAAATGGAGATTGGGTGCTGTGAGGCTTCAGTGTGCGAAAATTTATAAAGCATGTAAAGTGTGGTGCCTGGTAGACAGTAGGTCCCTGGCACTCACACCATCATCGCTGCTCACAGTGCAGCCCCAGGTGCCACCTCCCTGAATGCTCTCCGGTCCCACTCACAGCCCCCGTGGCATCACCCCCAACATTGAGGCCACTCCCTGGCTCTCGCTTCCCTGATATCTCTGCCAACCAGTCACCTGGTCCTTGGTGCCCAGGTCCCAAGCCTGAATGGTGAACAGTTGTCTGGTGGGGCTCCTGGCCCCCTGAACCAGACAGGGGTCCCTCAGGGTTCTGGGAGGTCATCCTTGGGCAGCAGGCCCTAGAGAAGCTCTGCCCATGATTTGCTTGGGGACTGGCTTGATGTGAGTCCTGCCAGGACTGGAAAGAGCTAACAAGTCTCCTGCCCACCATGGAGACCCCCCACCTCTCTGTGCCAGGCAGGTGGGGGAGGAGGGGAAAGGCCTCAGCCTGAGGGAGAGTGGGATACGGGACAGACCCTCTCCTTCCAGCCCATCCAACCAACAGGTGTCAAGTGTGACCAACCAACTCTGAAGGCACCTTCTACAATTTGAGCTGCCGCTTGAAAATCAGGAGAAATTACATAATTCTATGTTACAGCCTCCTAGCTTCTTTGAAAAAAATAAAAACTAAAAAGGTGGATCTGGCCACCCTGGGTCTGCATCCCACACAGAATTCTTGGCTGCAGCTGAGCAGTGGCCCTGCCTGAGGAGCCAGGAACCATCTGTCCTCCCCTCTTCCCCATCCCATTCCCCGCGGTGCCCGCGCCCTGGCTGCTCTGTGCTGAAACATTTTCTGATGGACCTGGTGACCCCACACGGTTTTCACTGACATCCCCCCTCATCTCCTCCTCTTTCTTACCTGCCTCCCTCAGGCATAGGCCCAGACCCGAGGCCAAGGTCAAATGCACTCATACATGCTTGGTAGCCTTTGGGGAGGTGGGGTGGGGGGCCTCAGTGCCTCCCAGGCTGCCTTTCCTTGACAGGACAAAACACATTCAGGCACATAACCAAAATGTGGTGAGTGGTCCACAGATCACCCCCTCAGTCCAACCCAGGTTGGGAACAACCCAGGCTGAGAACCTTGGGCCAGGGACTGGACCCTTGACCTGCTCTGGGGACAGTCAAGCAGGGGTGAGCGGGGAGCTTGGAGAGGAGTCAGCTCACTTGACAGGTGGCCGGTTTTCAGGACTTCTGGAGGCTGGGAACTGCCACAGCCAGGCTGCAGGGCTTAGCGAGAGGCAGCCCCCAGCTTCCGGCCCGGACCCCAGACTAGGAGAATGGGAGGACTCTCCCCCACCCGGGGGTCTCCTCACCCCTCCACTGAGAGCCAGTCAGCTGTGCAGGAGATCCCAAGCAGCAACTGCTGGGGACAATGGAACCTGTTTATGTTTGGCTATTTTTCCAACATAAATAAAAAAATTTTAATAACAGGACTGTCCACCGAGTTCCACCGTGATTCAAGTTAAAACTGCAGAGCCACAAATCCTGGGAAATAAGCTTTCTAATGAAAACATGGGCAAATCCGTAACAATGAGCTTCTGGCTTAGACGGGGTCTGCCTGAGCCCCCAACTTCCTGCAGAGATTTCGGGAAGGAGATCCGCATTGACCCTAAAGCCACATGAAAGGCATCACCACAAACAGGAGGGGTCAGCGTGCCCATCTCCGCCCTGAGCAGGCAGCTGGGGCCCAGGTGAGAGCCCCACAGGACCGGGCCCGAGGCCCGAGGGCCTCAGCCCACACCCAGGGCATCCCTGATGGGCCCACTGCATCCATCGTGGACCCACATGGGCCTCCAGACCCAGCCTCCGGTGCTTCCGTTGTCATAACTACCACCATGACCTTTCCAGGGTTTACAGAAACAAGAACCACCCAGTGGCTGTGGAGAAGGACAACGACCCGTAGCGACAGCCTTGTCCTTGGACCGGGTTTCGGCACAAAGTCATCTCTCTGCTGCCAGCGTTAGCAACCTAGCATTTCTGGAAGGTTAGCGGAGCCTCGATAAGCACATGTTAGGACCTGACGGGACCCTTCCCCACGTGGGCAGTGAGATTCACCATGTGTCCTGAGCCCCTCTCCCCACACCCCGTCTCCTCACCCAGAGACTGAGGCCAGCCAAGTGGACCTGAGCGGGAAGACGAGACAGGCAGAAGAGGCTGCCCTCTCGGAGCCCTGTGCCACTTTGGGGTTGGAGTCTTGCCCTGCCCTCCTGGTCCCCCTGGCAGAGCTCCTGGGCTGAGTAGGGGGGCCTGGCTCTGAGGTCAGGTACCCCCCACTACTGAAGACTCCTGGCTGGTGAATGGGCACAGGGGTGGCAGAGGTGCGGGACACATGTGGAGGGAGCTCAGCCTGGCTAATGCTGCCACAGGTGCGGTCACCACGGTGGCCCAGGCCAGACGTAATTCTGGGGCATCACACACAGATCTTGAGCCCTCTTCCTCCTCCCTGTGTCCCTCTTATTCATTCTGGGCAGATGGGAAAGGGGTCACCCACACCTGAGCCCCGCTCTGGGCCTGTGGAGTTGTGACTCACATCGCAGGTGAACAGAGCCTGATTCACCCTCCCAGGTGGGGGCCTGGGGTGGGGGAATAATCACCTGCTGTGGAGACACAACCCGAAACCAGGGCTCCCGGGGCAGCGTGAGCATCGGAACCGCCAGCCCCACTTGGCCCGGCTCAGCACGGCTCAGCCCCACCCTGCCTGGACACAATGGGAAACCCAGTGTTCCACTTGCACTGTAATTTCAGAAGATGTCTTTGTGCGGGCTTCATTAACCAAGACGCCAGAGGAGACTTGGGGCTGAGCAGGGTGGCCAGCTGCTAACAAAACCTGCTGGGTGTTGGCAAGAAATGCCTTTTGAGGAGAGGGTAGAAAAACATCGAATGAGAAAATACGAGCACTGCAGACTGACACGTTAACCAGCAGCAACAGGCGAGGAGGGCGGACTGAGCTGAGTGAAGAAGGGTTTTGAAGCAGGCAAATCTGGGTTTGAATCCCGGCTCTGGCCACTCTGGCTGTGGGTCTTTGGACAACTGACCTAACGTCTCTGAATCTAAGTTGAGGACAATGATGCCTGCGTCTCTCTCACAGGGTGAAGGAAGATGAAATGAAGGCACTGGGGACAGTGGCTGGCGCCAATGAATGAAAACTATTACTAGGTTTCATGCACACTGAAGCTTAATTACATTGTCTCGTTTAAAAAATTATCATCGTACACGTGTGTGGAGCTCCATGGATTTCAAAGCCATCTTTGTCCCTTACTTCATTAGAGCTACACGGTGATCCATCTTCTATTTTTAGCATTTTACTTTAGTTCCTTTAAAACCCAAGTCTTGCTCTTATTGGATCCGATTGTCCCCATTTTCCATTCATCTCTCCTTTTTAATTTCCCCACCCCTAGGAACCTTTAGCATAACAATGCTGGGACCATTTTCTATTAATATCAATTTTCAGATTACAGTGATATGATGTCTGTTTCCTAATTTAATTAGGTGATTCCTGTTATTAGTTCCTACATGCTCATTATTTTTCATTTAGCATATTTTAATGCACCAAAGGAAAAGTGAGGCTCTGGCTGGAGACCTCCGGGGTGTCTTCTGCAGGGGGTAAGGAAATGTTCCCTCCCCTCTGCAGGAGGGTAGAGGAACCCCAGAAATGGGGGCTACATCAGAAGCAGATGCCAGCGAGCTGCAGGCCAAGGCGGTGTTTCAGGTGAGAGAGGGTGGGAGCAGAGAAACTCCCACTGCAGGGGCCCACAGTGGGCACCCCTGAGGCCAGGGCCTTCCAGGGAGGGTGGTAGTGAAGGTCCTCCAAGAAATCCTCCCCAAAAGCAGACTCTAGAGAAGATTCCAAAGCCAGCACCCCCAGGGCTCCCAAACCCACTGGGCTGTGGCACTCACACTTGAGGGCTGCATGTTCTGATGACCCCCCCCATTTCTGATCGCCATGGGTACGTCCCAGGTCTGCCCCTGTTGGAGTACTGTCCTCTGCACAACTCCAGGGGGCGCCCTTCACACCACAGTTTAAATCAACACTACCCTGGAATTAGCACTGCATATCACGTGAGGGGTGCCCCCCAAAATGTGCAAGCTCTGCCTCAATGCTCCCACCCCATCTGTGGTGGGTACTCAGCCATTATGCCATGGGCTCCAGCCACCCCTGGTCGCCAGTCCTCTAAATTGTCCACACTGACCCCACCAGTTTCCTTCCCTCGGCTGGCACAGTGATGGCTGGGCTGGTCAGCTCACTTCCCACCCTATGGCACCAGAAAGAACCCCGGTAAAGTCACTCTGGAGTTGAGGAAAGAGAGGCAGAAAGCCCCAGGGCCACGCTTGGAGAGAGCACTGCTATGAGCATCCTGGCCCGCAGCCCTGACTTTGAGAGGCCTGTGCATTCTGTGACGAGGAGCAGGGACTCCAGATACCTGAAAACTCACTGAGTGGGTTTACCCAGAGTCCACTTGTCTCTGCTGTGGCCGCAGAATGGCAAGGCGAGGGAGGTGAGGCAGCCTCCGTGAGCCCTGGGTGGCATTCGGTGAAGAGAGTCTGAACACACACGCTTGCAGGTGCATTGTTTAGAAACACTGGGTTCTGAGAGTCCCAGCCCTGCTGATTTTGCAATGATATATTGCCAGCTACTTAACAGGATGGATCACTGCAATTACATGTCACTTCTGATATTCACAGTCACAACAAGGAGGTGTCAGCCTCGCAAGGTTTGTAGGAAATATATATGATGTTCCACAGTGCCGTTAGAAAATGGTTTCAGGAGACAGACTCCAGAGGATTCCAATAAAACCCACCTGCCCAGGCAAAGTAGACGGCTCCATGGAAACTGGAGGGACTGGCTCCCCTGGCCCTGGAAGGAGCGTGGGCGTAGGCACCCCGGCTCCAGCAGGCTGCCCGTCCCCCAAGGCCAGACTGGAGCCACTTGCCCAGAGAGTGCAGAGGAGGGACAGCCATCACATTGCTGTTTACTCTGTCACGCTCACATGGGTGAGCTGTTGAGAGCATCTCAGCATTTTGTCCCTTGGTCCTGGCCCACCCAGAGCTTTTCACCTGGTGACGTGTCTCGGGGATACAAGGGGTCACACCTGGACAAAGACAGTTGCTGTAGGAACAAGACAAATCTTCAGCCTTCAGTGTTGGCACAGGCAGGGCCATGGGTCCCTGGTAACTATGGAATCGAGGCTGAGGGCCCCACTTTATCCAGCCAAAACATCCCTGCCTCGTGGGTGCTCTAGGGTGGGTCAGACCCCTGGGCTTGGAATTCTGGCTCTGTCAGGTTCTAACTACGAGATATTGGGCAAGACACATAACACCATGCATTCTGGAGAGAGACCCCAGGCTCCCACAGAGTCTCACCCAAGTCCTCTTCACTGTTTCCGCTGGAGGTGAGTACTTTGTTGCCTCTTGTGCACTGGAGAAGGCAACCAAACAACCGACAGCCTGCCTCCTCCAGGAAGCCCCCCCCTGACTTCTCTGGCCAGGACCCTGCCCTTGGATGTGTGAGAGCGAAGGAGTGAGTGCATGACCTGTGAGTAGGGATGCAGGTGGAGGAGGGGGGTGGGGGCAGGGTGGGAGCTTCTGCTTCTCTCACCTGTTCTGTGAGTCTGGAACCCCGGATGCAGGAGTCACAGGGCAACACCACACACCCTGCCCAGCATCTCAGATGCCATCTGCCCAAAACAGAACACATGGTCTCCATTCCCTCCCCCAGACCACTCCCTGTCTGCTGTGTCTGCCTTGGTGAGTGGCACCCCAAGTCCCATTGACCACAGCGAGAAACCCTGAGCCAGAGTCACCCTGAACCTGGACGGCTGCCCTCCTCACCCTCCTCATTCTCCCATCCACATGGTCGCCAAATGCCCGGACCCGCTGATGCCCCTGAATCACCCTCTCCTGTCCCTGCCTGCCTGCCCCAGGCCTAACCATCTCTTCCGGCCTCACTCACCCTCTCCCAGCTGGTCCTTGGGTCTTGTGGTCTCCCCCTCTGCTGTTGCCCACGACTCCATGACATGCAGCCACTGGAGTGGGCTCTCCGATGGCCACTGCCCCTCAGAATCCCCAGAGCTCCCCCAGCTGAGTCTGCGGCAAAGGCTCGCTCCCCTGAGCGGTCCAAGGGCTCGGGGTCCCTGAGCCTGCCTGCATCTTCAGCCACAAGTCTGGACCCACGGATCTCACTCCAGCCCCTAACGTAGCCGGGGGCTCTTCCTACACACATTCTCTAGTGCCTCCGAACCTGGACCCACGCTCTTCTCTCTGCCACGCTCTGCTCTGGGCCTGGACAGGCCCTCCTGTAGCAATGACTACTGTTGGGAGGGCAGTAGGTACAGCGGGCAGGACAACTCTCGGCTCTGAAGCCCAAAGCTGTGTGATTATGGGCACAGCGTGTAACCTCTCTTATCTCAGGAGTCTCATCTGTCAAATGGTGTAATAGGACTTAACTCAGGGGGTTCCGAAACCATTAAATGAGTGCTAAATACTCGTGAAGTGCTTGTCTTCCCTAGTGCCGGGCACACAGGGAGTGGCTCGGAGGGTGAGCCAACATCAGTGGTGGTGGTGTCTGTGGGTCCACCCTGTACATCTCGGCATCTCATTTATTATAAGAATTATACGCATTACAACATGTAGAGGGCTTACATGAGACCTGGCATGTGGTGAATTCCCCGTTGTTATTACTGTTGTTATCCCTGGAAGCTCTTGCGCCCTGGATGAACGTCCTGGGGCCAGCTATCGACCAACAAGTCATCAGGGGCTGTCTAGTCCCCTTGTCTGCACCTGGGGCCCCTGAGCCGTCACTGTGGCTACCCTCCCCACTCGGCACCCCAGCACTGGCCCCAGCCCCCAGCAGCCTCACCCACAACCCCACGGCTTTGGGAAAGCAAAGAGCTACTTCACTAAAATGTGGAGCGGCCTGCTTTAAAGAAATTCACTCTGCAAAAGCCAAACATTGAAACAACTATAGTGTGCTAGAAACAGAAACTATCATTAGATCGCTTTTTTTTTTAATGTATCAATGAATAAGCCAATCAATCCACTGATCACTTTGGCTTCATGGGTCACTAACAACACCTCACCTCACCCCATTAAAACAAAATCCATCCCACTTAAACGAATGACGAAGGAATGACACAATTAGCGCATGGCATTGTGCGGCCCCGAATGAACAGATGGTCTAGACACACGATCAGTGGCAAATTGACATCCCAAAGCAGGTGCATGCCTCCCGACAGAAGAACACCGGACCACATGTAAATTCTTGCCAAAAAAAGAAGTAAAAGCCAAATCTATACCTGGCCTGCTAGATCTACTTTACTGACAGGGGATACAAAGAACAGAAGGCAACGTTGAGCTCCACCAAACGGGCACAGTCAGCAAAAATCCCAACTGTGGGAAACGTACAGGACCTGCAACCCAGTTTCCTCCAATAAATAACAAGAGAAAAATTAAGATGACGAGGGACTCTTAGAGACTGAGAGAGACTTAAACGACTCATCCAGCACCTGCGGTGTGCAAGCCTCATCTGGATCCTGGATAAAACAAACTGGACAGAAAGGTATTGGTAGTGTTTGCGGGACAACTAGAAATTTGAACACGGGATGTTTAATGATATTAAAGAATTGTTGAATTTAAAGAAGAAAGAGTTCTTATCTTTTAAACTGAAAAATATATTGAAATAATTACGGCTGAAGTGACAGGCCATCTGGTATATGCTTCAAAATGAGACAGGAGAGAAGTGGATGGGGCCATGTTGGGGCTGCTGGGTGTTGGGTGCACATGGTTCATTGTACTATATACTAATCTACTTTTGTGTGTGTTCCAAGCTCTCCATGATACAAAGTTCCTAAGGTTCATAAGTTTTTTATGAACTCATAAAAAGTCAGCCTGCCCAAACACACGTGTGGTGTGTGCCTCCTGCACCCCCAGGGTCAGCATATTGGGATGTGTCAGCCCTGGTTCTGGCCTGTTCTCCGAGTCTCCCACTTAGGGAAGGGGAAGCTGTAGTCTCCTGGGTCAACAAGTGAGTTTCCTGAGGCCCCAGGACCTGGCAATAGTGCAGACTGGAAAATAGTTGGATAGGTGAATTCTCTGATACCCAAGAAAATCTAATCTTAGAAGGAAGGTAAGCAATTTTATGTTTTGAAAGGTTTGATTTAAAATATAAGCAAACATTTTTGAAAATATGGCTTGGTTTACAAAAGTGGGCAACCCTGTAGGGTTACGTTTGATGCACAAAGCAGGTGAGACTGGCTGGCCTCTGAGAAGTTCAGATGCTGTTAACACCTGGGAGCTGCAGGGGAGAAATCTGAACCCCGAGGGACCACAAACAACTAAAGGCACGGCCTGCCTTCTCAAGCTTGTTTCTAGAGCTTCACCTGCTCCCCCTCTTCCTCCCTGCTTCATCAGGGCCCCCAACAGCAGATCTCAGGCTCTCCATTCCCAGGGAAGTTTCTGCAGCTAGGAAAGCCAGAGACGCCTGTGTGGAATTTCCTCTGTAAAAAAGTACCTGCCCATTGGCCTTGCCAGATCTAGATGGCAGGGCAGCCTCCGGAGTCTGAATGTCCCATGGGGAGAAATCCGGGCTTGTCCGGGGGCCCACAGTACCACCCACCCATGCAACTGGATACATACACTTTGTAAGCACTGTTTCCAACAGATAAATGTAATCAAGGTTTATATGTTCAGAGAAGCCAACAGGATGGGATTGTTTCACTTGAAAGATCAGAAGAAAATTGTAACTAATGTTGTGGAAAATTACTTTGATATTGCTTTCTTGGTACCGAATCACAATTAGGCTGCTGTGAGAAGTACAGGGAAAGAATAAATGAATAGTAACAAATCAACACAAACAGCCTGTGTCAGGAACACTTTGCTCAGGGAAAGTAACGTAAGCATTACCTAAAGTTTTATGACTGTGTTTGATGTGATTTACGTAGAATGGCCAGGTTGCCCACCACATGGCATGGGACGAGGGTGGTCCAGCTCCATTTACAGCCAGAAGAAGGCAGCTCAAGACCTAAGCATCCTCCTTGCCTGCGTCTGCCAGGTCCACAACATTCCCAGCTGCAGGGGACGCTCACCTACATGCCCTGCCAGCCTGAGGCTCCATGCTCCTTCCCCATTCACCACTCCACCCCAGAAATCCTAGCCGTCCATAGGCCCCCGCCCCAGCGATAATCAAGGAGGCCTACACGCACGTGCACTGGGGCAGCTGTGCAGGGCAATGCTGGCTGGGGGGAGGGACAGGAATCCACACCTGCAGAAGACATGAGGGGCAAACGCTCTGCTTTGCCAGCTGCTACGGCACTGCAGGACATGTGTCGTGGCCACCAGACTCCAGCTCCACCCAGGAATATAACACCTGTCCCTGGAGGATACCCCAGATAAGCACATGGCCCGTCCTGCGTGGACACCACAGACACACTCATGCCTTCTCTCCCAGGCCCATCCCACAGAATGCAGACACCAGACATGAGGACCCTCTGCACACGTGCGCCCCAACCATGCACACGCCAGGACGTGCTCCAAGGATACACAGAGCCATGGACCCCAAGCTGTGTCTGAGGGCCTTTTGGGGGAGCTCACTTCTGCACACATAACACCCAACTGCAGAGACCAACTCTTAGTGCCTCCTGACGGTGCTACGTGTGGGGCCCGGGTCTGTTGACACAGGGTCGCCAGACACCCTGAGGCTCCCATGAGGCTGCAAAGTCTCCACAAAGCAGCCAGCAGGGTCATGGGTCCTTGCTTCTTTAGAAGCCAGGGAGCAGCCAGATCCATTTTGACCACCCCCACCCCCTCACCCCCGCCAGTCAGGGTCCAGCCCAGGCATGAGTCAGCACCTGTGACTCACCCGCCATCTCCTGGGGGCCCAGCGCCTGGGCTGCCTCTTGCTGACTCTCTGTGATGAAAGAACCAACTCACCAGCCTGTCCCACCAGGGCCTCTGATCACAGCTGCCAGGCCCAGGGTCCCAGCTCTGGATCCTTTGTGCTCTTTCTGCCTTTCTACGTGGTGCTTACAGACCCTCAGTCTGAGCTCAGGTGGGGTGCTGGCTGCCCTGAGAGTGTGAACCACAGCTGAGGGTGGGGCTGGGGAGGAGGCTGCAGGCCTGAGGGCCTGAGTGCCCTCCCCAAGGGCCAGGTGCTCCTGCATCATGCCCCACACTCCTGGGCTATGGGCTGCAGGCAGGGATGGTACACAAGTCCCTCTGCCTAACCCCCCAGTCTCCATGTCTCTTTCCTGCTGTCCATGTCCTGGAGCACAGGGCTGCCTTCACAAGGCCTCCAGGACCACTGCTGGGAATCGCTGGTCCCCGTGCCTGGCAACCGACGCTTTCCTCTCACCCCAAAGCAGAGTGACCTCTGGCTTTGGCTCGGCACCTGCTGCCCTCCAGCCCTTCCATGCTCTCTGAGGTGGGGGCTGTGTCCCAGCCAGAGGGGCCTTGCCCAAGGTCCCCTCTCCACACCCCTTCTGTCTCAAGGCTCCAGAACCATCCTTCCTGCTCTCACCTCTCTGCCGTCTCACCTCTGCGAGTCAGGGAGGGTGCTTCCCTCCAGTGGGTGGGGGGCAATGGCTGAGGGGGCAGAAGGAGCCGCCTCAGTTTCACAAGCCAAGAGGTGCTGTGACCCCCACCCTGGTCCAGGCTGAAGGGACCAAATTCAAGGGGTCCTCAGGGTTGGGCAGAGAAACTGAGTCCTACTTGGGAGGCCTGGGCTCAGGGAGAAGTCATTCGTCCTCTGATATCCCAGACTACGTGGAAGAGGCCCCAAGAGGTGGCAGAATCCTCCTTAAATCTGAGTTTCACCAACCACAACAACTGGCTGGGAGATGGACAGTCTGGCTATCATTCCCAAGAGGAGTGCACTGGCCAGAGGCCAGAGGGCAGAGACCAGAGGCCAGAACCCTGAGGCTGGTGGTCTGACAACAGACACAGTGTCCCCATATTAAGGCTGATGACCACCAGCAGGAGGCCAGGATCCCTCCTCTGCCTGCTGGGGGGTCTCAGCACAGCCTTGGCACCAGGACAGCATGGAGGCCTGCACGTTGGGCGGGAAAGCTGCGGCAAGTGGGCGGCGGGGCCGAGTGCACGGGCTCACCTGGCACCTGCTGGGGGGCGAGCTCCGTGGGGTCCTGCAGACTGATGAAGAGGAGGAGGCCTGCGGCTCCGAACAGCAGGATGGATGAGAACATGCAGGCCAGCCGCATCGCTCCTGCTCTCGGGGTCATCCAGGGCTCGCTCCGGGGTCACCTCTCGGGTGTGGGAGGCGCGCTCTTCCTTCATCATCCACACCAGGCGTCCATCAGGCCACGGGCTACTGGGCAGCAGGGGAGAAAGACGGTCCGTCACTGAGGCATAGGGCCCCAGTCACTGCACGTGACCGAGTATCATCCCTGTAACCAACCCCCTTCTTACTCAGGTGTGTCCCTTTCATCTTTTCAAGCCCAAGCAGGTGAAAGGGAAGGCTGGCCACCACCTGCAGCTGGGACACTGGCTTCCTGCCAGGGTTCCTGAATCTGCACCCCCAGGAAAACCATGGAGGGAGACTCTCCAACTCCTGCCCAGGGGAGCCCAGGGTGGACCCATGACCCCCACAGCCAGGGATAGCAGTCACCCCCCTGCACTGTCCAGGCAGGAATCTGGGTCCTTGTCCCTCACCACTGGCCTGGTGGACAGAAAAGCTCTTAGATCTCTCTGCCCTGGTTCCTCTCTACCAAATGCTGGGGACAAGGGTCTCCACAGAACAGGAGGCTTTGAGAAGGAGCCTCCCAGGCCCAGAGGATGTCAAGGACTGACTCCCCACCCACACCAGCCAGGGCTCTCCCTCCCTGACAGATCGAGGGATGGGCTAGTGGGATCAAGGTCCCATGGATAGTCCCACCAGTAGGAGCTGCAGCTCCGGCTGGATCACAGTTGTCCTCGCTCTCAAGACCCCTGGGCCTGGAGCTGAGACGGGGTGGCCAGACTTGGGTCGGACAGACTTCAGGCTCAGAGGCCGTGTCCCCGAGGACAGATACCTGCTGCTCTGGCCACTGCAGACCCACAGCATCCCCGCATGACTTGCCCCCACCCTGGTTCCTCCTGAGGGGGAAGAAATTCCAAATACCCCAAAGACCAGCCAGTGACCTCAACTGGGCCAAGCTGTGGGTCAGGACGGAGCACCCCAAGGCCATGTGCCCAAAGGAAGGATGTAAGTTCCTGCAGTGGGGTGGGATATGGGGACAGTCAGGCAGGTGTGGAAGACGAATCCATCCAGCAAGCTGGGCTAGATGGGCAGGAATTCCAGGACCTCCCATGGGGGGGGGGGTCACTCTGTCCCCTTACCCTCACCCGGTCCTACCCTCCAGGCCCAGGGATGTTGCCCCTTTTCCACCCAAAAGAGCCTTTGGGATCTTCCCCCTCCCTGGCACGGGGCAGTGCCCAAGGGAGGCTGAGACCTGGTGGGCAGCTCCCAGCAGCCTCGGAGACCACAGCTGGGTGGCTGGGCAGGCCCCAGACCAGACGTGCTGCTCAGCACAAGGTTGGCTCCCTGCCCGGGGTCTCCTTGGCGAAGTACTTTGGTCAGGGAACCCATCCCCGATCTGGCACCTTGGTGATGGGGGCGGAAGCCCCCGATTTTGTCTCTCTGCATCCAGCCTCACGGGGCATGAGGCAGGAAGTGGTAATAAGAGAGGCCCCTCCCTCCCCTGTGCAGACAAAGATTCCCAAGGTCTAGCCTGGTCTCCGCAAAGCTCTGAGGCTGAGGAGTGTTAAATTGCAGGTTTGGGTTTCTTCCCTCTGCCGTCTCTGTAATTATTTTTTCACTCAGTTAACTTTAATTAACCTGCCCCAGGCCTCCACGCACGGGAACACGCCTGAATGCCGGGCGGGCTCTCTGGGCGATGCCGAGCAGGAGTTTCCCACGACCTCCTAGCTTTTGTGTTTGGGATGCACGCAGCGCTGAGCCGGGCTCAGTTTTGCCTCTGGAGTCGGTTTCAGGGTTCCAGCTGGCCCCGACCTCACTGCAGCAGACCCCGCCGCAGAGAAAAACGGCTGCTTCCTGCCATCACCAGGGACACAGCTGCCGTAGGCTTGTAGGGGGTGAAAATGGGCAGCCACGTGTCCCTGAAGGCTCAGACCCTGAAGCCCCTCGTGAGGGACCGTGGCCTCCCCAACTGTGGCTGCCCCAGGTGGGGTTTTCCCTGGGCCCTGGCTCCTCATCCTGCAAAGACACAGATGAAGGAGTGCGGGCCCCAGGCCCCGGGGAAGAACGAGGACACTCTCCACACCGCCCACAGCGGACACCCTGTGTTTTCCCAGCCCCTTCCCTCAGTGATCACAGGCTCCGCATGCAGGGCCCAAGGGGTCAGCCCAGAAGCAAGGCTCCAGCCGTAAGGAAACCCAGCTCATGCTAGCCGTGGTGTTGGCACACTTTCTGCAGACACAGCCTCCTGTGTCAGACACGACGTCAGGAGGTTGATCTGATCCAGGGTGAGCTCTGGGGTCAGGACACTTCATAAGGACAGGGAGAGGGAAGGAGGAAAGAAAGGACAGCAAGTTGATGGCCAGCATACACAGCTGCCAGGTAAAATAGCGAATAAAATGCCACCCGATGTCGACCCAAAGACTACTGATGGAAAAAGGGGACTCAGACGCACGTGGTTTTACCACCGAATTGTTTATACAGCATCTGGCGCTGCAGAAGTGACCACAGAAGAGCTGGCCAGTTCCCTCTTCTCTCCGATCTGTTACACCGTCGCCGTTCAGGCCAGGAGAGACTTCCCCATGTCCTGCAGCCACAGCCTGCCCTCACTTGTTTCTGAACCTGCCCAAACCAAGCTCACCAAGTGGAGCCAGGCTCCGGCAGCCCACGTGCCTGGGAGTCAGCATGAGGACCGCATCCCCACCCCCAAATCTGCTGCAGGGAAGAGAACAGCCCCAGGACCTCACCTTCACCATGGCAGGAGCAACAACGGTTCAGGTGTCTCATTTCAGAGACTCTCCCCTTTGCTGGCCCCCAGGAGGACGTGCGCACCCTCTCCACGCCCAGGGAAGCTGGTGTTAGAGGCGTGCATGTCTTTCCCTGCCCAGCTCCAGACCCTCAGCCTCAGACCCCAGTCTTCCCCTGCTGGGACCCTCCTCCCAGGGTCCACTCTCACTGGAGACCATCTGACCTGCTCTCTCTCTGCTCCGTGCAAACAGGAATCAAAAGTTAGCATGCCCCCGACCCTGGTTTGTAGTCTGGCAGGGTCTTCAATGCCCCAGGAGGGGGCCAATCTCACAGAATGTGTAGGAACCTCCATCCTTTAAAGGGGAGGTAGATGGGAGGTCATCAACAGACCACCAGACACTCCAGACAGGGTGCACGTCTGATTCCCTTTGTTCCTGTGAGGGTCCCTGTCTTCAAAATCACACATTATTTTCAAGGCAACGGGGAGGTACTGTCTCCCTCTCCTGGGAGTTGAACTGCTGCCTAGAAGAGGGCAGTACGCCCTGTCCCAGGCTGGGGCTGGGCTGCCCAGGGCCCCATGCACACATTCACAGGCCTCTGCCCCAACCTGGGACTGGTGCATCCTCACCACTCACTGCATCACACTCAGCTCCAATCACAAGTGGAAAACCCTCCCCTGCTTCCCTGCTTCCCTTCCAAGACCAACAGACAATAAAAAAATTCAAATAGCTGGGGGTGGAGGAGGGAGGGGTAAGGCAAGAAAAATAAACAGCTCATGGAGTTTTCACGAGGTCCTGCCCTCCTCACAATCCCTGGTCCTCCCAGAGGCTTCTCTCCCTGAGGTCCAAATGGCGTCACCAATTTTTACAGTAAGAAAGAGAAATCCAATTAATCTTGTAAACACCTCCTGGGACACAGGGCAGGACCAAGGATTTCTCCTATTTCCTTATTTATCTGATTTAAAAATTTGCCTCTTCAGAAAATTCACTTCAGGGCACAAGCAAGGACTTGGGAATTCAGCCAAAACACACGCACCTCCAATGGTGAAGGGCCGGCAGGCAGACGGACGGACGGTTCCAAGGGCACACTTGGCTGCAGCTGCTCCAAGGCCTGGACACTTCCCCCAGTCACTCAGAGGACCCCTCTGGCTGTGGGGACCCACCCACTGCCCCACTGGAGGCAGCAGGAGGCATCCAGCCACATGCCTGTGGGTGAACCCACTTGGTGTGCAGACCCCAGGCCTGGGAAAGTTCTCTGTCCAGCCAGTCTCCTCCTCAAACCGGCAGGAACGAACAATGACGTCCCTCCCAGCTGAGGGCTCCAGGAGAAGCTGCTCATCGGGAGAGAGGCTGCTATGGCAACTTGAGGAGAATGGAGCCAGGCACTGCCGTCACCTTGAATCCGGCACCGAGCAGTCTGCCGTGGCAGCAGAGGGGGCCGTACCTCCAGCTCTGCCCCCACTGAGGCCAGCACTGAGGCTGACCTCCCCGGCTGCCTGCCTCAGCCTCCTGGCCCCAGTAACTCATTTGCTCTTTGTTGAAACAAAGCACACAACCCAGTCCCCTGAGAATACCACCTCCATCTGTTTTGTCAGACGAATTCTTCCGTGTGTGCAGCTCCTGCTCACTTCTGAGATGGGGTTCTTCTTGATTTCAGCTCATTAAAATCCTGCAGCTAATTAAACTTGCTCTAACGGCAGCGGTGGTGGCAGCAGCAAACTCTAAGACAAGTCCCTCCAGTTTTTATGCGTACACATAAAGTTACAATGCTCTGTGAGGATGATGAAGATGAGGAATGGCTGCAAGTGCTGAGGCTGAGGTGGGGCTGCAGATTCCTGCCCCAACACTGACTCAGGGGAGCGCTGACCTGGGTCCTGAAATGGCCAGGGACCAGCCTTGGCACATCCAGGAGGGCATGACTGCACCCTACTCCTGGGGGATGCAATTCACTTGACATCCACTCTCCTGTTACAAGGGAGGGATTCCCTCCAAATCCCCTTGTTCTCTGCAGGGGGAGAGAAGGGACCATCAGGCAAAGGCTGAGGCATAAATCAGGCTCAAACAGCCCCAAAGCCTTGTCCCCACAGCCCCACTAGAACACCACAGCCCAGCTTCCCACCACTGCTCATCCACAGAGGATAAGGGGAAGCTTGCAAATACAGAGATGCAGCAAGGGGGTCCCGAGAGCCTGGCCAAGGTGTCACAGGACACAAGGCCCCCCACTGCTATCAGGGGTAAACCACACCATGCTATTTCTGATTTGAACTTCTTAACATTTTCAGGGCATTTTATGACAATGGGGTAAGGTATGGGGTAGTAATTCTGCAGGTAGAGAAACAGTCCCTTTTCACCCTAACTCTGGCAGAAACTGGAATAGGGACTCAGTATCTCCAACCCTGGGGGCATGTGTACCTCAGTTACAGCCCTTCCCCCACTGTGTGGAGAGCATTCACATGTCTGTCTCACACTCTTGGGGCCTCTGCTCATCTTTGAATTCCCAGCACTTACCACAGTGCCTGGCACAGGTGATCGATAAACTTCGCTGCACATTGAACGGGTAGGAGTTAATAGAGAGAGGAGACTGGGCCATCTGGAGAGAGGCACTCCATAAACCTGGAATTTTAAAAAGGTCATTTATGTTTCAGGAAGCTGTGGGTTTGTTTTGATCAGGTCTGGGTTGGAATTAGGCCCGACGAGGAGTCCAACCCTATGATAGAAGAAGAGGCAAGGAACTGAGCTCCACCAGGGAGTCCGATGGGACTTGACAGATCCTAAACAGCCAAGGCCCCCTTACCACCAGGATGCCACTTCTGTATCCTCATGTTGGTAGGACAGATTTCAAATCATGGGGCTTGAAGGCTAATATACTTGAAGAGGTAAATGATGACTCTATATATACAGGTATATTAACACAGAGAACACATACACACACACACACACACACACACAAAGACACACACACACACACACACAAATACACACACACACAAATACAAGTAATTTAGATGCTGTAAAATGGGTGATTCCCAAACGTTTAAAATATAGTATGATGCTAGGAAACTCCCAAACAAAACATGGTATATCATGGATGAACCTTGAGGACATCATGCTATGTGAAACAAGCCAGTCACAATAGGACAAATGTTGTACGATCCCATGTAGTCAAATTCAGACACAGAAAGCAGAATAGTGGTTACCAGGTGCAGCAGGGGAGGGAGGAATGGGGATTATTGGTTATCAATTTTAGTTGGGGAAGATGAAAAAAGTTCCAGTGATGCATGGTGGTAATGGCTGCACAACAATGTGAACGTTCTTAATGCCTCTGGATTTGGTTAAAATGGTAAATTTTATATTATGTATATTTTACCACAATAAAAAAAATGAAGGCAAACTGAGCAGAAATCACTCTGATAGTTTCACTCATTCCACAGGTGACTGGATGTGGGCCCAGGAGCTAAGGAGGACAAGAACGGTCAAGTTCATGTGTGAAACATGATTAGGACATGGAGGAACTGGGCTTATAGACCCAGGTAGCCCGAAAAAAGTGGCCAGATGTCATGCGATGGACACTAGCCTCAGAGTGGGGAGCCCAGGTTCCCAGCTTGGTTGCCTCTCCAATTAGCTGTTGACCTTCAGGACTTGATTTTCCTAATTTTGGAATGAGTCTACATCCAAAATAGCCACTATAGGCGAGTTTCCAAGTTCCTTGCAGCTCTGATGTGAGACAAATAGGAGTCTTGGAGAACACAAAGGCACCTTGTGAATTTCATTTGCATGAGGCCACTTTTGAGCAGAGCAAGTGGCCCTCTGGAAAGGGCGTCCCTCACCCACATCTGCTGACTGTCCTTTGCCACGGATTTGGATCCCTGCTGTGCTCTGATGGACCAAAGCTGCCAAGCTGTTTTGGTCCTTTTGAGGTAACTCTGTCCTTGTTTGAGGGGGCAAAGAGCCTTCCTGCAAGCGTCAAACTGGAAAATGTCTTCTCATGTTCTTTCTGATCTGCAAAGCCATGCTCCCCTGAGACCTGCCTAGTTGAGGCCAGTCTCTCCTGGGGCCAGTCTCTACCGAGGTGACCACTGATCTATGTTTGAACCCCAACACTGAGCCCAGTGCCTCATTTATGATGGAAATCATTTCAAGACAGAAATCGAAACAGGGCTAATGATTTGGAACCCACTGTATCCACGGTCATCTTTGCCATTTAAAAATCTTTAATTTTTAAAGAATTCAAAAGGGCAATATGAGGCATCCTTGTGGTGATGGAAATGTCCTCTATCTTGCCTGTATCAATGTGAACATTTTCATTGTGATATTGGACTGTAGTTTTACAAGATGTTACTATTGGGGGAAACAGGATAAAGGGTATACAGTATTTCTCTGTACTACTTCTTATAACTGCATGTTAATGTTATTTCAAAATAAAAAGTTTAATTTAAAAAATCAAGAACTTAAAAATAAAAGCCACTGGCCTTTCAGCTCATACATAATGGAAGCAAATTCTAATGTTGTGCACGTAAATAATAGATAACAGTTTTCATGGATCAGCGCCACCCTCTCTCATATAAGAAACATTTTAAAGTTAGGGGACTATGCCTTTAACAGGAAAATTTGATGCGTTAGCAACTACTGGTTGATCTTTGTGCATTTTTCAATTGTAAATTGCACTTTAAAATGCAAACAATTATTAATATTGATTTGGACTAAAACAATATTGAATTTCAATATATTTCCAGCTCTTATATGAATTACCCTGTGGATATGTGGTGATTATGATAAAAGAGTATTTGCATGCTCGATTTCCTTTCAGTGAGGAACCTTGAAGAGGACTGACATGATCCACGGATAATGAACTTCACAGGGACAAAGCTGGCTCCAGAGTCCCCCGCCTGGCCCTTCAACTTAGCAGCTGGGATAAACTTTCAGGGACATTTTTGTCTTTGGGCTTTATTCAAATTGATATTACAGAGCACAGGACATGAACAACTCCTCAATTCCGGGAATGGGACTTAGTGTCACAGTGTTTAGTGGAAGGAAAGGAAAAGGAATAGACATTTGTCACACTCATTAATGTTCCATGAACTACGTTGGATATGACATAAACATCTCATTTAGAAGGGGAGGGTATAGCTCAGTGGTAGAGCGCGTGCTTAGCATGTACGAGGTCCTGGGTTCAATCTCTGGTACTTCCACTAAAAATAAATAAATAAACCTAATTACCCTACCCCCAAATTAAAAAATAATTATTTAAGAAAACATCTCATTTAGCTTTCTCATTTAGCTAATCTCCTGAAGTCAAAATCTTCATCCTTATTTTTCCCAGGCTGAGTTCTTTACAAATAGATGCTGAGATGGAGTTCGGGGTGCAAGATGCTTATCAAGGATCAACACCTGTGAAGGGCAAAGGGAGGAAGAGGAAGTGGGCAGAAGTGAAGTTGGTCAGGGATACAGGTCCAACAAAGCCTAGATGGGTGCTCTGGAGTGAGTGTCGGCTGTCAGAGCACTCTGCAGAAATGGCTGTGCCTTCATGTCTCCACCTTACTCAGTAATTAGATGTGGGGTGCCCAGGGAAGGGTGTGACCTGGGATGAGGCAGTTTGCTGCACATCCTGAAGTTGCTGACAGCTGACCACCTGTCTCATGAGTGGTCAGCGAGTCCTTCCTGGAAGGGGATCCAGGCAGCATATCTCCAATTCCACTGCTCTGTTTTACACAGACCCAGAGAGACTAAATATTGTCAAGGTTACACCGTAAAGAAGCCATCCCAGATCTGTTTGAGTCGTTTCTCCCAAACAAAATCATAGATCAGACTGTCCTGACCTTCAGTTACTGAGACACAAAGATTTGAAAGTCTCCAGAGGAACATGCAGAAAGTTTGACTGCGTAAGCAGATACCTTCGTTTCACCTCTGCTAACATCCCTGCAACACACACGCGTGATCTGCATGAGCATACACACACCTACTTCTTGGCAATTATCTCATTGCTAATAGTAGGTGGGGACATGAATTATTTGGGTTAAAAGTTCCCCTGACAGTACAGCCTGGAGAACAACCTCCCCCTGCCCCCCCAAGTAGAGCTGCTGGATCTTGCCAAGAGCAGCAGACGATGTATGAAGCTGCACAGCCTCCTTTTACTTTTAGAAAGCACTGAGCTATTCACATTTTCCAGCTGCTCTGACATCCACAGCCACAGCAGGGAAAATTACAGGGAGGAAAAAATTGCATATTTACCTCTCAAAATTGAAAGTTGGGGTATAATATGGACAAAAAGGAGTGTATGAGTAAACCCAGAATGCCCTGGCCCCTGGCAGGGTGCAGCTGCCTCCAAGTTGCAAACAGCAATCCATAGCCTCCAGAGGAGGAGAGGATGGCAAGGAGGTCTGGCTTCCTTCCAGGAAATCCCTTTCCCTGTGGCTGGCACAAGGGAGCCCCAGAAGACTTGTCTTTGTGTTTCCAACTGCCAGTTAGTGCCTGGCACTGAGTAGGTACATACTCGTGCAATGTGTAGTGAGTGATGAGAGAGCTAATAAGAGAAGGGAGGAAGGAAAGGGATACTTGCACACTAGGGCCAGCTGGGTCCTTTGAGTTGAGGTCATGTGGAGCCCAGCAGGTGTGCCCTGGGTGTCCTCTCTAAGCTGGCTCTAAGGCTGACCACCACATTCTTAAGGTTTATTTATTTATTTACTTATTTTTAATGGAGGTACTGGAGATCAAACCCAGGACCTCCTGCATACTAAGCACACACTCTACCACTGAGCTATACCCTCCCCTCAGCCCCAGCCTTCTTGATCCTCACCAGTGCAGCATGATTTTCCCCAGAGTTCTCCTCAGTACAGCCTGGTTTCTTAAAATCTGAGGGCTTAAGGACTGAGAATCTGTTAGAACAATCAGTCAAGACTATGGACTCTGTCCTGATTGTTCTGCTGAAAACTGGGTCTCCTTCAGGCTATCAGGATGGAGCCAAGGCTGGGAGTGACCTGGAAGTTCTAATGAGTGGCTATGCATGAGGTAGGAGCCTGCCTTCTCCATAAGTCTCTGCTTCATGTCTCCCTCTACTTGACCCCCCTATACTTCAAGTCTTTTCCATCCCAGTGACCCTCAATGCCTTCTTCCTCTTTATCCACAGAGTGTTGGAAAGATAGAAATTTGGGACCACCTAACCCTCCCTCTCCTCTCTCCCGACACCCACCTCTAGACTTGGTTCCCTGTGTCCTGTCTGTCTTTTCCAGCCCCTCAGTGCAGCTGATTCAGCACTAGTGTCCTGGACAGCTCCCTGCAGTGTATTTGCTATCGCTATCCTCCCCTGTTCAAAACCATCTGAAGTCCCAGTTGCCCAATGGTCCGAGTTTAAATGTCTCAGCATGTTCCACAAGGTCCATGAGTATCCAGTCTCATCTCTCACCATTCCCTGACAGCCCCCAGGCCATGTGAGACACAAGCCAGTATGCTCCAAAGAGCCCCTGGGCTTTTCTCCAACACAGGTAACAGTGAGAGGCTAGTGTAGAGAAAAGGCCACTGGGCTTTGAGTGTCTGCTACTCAGCATTAAATCTTCTCCCTGGGAGACTTTGAGCAACATGATTTTACATCTCTGAGCTTCAGTTTTCCCAAACAGGAAGATAGTCCCTGGTGGACGGATACCGCAGGGCTATTTGTGAAGATTCCTGCTGTGATGGGATGCTGTCCTGGGGTGGAGGAAAGAGGCTCAGGGCAAGTGGAGTGGGCTTATGGGTCCCAGTCCCTTCCCTGCAGGGTACATTCTCCCCACGGTTGGTCTCGCCTTTCTCTCCACATGGTTTTGCTGACTTCTTTCCTTAACTTGAATAACACTCATGGTGGAGAGGGGTTGTTTTTCCTTCCTCTGAGCTTGCAGCCTCTTTTCTGCTGTCCTGGGTCCTGTATGTCTTCATCTCTCAGCCTCAAGGACACAGGCAGGAGTGTCATAAAGGGGTTAAACCTTTACAGTCCTTGAACATGGCACTCTGTGGCATGTTTGCCAGGCTGGAGTGGTGGGCCATGGAAGTAGGCAACACCCAGTGAACTGGGAGCATCTGAAAGCAGAATGGCATCTCCACAGGTCCCAAGCTGTGCCCTTGTCCCACTCTGCATGTGAAGGGTCACTTGAGCCTTGACTTCTTACATGGTTGCTGAAAAGAGGAAGACACAGGTGCAAATACACATTTTTTTTGATGAGACTCAGATTGGCCAATAGCTGGCCTTCAATGGATGCTCGTTTGAAGTAGCCTGTTTCTTGTAATTACCGTATGACAATTTTATATGAAAAAATTTTTAAATTGAAGTATAGTCGATTTACCATGTTGTGTTAATTTCTAGTGTACAGCATAGTGATTCATATACATATATATGTATTTCTTTTCATATTCTTTTTCATTATAAGCTATTACAAGTTATTGAATATAGTTCCCTGTGGGAAATTATTTTTAAATGACCCTCAGATTTTCCAGTCTGGAAATCCGGATTTTTAACTTGAAATTTCCTGATTCTCAAATTGGCAGGCAATGCACATTTTAAAAACTGACTTAAGCCAATAAAAACTCATGTCCAAGTCGGATTTGGCCTGAGGTCCACCCTTCGCCACCTCTGCCATGAAGAACATAGCCTAAACTGGGGAAAAGCACCCGACCTCTGGATGAAAATGATGCCTAAATGTTCAATGAATTTTGTGCAAAATCAGTTGAAGGGAGAGAAGGTGTATGAGTCAGCTGCGGTGGAGAGAAGTTGCATTAGCTTCGCTGGTCAGGAGCTGCTCTCTACAGCTCTGTAACTGGATGACATTCACACAGCAACACGGGCTTCCAGCACAGGGCATCTGTCTCTGCCTGGAGAGTCACTGTGGTGGGACAGGGGAGTAGTGACATAGGACCTCCGCCCAGGAATGGCTCACACACACATACACACACACACACACAGACTCACACTCATATGCACCTGTTATGGGTTGAATTGTGTCCCCCTGCCCCTCAAATTCATATGTTGAAGTCCTAACCCCCAGTACTTCAAAATGTGATCTTACTCGGACATAGGGCCGTTGCAGAGGTGACTGACTAAGATGAGGTCACACTGGAGTAGGGTAAGCCCCTAATCTAATAGGATAAAACACCATTTTTATAAAAAGGGGAAATCTGGACACAGACATGCACACAGGGAGAATGCCCTGTGAGGAGAAAGGCAGAAATCTACAAGCCAAGGAATGCCTGAGGCTGCCAGCAATCCCCAGAAGCTAGGGGAGGGGCCTGGAGCAGATTCTCTCTCATCACCTGCAGAAGAAACCAGCCCTGCTGACACCTTGATCTCAGACATCTAGCCTCCAGAACTGGAAGACAATATTTTCCAGTTGTTTAAGACTCCCAGTCTGTGGCACTTCATTATGGCAGCCTCAACAAAGGAAAGAGCCCTGGGGAAGAAGGCTCAGCCCTGACCTACAGGCAGCATCCTCACAGGGACACGAAGGAGTGGGGGTGCTGCCCAGAGACCAGTTCTTGCCGGGTTCAGTGGTTGCCATCAGCTGTGTGCAGTGTCAGGCCAAGCATCTGACACGAGCCCCCTGACAACCAGAATGTGTTTGCAAGTGAGTAACAGGAAACCCAGTTTGGTGGGAATCCCGAAGTTCCACGGGGTCAACAGGACCCAGGTCCTTCCTGTGGCTCCCCTTCCCTGTCCTCAGGCAGATTTTATCCTCAGATGTCCCCTCTATGGTTGTATGATGGCTGAGCCACAGTCCAGCCCATGAGCATCCTCATTAAGTCCAGCAGGAGAGAGGGAACCCCGCCCCAACCATGGAACAAAACTCTTGGACCCTAGGCCGACAGCACCTCTGGGGCTGGGGGAATGCCCTGTGCTGGTGGGTGCGGGTCTGGGTTACTGGAACCAGTGGGATGGAACTGGCCTCTCCAGAGCCGGGGGTGGGGGGTGCCTCCCAAACTCAAGGACCAGGGGGCAAGGCAGGGGGCGGAGAGGCAACACGGAGCTTGCCACCAAGTCCATCACTATTCTCCCCTTTGCTCCATATAAAAGCCACATAAACAACTATAACATCATTTTACAGATGAGGAAACGGGCTCAGAGAGGCTGAGTAACTTACCCAAGGCCACACTGCTAGGAAGTGGTGGAACCAGACTTGAATTCAAGTCTAAGTTCAAAGGACGGGCTCTCCACCACCCCCTGTTGAGTCCTGGCATTAACTGTGCCTGTTACTGAAGAAGCCACATCCAAGACACACTCCAGTGCAGACCTGTGTCAGTCAATGAGGAGGGGGTCAGGGCGGCTCTGTGCTCTCAGAAGCCCTCTCCAAGCCACATCCTGCCTGCAGCAATGGCCCACGGGCTCCCAAGCAGATACCGGCCTCAGTGAGGGCTTGAGGGACAGTGAGAGCAAGGAAGGCCCTGAGAGGGCCCGCGGCTCATATATGAATGCGTCTGTGACTACGTGCGGGCACACCCATGTGTCAGCGTGCATATGTGTCTCTGTGACTCCATCCTGTAGATGGAGTGTGACGGCCTGTGTATGCATGCCTGGGTGAGCATGTGCATGAGTGGATGTGTCCATGTGTGTGTGTACGTGCGTGGGTGTTCCAGAACCTCCCATATCTCTCCCCTGTGGCCACTAGCTGGGAGCAGTCCAGCTGCAGCCCAGGCCATTCCCAACTCCTGGTTACCAGGACAAGGACCACAGCAGCTTTCACTCCCAGCTCCACAGTGCTCCCCCATTCCCCCTGCCACTGCCTGGGGTCCAGCCTCCTTCCCGGCAGGGGAGAGCAAGGCTCCCTTTTCTGCAAGGTCTGGAGGGAAGCCGGTGGGAGGGTGGGCTGGGGGTGCTCAGGGGTAGCAGCCCAGCAGGGCCTTCTGCCATCTGTGCCTCCCGCTCCACCGCCCTCTGTTCCCGCTCTGCCTCAGGGTGCATCACTCTGGAGACCCCTGGGAATCGGAAGCTAATTTTCCACGATCATTAGTGATGGAAAGACCTCAGGTTCTGCCTTTAATTAAAGTCAAACGTGGGGCTGAGGAGAAACGCTGCACGCAGGCGTCCTCTTCTCAGTTGTAAAAGCCATATGCAAATAATTAGCTAGACATGGAAGCCATAATTAAAAATTTCACAAACCCCCTCATTAGCTGAGCAGTCTGTACAGTGAAGAGGGACTGAGTTCCTTCCCCATGCTGGTGGCAGCTCCTACAGATGGTTAATGGGGGCTGGCAGGGAGAGGTGGGCTGCAGCTAGGTGAAAGTGTCCCTCTCAGTGAGTTTGCAGGACTCCTGGCCTCCCAGGGCAGCAGTAATGACCTCTCACCTCTATCTAGGAAGCTTCTAGCCAAGGACCAGGGGTCCCAGAGTGACGTGGGTGAATCCAAACATTCATCCATCCATCCCAGGGCAAGGAGAACCACAACACAGGACCCTAGTCTGAAATCAAGCAGCCTCCCTGGCCTGAGCCCCATTTGTGCAGAGAGAGGATGCACTGATGGAGTGGGGAGAAGGGTCTCAGCTAGAGACTAGACTCAGACTCAGCAGACCCCTTCTCTCTCCCAGCAGCTGCATGTCCTGAGGCCCTTCAACCCCCTCCACCCACACAGATGTCCCCAAACCTGGTGGCTGCTATGCAGGGAGTGATCCACCTGAAGACTAAGGTCCCATACAGGATACCCCTACACCCCCCAAGAACCACTCCGTCAGCCCCAGCTTCAGTCAGCATCCAGGGAGCTGGGGGTGAGAGGGGAGATGGCAATCTCGCTATTCTAGACAATCTCTGGTCCCCTCTCCTCCCAGGGCCCCAGCCTGAGCCCTCAATCTCTGTAGACATCTGGTCCACCTCATGTCCTGAATCGATCCTGCCTGGCCAGCCACCACAGGCATAATCTCCACATGCTTACTGACACTTTCAAATGAATATTCACTCGTCCCGATCATGGCCACTTGTTTTCCGTCGGGTCTGATCAATGGCGCTCCCTCTGAAGGAATTATGCTTACCAGAGGCATTGATCGATGTCTTGGAAGCTGCCTGGCATGCATGCACACATGATGTGTCCTCCTAGCCACGAGCCTGGACACCGACCAGCTCACCGCACCCACAGCCCACAGGCCAGAGTGTCTACACCATCAAGACCCTCATTCCTTCAGTGTCACAGGCATAAACTGAACATGATTAAAAAGAGATCCAGAAACTGGCTCTCCTTTCATGGACTTGGGGATCTTATGGGGCCACAGGAAGTCATGGAGCTGAGTTCTGAGTTCTGTTCCTCTCAGGTCAACCCCAACCCAGAGGAGTCCCTGCCAGACATCTTCCACCAGGTCCCTGAACTCAGCCCTTTGCACCTTCCTCGTGGCTCAGGAAACATCATTTCTCTTTCTGTCTCTTCTCTGGCAAGCAGAAAGGACGGAAGCTTTCCTTTCAAGGGTCATCACCGCCCTGCCAGCATCCTGCTCTCGGAAGCTGACCCCAGGCAGCTATGCTCTTGTTTCTCATCTGTCCCCAACATGCTGTGATGGTCAGCTCTGCAAGTCAGCCCGGGGCTCCCTTCATTTTGCTCACCCTCCATCAAGCTGCCCTGATGGTCAGAGCTTCTGCCTCACCTTCTCTTCCTGTCCCTCCACATCCCTCTGTTACAAACGCATCTGCCTAAGAACCCGCACGTTCAGCCATTGACAAAAATACTACACAAAAATGAGCCTATATGTTTGGATGGAGAAGGGGACCATCCCACTGACACAAAAATATATAAATTTTACTTTTTGACTCAGTTTGATTTTTAAAAGTTCGCTATGAAACATTTCAGATAGATAAATGATATATAAAAACGATAAAGAACAGCCAGTACATTCACCCTTAGCTTAAAGAATAAGACAATTACCAATATTTGGAGACTCTTTTGTACCCCTTCCTGCTACTTCCCTGCTCCCTCCCCTCTTGAGGTAACTACGTGTCATAAATATTTAATGAGCACCTACTCTGTGCTGGGCACTATTCTAGGCAATTGAGATCTATTGGTGAACAAAACAAACATCCTGCCCTTGTAAAATCAAATTGCAACCACGAGAGAGACAGCCAGTGCTACAAACATAATACATTAGTAAATTATAAATAACATTAGAGGGTGATAAGTGTTACAGAGAAAAGAAAAACAGCAAGGTGAGAGGGCTGGAAGGACTGGAAGCTATAGGCAGTCTTAGGACCTAAGCATGTGGGAGTAGGTCTCAGTAAGAACTGACACTTGAACTACATGGAGATCTAGGGAACAGCACAAGCAAAGGCCCTGGGGTGGGAACATTCTTGATACCCAGTGTGTGTGGGGAGGAGTGAACATAAGGAAGATGAAGGAGAGATGAGATAAAAGAACTAAGTATGGGTACAGTCAGGTGGGCCATTGAAAGGACATTGGCTTCGACTTTGAGTGAGATAGGGGCAGAGGAAGGACATTATCTGACTTGTATTTCAAGCAGGGTCCCACTAGCCACGTAGGTAGGCAAGGGCAGAGGCAGGGAAGCCAGGGAACAGGCAACGATAACAGTTTAGGTGAGAAATGTCTACAAAGTGAAAATTGCTACAACATGAAAATCCGTGTCTGCCAGTCTCATGAAAATTGGCACTTTTAGAAGAGGGCTTTATTATGATGTTGAAATACACATATTTTTACTTTGATGTTCTGATACCAACATGTCTCAGGTCCACTTGCTGAGCTTTTCCCGCGTGAGTATTCTGGATCCTGAAAAATCTGTAAGTTACTCTTCACATTAAGCCTGGCCTGACAGCTGGTTTTCATACCTGGAAGTGCAGGAAACTCAGCTGCCTGGTATATGTGAGCAAAATGGAATGAGACATCAGGTGATGACAGGGAGGTGGGCCCTGGAGTGGCCAGGCTGCTTGGGTCCAAATCCCAGCTCCATCACTTACCCACTGTGTCTAGGCAAGTGACTTTAGCTCTCTGTGCCTCAATGTTCTCATCTGCAAAATGAGAGTAATAATGGCTACCTCTCATATATATTCTGTGTTAATGGATGTGATTCAAACACTGACTTTTCCGATAGTGTCCAGGGTCAGGAATTTGAAAGATTTGTGAAATCATAAACTTTACATGGACACATCTCACTATATTTTGTTGTATACAGATATAAACACAAAAAGAAAGAGGTAAGAAAAAATTACCATTAGACAATAACGGAGAAAATGACATTTTAGTTACAAACCTCTCCTCTGACAACCATGCCTCCTCCCCACTGACACTGACCAGATAACTGACCAATCCAGGATGTCAGTTGCTGATTGGGTTCCGGGTGGAATGTTGGGGTGTCCCCTGGGGCTTTTTGTGGCTGGTGGATCCATGGTAACTGGGCAGAGCCCTGTGGTAGACCAGTGCCATGGAGGGGCTGCCGTCCTCTGTGGAGCTTGGCTTTGGGCTGATCCTTAGGAAGCTGAGTGCGGTCCTGGTTTTGCTGCTGCCCAATGGCCTGTGTTCCCAGTTCATGTTCCAGAGCTTCTGCTTGGAGATAGTGTTGAGTCTGCCTGTCCTCACCTTACTGCTGGGTGTCTTACTTACTTTCAGATTTATTCAGTCTGTTAGAAGTCAACTTAATAGAAGATGTGAAAAATAACTGGCAAAAACATTGGCTGCGCAGATCGAGGACAAATGCCACCTCATTGACAAGCTTTGTGTGGCTAAAAAGGAGCATGCCAGGATGGAGACAATTTTAAAGAATGTCAGGCTAGAGACGGAGCCAGTAAGTATACCCAGCCTCGCTGACACTTACAGAAAGTTGATGCCGGTCAACCTGAGTTCGAGGAAGGAAATCAATTTTCTCGTCCAAGAACTGAAGAAAGAGAGAGCCTTGTAGTCTATAAGAGATGGTGGAGATGCTAAAAGTGCTCAAGTTCCTGGAAGAGGTCATGAGAATCATCACGTCACAAGGGGCTTTTACCCAGCCAGGGGACCAAGCACCAAGTCCTGATGGTCCCTTTCCCGGGAGTGGGCCCTCGTCTTAAAGCTGTGCTGTTCCCTCCCCTCCACTCAGGCCTCCCAAACTGCCAGGCTGCATTCGCTCACTCAGTCAGATCCTCACCTGAGCCGCACTGAGGCCAGTGGATGGAGGGCAATCCCCTCCTTTGGACCAGGGTTCCTCCACCTTTACAACTGAGCACAGCAGTGAACTCCCTCATGGTCAACATCTCTCATCTAAAATATATCAGCAATGTAACTGAAGTGTATATATAGTTACTCTGTGTACAAATATTGCATTATAATTTGAAAATGTATGCAATTTGTCAATATAAACTTTTGGATGGCCATAGCATTTATTTCTAGACTTTAATTCTGAAGTTGTAAGTTTAAGTCAAAGAGCATTTTTTCTACCTGAGTATGTATAGTTTAAAAAAAAAAGAACTTTTTTAAGCTGAAGTTAAATTGTACTCTTAGAAGAAATTTTTATCATTTAATTTTTATATTCTGCTATAACAATATCCATAATAAAAATAAATTTGATAAATTAAAAAAAACCCGGCTACCTCTCAAACTTGTTATAAAAACTAAACAAACAGTAAGAGTGATGCTCTTGGGGCAGTGCCTGGCACACAGCGGGTGCTCGGTCATGTTACTGATTGTTTTGGGGAAGATGAACTCAGCTCCCCAAAGTGCTTCTCTCTCAGGCAAGCCCATCAACCTGGAGCTGGAGAAACAACCACTTTTTGGATATCATCCAGCAAAGCCTGAAGGCCAGCAAGAAACGGGAGCCGTGGAAGCTTCCAACAGGGGTCTCCGGGAAACATCTCAGGAGCTCAGGCTACAGACAGATTCAGAGAAAAATGCAATGCGTCTGGAAAGGGCTTCCATGAAACTGAGTCTTGAGCACTTCATCCACTGGAAAAAAGGAGCAGCTGTTCTGGGCACCACGCCTCTGCAGCCAGCACTGGCCTTGGGCTGTCTCTACTGGTGTATGTCACCATGCACAATGGGGTTGGTATTTACTTTGAAGTTCCCTGTTTGCAAAACTATTTCAGTCATGTCTGCTGAGTGTGCCAAACACTTCAGAATGATCAATTTTTGAAAGTTTAATGCAATTGGTCTTTTCCCGGATGATTAAAAATAGGTAACCTCTACCTTCAGCCCATACACTCACCAAGCACCTTTGATCATTTCGGTTCAGACCGAAAGAACTCAGCATGCAATCCAAATTCTCTGGCGTGCAAATCTTCTCAGAATTAAGAAAACAGCACAGCATCCAATGCATTCGGTTTGGGTGGGTGTTTTTGGTTGTTGTAGTGTGTATGTGTGTTTTTTAACATAATTAATTATTTTGCTAGCAAGGTTGAAATCTTCTAAAAATTGGCAAACTGTTAGACGCTGAAGCTTGGCAGAGAACGATGGAGGATATTCTGAAAATATTTGAGAGGTTTTCCCTTGTATTCACACATAGAGACAGAGAAACACACATACACACAGTCTTCATCTTGAATCTGGTATTGCAAGAACCCCCATAATGGGAGTCTAATATTATTTTCCAGTTCGACTCAGTTACTTTGAAGAAGTGTGACTCTGGTTCAGAGACATAGTCAACTCTATTGGTAGTCTCCAAAGCTTAGGAAAGCAGCACTTCCTCTCTGATCATCCCCTGAGTCATGCATCACACACCTCTAAGTAGGTAGGCATGGTTTCCTTTATCATCCATTCATCACAGCTAGTAGCCAAATAATAGATCTGACCTTTTGCAAAACTTTTAGCTTGCCACTCTTGTAATGAATTCCTCCAGGATGTGTTCTCTGTTTCGTCACTAAGGTAAGGTCTGGCTGCCCTCAGTGCAGGTTTCATGGGAGTTTCTAATAAGGCGAGAATCTGTATCCTTTAGGAGTTAAAAATTTTTTTTTTTGGTGGGGAGGTAATTAGCTTATATTTGTTTATTTTTTTTTTAACGGAGATACTGGGGATTGAACCCAGGACCTCGTGCATGCTAAGCACATGCTCTACCACTGAGCTCTACCTTCCTACCAGCATTTAGGAGTTTTGTGCAGACTGGTGACAAATGTTTCAGATGCTGATGGTGTGTTCCACTGCTAGTTTCTTTCATGTGAGGCAGAGAATGATGTTTTGCAGAGGGAGGGGAGAAAAAAATACCCACAGGTTTTAGAATAAATTTCACATGATCTTGGTCCAACATTATTTAAGATGTGAATGTGGTTTGGCCTGATTGCCCAGAATCTGCCAATGCCTCAAGGAAGGTGCACCCTGTCTTTGCAACAGACATAAATCTACCCTTGATGAGCCTCATGCATCATCATCAGCTACCCCAAGTGTGACAAAGACAGCAAAATCAGAGCCCTGATGCTCAAGTTTGATATGCAAATGGCAACGTGACCTCCACGGCCAGTAGCCAGAGGGTGGGGGTGTGGCAGGCCAGTCATCCACTCACGCCCAGGCTCCAAGAAGCCGGAATGTGGCCGTGGGTCTGTTTAGCATAAAAAGTCGTGAGCACAGTGTGCTAGTGCCTGTGGTGTTGGAAATGATCTTACTTCGATTTCCAGCTTGTGTCGTGTTAGGACCAACTTCAACTCTTGGAAAGGATAACGCTGAAGATGTAACAAGCTCACAGTCCCTTTTTTTTGTGCTACACACTATAGTAAATACAAAAATCAAACTTTTCCTCAAAGCATATCTTCAACTTAACACAGAAAATGCTTATGTTTATGACTTGTAACAGGAACCACGGTACACACGGCAACACAGACACACAGACAGCCCACAACGCACCTAACACAAGGGTCACAGAGCAACATCTCCAAATCTCTTTCGTAAGAAACTTTGCAGGGCCCCACCCACCAGGAAGACAGTGAAAAGCTTTACTTTCTATAGTTTGCTTATGAAAATACAATTTTATACTTTGAACTCTCCCCACAAAACACCTCTTCAATTATGAAATATTCTTTTTTCAAGCCTTACAAATCCTCCTCTCCCTCCCCAGATACTGGTACAAGTGCCTGAGCTTCACCTGCTCTGTCCCGCTTTCTCCCATCTCCCTGGAGAAGTGTGCTGTGGATAACCACCGCTGGGGAAGGCGGTGAAATGATTCCACCTGTTTTTCCAAACCCTAATGGCTCAGAGACATTCCTTCCTTCCCCACAAAGCCACAGCACCTCTTCCCATCTCAGACAACTTGGTCGGGACCAAGTCCCAACATCCAATGTGGCAGAGGGTGGAGTTCCCAGAGGCTGTGTGCTCTCCCTGCCCGGTGATGAAAACAGCCAGTGAGGGCTCTCAGAAGGAAGGCAGAGGTTTAAGCAGCGTGCCTAGCACGGAAAACCCAGGATCCCCAAGTGTTAAGCCTCCATCCCCTGGCAGCAATCACTCAGATGCAATTTAGTTAATTCCCTTCCACATCATCTCAGCATTCATGGCAGCCTTCCCGCATACAATAGCAGAGAGGGCAGAGTCATGGGCGCGAAGGGACCTCAGAATCATTCTGTCTCAAGCAGAGACAATTAAAAACTAAGGGTCAGATTTGCTCTCTGACACATGCAGGGTTATGGCCACTCTCATTCTTTCCCTCAGGCTCTGTTGTTTTAGGATGATATGAAGTGACTCTAAAGATGGCCAATATTTCTCCCCCGGCACAAAGGCATAAATCACTACATCTTCAGTGCTTTCTTTGTGGTATCGATTCTTCTGAGAATGAAGGCAGATGGTTCCGATATGGCATCATCTAATATTCCCCCAGCTTGATTTATAGATTTCTTTGTGCATTACCTGAACATAAGCCAGTCTTGCATTATTTCTTGCACACTTGTCAAATTAAGGTAAGATATTCTTGTTGACCTTTAAACCTAAAAAAAATTAAATGTGTCTGAGACATTTTCCAGCAAGTATTAAAATGAGCTGAGTCCTCAGATGCCAATTAAGAGGATGTAATTATGAAGGGGATCGTCGTCTGTGCTTTGGGTAATGATTTAATTTTAGTTTTAATGCGTTCACTCAATGGGGGAAAAGAAAATAAGCCGGTTACGAATAATCTCGTGAAAGAGACGAGAACAATTTGGCACCATTTGTCCCTTAATTTACCAAAATGGGAGGGAGCCAGGGGAGCTTGGCACCTCAGCCTTCCAGAAGGAAGGAGCGCTTCTTGAAAGGTGTGGAGAGAGGCAGCAGTGGCAAGAACCAAAATAGAGACAAGGCTGCCGTTCGCGGTGATGTTACCAAACAGAGCCAGCGCCAGCCTTCAGGCTGTGCGAGGGTGTGAATTGGATCTAACTTTCAGCAGAGGAGGAGATTCCGTTCGGGCGCTGCATTAAGGCTTCCTCCTCCATTGTTTCTCCCTCTGTCTTTCCACAGTCAGGTCCAGACCCAGGAAAAGGGTCTCTGGGCAGCATCCACATAGGGCTGGCTATTGTGTGCCAGGACACAGATACAGTGAATGCACCATTCACCCTCCTTTTACAAACCTCACTCTTCAAGGCTAAATGATGCTGGTTGCACCTATCTGGGCCAGCCTTAGTATGTACAAACCTAGGAGCGCACGCACGTGCACGCACACACACACACACACACACAACCGTGATCACACTGGGGCTTGCCCATGAAGCTGGCTTTGGCACGTCTCAGGTCCCTTTCAGGAAAATATCCACTTAATCCACTTTAGTCACTTATAAAGCTAGACTGAAGATTAAAAGACAAAAGCAGTAAAAAAAAAATAGCTGTGATTACAACAATTTGTTAAGGGATACACCAAGTTAAAAAGATGTAAGATGTGCCATCAAAAACATAAAAGGTGGGGGGGAGGTGGGGAGGAATAATGTTGAGCTTTACAATGAGAGCAAAATTAAGTTGTTATCAACTTAAAATAGACTATTCAATGTAGACCTCCTGGTAGCCACAAAGCAAAAACCTATAGTAAACACACAAAAGGTAAAGACAGAGGAATACAAGCATACCTCTAAAGAAAGTCATCAAACCACAAAAGAAGAAAGGAACACAGAGGAATTACAAAAACATCCAGAAAACAATTAACAAAATGGCAATAAGCACATACCTAGCAATAATTACTTTAAATTCTCCAACCAAAAGACATAGAAAGCTGATAGATTAAAAACAACAACAACAACAACAACAACAACAACAACAATGACAAGATGACCCATCTACATGCTGCCTCCAAGAGACTCACTTTAGATGCAAGAACACACACAGACTGAAAGTAAAGGAATGGAAAAAGATATTCTATGCAAATGGAAATCAAAAGAAAGCTGGAGTAGCTATACTTATATCAGGGAAAACAGACTTTAAAACAAAGATTGTAATAAGAGAAAAAGAAGAGCATTACATAATGATAAAGGGGTAAATTGAACAAGAAGATATAACTTCTGTAAACATTTATACACTCAACATAGGAGCACCTAAATATATACAGCAAATATTAACAGACCTAAAGAGAGAAATGACAGCAATACAACAATAGCAAGGGACTTTAATACTCTGCTTCCATCAATGAATAGATCATCCAGACAAAAAGTCAGTAAGGAAATAGTGGGGTTAAATGACACACTAGGTCATATGGGATTAACATGTTTATAGAACATTCCATCCAGAAGCAACAGAATACACATTCTTCTCAAGTGTACATGGAACATCTTCCAAGATAGATCATTTGTTAGGCCACAAGACAAGACTTAATAAATTTAAGAGGGTTGAAATCATATGAAGCATCTTTCTCAACATAATGGTATGAAATTAGAAATTAGTTACATGAACAAAACTGGAAAATCCACAACTATGTGATTAAACAACATGCTGAACAACCAAAGAATGAAAGAAAAAGTCAAAAGAGAATTCAAAAAATACTTGAGACAAGTGAAAATGGAAATGGAACACACCAAAATTTATGGGATGCAGCAAAAGCAGATCTAAGAATCTCAGGAACCTCAAGAATCAAGAAAATTCTCCAGTAAACAACCTAACTTCACACCTCAAGGAACTAGAAAAAGAATAAATAAAATCCTAAATTAGTAAAAGGAAGGAAATAAAACAGATTAGAGCAGAAATAAGTGAAACAGAGACTAAAACAATAATAGAAAAGATCAATGAAACTAAGAGTAGGTTCTTTGAAAAGGTAAACAAAATTGACAAACCTTTAGCTAGAATCACCAAGAAAAAAAAGAGGACTCAAATAAAATGAGAAGAGAAAGAGGAGATGTTACAACTGATGGCACAGAAATATAAAGGATCATAAGAGAGTACTATAAACAACTGTATACTAACAAATTGGACAACATAGAAAAATGTATAAATTCCTAGAAATATACAATCTATCAAGACTGAATAATGATGAAATAGAAAATCTGAACAGACTAATTACTAGTAAGGAGACTGAATCAGTAATCAAAAACCTCCTATCAGACAAAAGTTCAGGACCAGACACTGCTGAATTCTACCAAATATTAAAACAAACAAACAAACAAACCAACCAACCAACCAACCACTAATCCTTCTCAAACTCTTCCAAAGGGGAGAATAGGAGATAACTCTTCTAAATTCATTTTATGAGGCCAGCATTACTCCAGTACCAAAACCAGACAAAGATGCCAAAAGAAAACTATAGGCCAAATAGATGTAAAAATCTTCAACAAAATATTAACAAACCAAATTCAACAGTACATTAAAACAATCATACACTTAATCCTAAAATAATCATACACTATGATCAAGTAGGGTTCATTCCAGAGATGCAAGGATGGTTCGGCCTCTGCAAATTCGTGTGGTATACCACATTAACAAAATGAAGCATAAAAATCATATGATCATCTTAATGGATAAAGAACAAAGCATTGGACAAAATTAAACATCCATTTATGATAAAAAAAATTAAAACTCTCAACAAAGTGAGTCCAGAAGGAACATACCTCAACACAATAAAGGCCATACATGACAAGCCCATAGCTAGCATCATACTCAATGATGGAAAGCCAAAAACATTTCGTCTAAGATCAAGAATAAGACAAGGATGCCCACTCTCTTCACTTTTATTCAACACAGTATTGGAAGTCCTAGCCAGTAAAGATGGAAGACACAAAATGAATACACAAAAATCTGTTGCACTTCTGTACACTAATAATGAACTATTAGAAAGAGAAATTAAGAAAAAAAACCCATTTACAATTGCATCAAAAATAAAACAGGAATAAATTTAAGCAAAGAGGTGATAGGCCTGTGTATCAAAAATTATAAGACATTAACAAAAGAAATTTAAAAGACACAAATAAGTGGAAAGATATTCTGTGCTAACAGATTGGAAGAGTTAATATTGTTAAAATACTACCCAGAGCAATCTATAGATTCAATGCAATCCCTAGCAAAAATTCAATTTTGACATCTTTCACAGAAACAGAACAAACAATCCTAAAATTTCTATGGCACCATAAAAGACCCCAAATAACCAAAGTAATCTTGAGAAAGAACAAAGCTTGAGGCATCACTTGCCCTGATTTCAAACTATATTACAAAGCTGTAGTAATTTATACAGTATGGTATTGGCATAAAAACAGATACATGAATCAGCGGAACGGAACAGAGAGCCCAGAAATAAACCCACATGTATATGATCAATTAATTTACAACAAAGGAGTCAAGAATATACAATGGCGAAGGGACTGTCTCTTTAATAAATGGTGTTAAGAACATTGGACAGCCACGTGCAAAAAAGTGAAACTGGATCACTATCTTTCTCTACACACGAAAATTAGCTCAAAATAAATGAAAGATCGTAAGACCCAAAACCATAAAACTAGAAGAAAACATAGGTGGTGAGCTCTTTGATATAGTTCTTTTTTGAATCTGACACCAAAAACAAAATCAACAGAAACAAGCTCATAGACACAGATAACAGACTGGTGGTTGCCAGAGGGGAGAGGGTGGGAGAAATGGTCAACTGTTTGTTCATTTTCTTAGCTTAAATAAGTTGAATTTAAAAATACCCACTTAACAACCAACCTCTAATTAAATCTATCCCCAAAGCTCACCAAGATAATAAAAGGGATCCTATGGGTGATGCCCAGCTGCCTCTTGTCTCCATCCAGTCTCCAGATCTTGCATGTATGCACATGCAAGCTGTTCCCCTCGTCTCTCTCCTCCCTCGCTCCAAATGCCCCAACCCCCTTCTCCTTTCACACCCAGCCCTGAGCCCCACAGCCCGCCTGGCCTCTCTCACCTTCCATCCCTTCTCTTCCCTGCACTTCCCTGGGTAACCATGTCCCCTCTTCCTTTCAGGACCCATGGGATCTGTCTCCTTCTTCTCATTACCCTGACCACACAGAGGCCTGGGAAACGCCAGGCAGACAGAATTCTCCTCTTGAGGCTGGGAGGAGGGGATGCTGGGGTCCTTGCCTATTAGTGATTGTTTCCCAGCCACATCCATCTGCGGGTGCCCGTTTGTGTTTGCTTGCGTGTGTGTGCGCGCGCACACACACACACACGTGCTCATTCAGCGTGAAGGAGAAGAAGCAGACACTCTCTCGGGGTCCCCTGACCCTCCTGGTCACATGGGGCATGAGGTACTCAGTCCAGACACGAGTGCTCCATCTCGAGCCACATATCAAATGAATGTGGTCTACACAGCCGGGCCCTAATGGGTCCTTCCTGTCCTGCAGCCCACTGCACTTTAACCTCAGTTCCCCAGCCCAGGAGAAAGCCAGGAGAGGCAGAGCGGTTCTGAGGCCCATCCAGGAGGGCTGAGGCTGGTGCCCGGAGAAGCCTGGCTTTCAGCATCCAGCTGCAGGGGTGCCACTAGACTCTTTTCCAAACCTGAGGATGTTTGCCCTATCCTGACCCTTCTACTGGCTCCCCAGGGCTGCGCAGGCCAGTCAGAGCCCTGTTCACACACCAAAGCTTCCTGAGTGCAACCATGTGCAAGCTCAGATCCCTCCCAGACCTGCACAGGGTCAAGGAGCACTTCCCAGAGGACCTGCCTCTCCGGCGGGAGCCACAGAGGAGCAGCCATCACCCTCCCTCCTGGGCTTTGGCAGCCCAGCCTCACCCTGGTCTAGCAGGACAGGATTTGAGAAATCTTTTTTATCCTTCAGTTTTGTAAATTCCCAAATAACCCTTTCAATATGATAATTCTGATTAGATGCCTAAAATATTTCCATTTGCCATTTTTCTACTTTCATACCCATCTGTGTCTTAAGGATCAATTAAACCCCTAAGGGTCATCCAACTGCATCTCATAGGAAAAGACTTCACACAACACAATTAAAGCAAAGATCCCTTCAAAAACCACCCCAATCCAGTCCATTCCATCCTGGGATAATTTGGTGCAATTCCTTCCAGACTTCTTTCTAGCTGTGTACTGACGACTACGTGAACAGAGAATATACAGTTGTGGAGTTTTTTGCATGTACATATTTTTTAGCCATAAATGGTAATATAAGTACATACCGTTCACAAGTCTGCTTTTTAACTTAACAAAATGTTTTGGCCATGTTTCCCAGGAAGTACATCCAGATCTACCTCGTGCTTTTTAACTATCCATAATATTCAAATGTTGGGTATTGCAAATTCTAATCTCAATGTACACAAACACCTAGAGTGACCGCTGAGCTTAGCATAACCAGTTTCCCTTCTTCTCAGGAAAGAGGGCCCAATGTCCAAAGGTCACCTCGGAAAACCATCTTTCAGTTGATGCCCTGCAGGCTCCTGGCACACATACATCCCATCTGTTTGAAGACAGTCCCCATCCTTGGAGTCCCTGGTCCTTGTCTACAACTCGTGCCCTGTCAAGGAGTCTATGACCCTCAGCCCCTCCTGGCAGAGTCCCTAAGATCCATGACTCCAAAAACCCCATTCAAAGGAGCTATTTGAAAGGAAAATCACTGTGAATTTAAATGACTTTCTCAGAAGCTTGACTTTATAAAAGGAAGATGAATCTGGCCCTTGCAAATAAAAAACAGATTGAGAAGCTGAGCTTCGTGGAGTGACTTAAACAGGCATTCAGAGCTGGCACCCACTGGGAACAGTGCGGCAAAGGCAGGCGTTCAGAACAGGAGGAGCCTGGAGCTTGGCTCAAGAGCACCCTCCCTCCACCTTTTTGTCTCCTTCTCTTCGCCCTCTGCCTTCATCATCACCCCGCCTTCAACGCCTCCCTTTGAGGGTTCCACAAAACCCTCACTGAACACTGCACTTACTATGTGCCATTCTGTATAATATTACCCTCAAAGAGTTCCCAGTGATGCCAAGACACTTCCGAGGCAAGAGACCACAGCATGTGACCCTGGTCTTGGCAAAGGAAAAGCCCTGTGCCTGGCACATGCAACGTGAGAACTGAAGGAGGGGTGGGGCAGATATGGGATGAGGGATGACTATGAACCTCTCCCACCAGATTGTGCAATTTTCCCTTTAAAAAGACCCACTCTGGCTGCTGTGGGAAACAGATCTGTGGGAGGGAGCTGTCCCCCCATCCACTCCACCCACCCAGGGGCAGCCCAAGTGGCCCTGGGTAAACACCGGCCAAAGAAGCAAGGGTCCCACAGGTGGCTGGGCAGGGGCTGTGCAGGCTACAGGGAAGAGTGTGGCTGGGAGGTGGGCACCGCCTCGCTCCTGCTGGTCCAGCAAGGATAATTCAGCCATGAGGGGCCAGACTGCCCCTCCCTTGGGGAGGAGAGAGGGGTTCAGGGGGTGCTGAGCTCTGCTCCAGCTGAAATTTATGAGGTGGCCAGGAAAACAAGACCTGGGTGAAAACCCCACTGGACCACTGACCACCTGGATGACCACACACATGGGGCTCAACCTCAGGTCCTTCTTCATTCATCGACTGGATTCCAGACCAGGCTGCCAGCTCCACATAGCTTCTGTGCCCTTATGTTAGGCCAGGGGTGCAAGAAGCCTTCCTTCCTGCCATGAACGCATGTATAAATGGATAGCATTCACCTGGACATGTGAGGAGGCTGGGGCTAAGGAAAAAGGTCGAGCTGAGTAAAGAAAGAACTTTCTAGCTTGGAAAAGCAGAAATCAGAAGACGAAGGACTTCTGTGTTAAGGATGCAAACAAGCACCATTTTTCTAACTTCTTTCCCTCCAAACTTCTATTGAAAGGATCAAATAAATATAGACATGGGCAGGGTGGGAGTGGAGCCTATATCCACAGAAGAAAGCTGGTAAGGGCTCTGCCAGGAATTCCAGCAAGCCCAGTGCAACAGGCACAGGACAGGTGACAGGGCAGCCTCTGAAAGGTCAGAGCGCCTGGCAGAGTCCAAGGGCCATGAAGGAGGTCCACAAAGGCTTTAGGGGGACACCAGCGGTTAGCCCCGTGGAGTGACCTCCATAGATGGGCACCAGTACATCTCACAACATAGCTTCAGACTCTATAAAGCAAATGATTAGGGTGGAAGATTTGACAAATCCCCAGCCATAAAGGTTTTAACACTTTTTAAATGAACAAATTATGCAAACAAAATTACATAAGAATATTAAAGATTTGACTAATAAAATCTGGCACTCCCTCTCACACCTTCGTGCTCAGCAAACAAAATACAGTTTTCTCAGTCACTCATAGGATAGTTAGAAATATGGGCTTATATTAGACTACAGGGAAAAAATCTCAATAGAAGTCATTACTTTGCCATGTTGCAATAAAAATAGAATCTAACAAAAAAGATGAAAAATGTTGGTCACAGCATTGTTTTCAATAGAAAAAAAGTTCAAAAATATAAATTTCCATTAGTAGAAGAATGTTTAAATTTTGGTCCACCCAAACTCTGGAATCCTATTCAATTGCTGGAAAAAAAAAAATCACCTCATTCATCTAATACAGAGTTTCAGAAGAAGAGAATGAGGTACTGGTAGAAAAAAACAATAAATTGAAGAAATGTGGCTAAGAATGATTCAGAATTGAAGAAACATGTGATTTTTTTTTGTACTGAAAATTTACACACAGGGCTAAATGTTTCAATTCACTGATTTTGGTAAAATTACAGGATACCAAAAACAAAAAGGAAAATCTTAAAGTTTACAGAAAGAAAATCTTATCTACCAACAGACAAACAGCAGACGTCTTAGCATCAAGAGATGCCCCGAAGACAGGACAGGAATATCATTTTTTCATAGGTGTTATAGGAAAATAAGAGTCATTCTATTCAATTATTCAAGAATGAGGGCAAAATAAAGACATTTTCAGGCACTCAAAGCTGAGGGTGTGCCAGCTAAAATGAAAGAATTACTACAGGATACATTTCTGCAAGAAAAATAAACCCAGAGAGAATGAGTGGGATTTTAAAAACACAAACACTGGTAAAATTTGTTAGGAAATTTAATTAACTATCTCAACATATTAAAAATACTATTTTTGTATTAAGGTAGAAAAAAATTCTCAACTATGACAAGAAGGAAGATGGAGGGAGAGGGTGTTTGGTGTGCAGTCCTCATGTGCAAAGCTCCTTGATTGTTTTGGAGGATGACAGAGATAATAAGCTTAGATTTGCTAAAAAATTTATAGTCAAATATGTCTGTTAACATTTTGAGGGTACTCAGTTAGATGATAGAAAAAAATATACTTTTCAAATCAATGGAGGAAAAAAAGAAAGAAAGAAAATTATATTGATTGAATTGAGCACATGAAAGGTCAGTAAACAGAAGCCACAAATAAGGTGATAGAAATGAATCCAAAATACTAGTGATGACAATAAACATTAAGGGATAAAACCCATTTAAAATTTAGCGATGCTCACTATATGCCAAGATGTGGTCTAAGCATTTCACATGTATTGGCTTTTTCAATCTTCCAAACAAGTGTATGAGTTAGGTACTGTTATGATCATATTTTATAGATGGGGTAACTGAGGCCCCAGGAGGTTGAGGGATATGTGCAAGTACCCGCTGCTGGCAGAGAATAGAGCCAGGATACATGCAGGTTCTCCAGCCCATGTGCTTTCTCACATTCTCTGCTGCCTTCAGAAGCAGGTGCTTGCACACAAAGAGAGCGCACTGCCAGCCCAATGAAAACCATCAATCTTGGTCGTAAAACACTTTTAAAAGCAACACAGAAAGGCTGGAAGTAAGTGGTTAGAAAGCAGAATGCCAGGAAGTACTAACCAAAAGAAAGCTGACATTGTGGGAGTATTATCAGATAAAAGTGACTTCAAAGCAAAAAAAAAACCTCATCGGGGTAAGGAGTGGTACAGCATAATAAGAGAAAGAACAATCTAAAAAAGAAGGTATAACAAGTAGGAACTTGTAGGCATCTAACAACAGAACCTCAAAATACATAAAGCAGAAAGTGGCAATCACAAGGAAAATTAACAAATTACCATCAGAGTGGAAGATTTTAATAGTTCTCACTCAGAAATGGAAAGATCAAGCCAATAAAAAATTAGCAAGGGATAAAAAATTTGAGAAGCACAGTTTCAAGACTGATTTTTATATATGCATGTGTGTGCATATGTGTATGTGTGGAACATACAGAAATATGTGTGTGTGTGCACGCTCTCTGGGCATTTCCATAGCCAGCAAATAGAGAAGATACTAATTTTCAAGAAAATAATAATGTAATAATAATAATGTAAAACATTTATAAAAACTGCCACTTATCACATACCAGGTTACAATGTATTGCAAGGACCTAATATATTACAGATCATATTCTCTGATCACAATGTACTTAAATTTAAAATGAATGATAAACTCCATTATTTCATACATTCAAAGATGAACTTTTTCACATCGTCTCTGAAGCCAAGATACATCTTACAATTGTTGGAATGTTAAGAGTTTAACTAGCAGTTTTTTTTTTCTTTCTCACTGAAATATAAAATAATGGTGTACAATACAGTCAGCATTGATTTAAATTTCATGTGACTGTGGTAGTTTTTTTAAACAATGTATGATATTTTGTATTTCTATTGTATTTGTTGTAATTTCTCCATTTTCCTTTCTTATTTTACTAATTTGTGCTGTCTCGTTTTTCTTCTTTGTGAGTTTGGCCAGAGGTTTGTCAATTTTATTTACTTTTTCAAAAACCAGCTTTTGGTTTGATTGATTTTTTCTATGGTTTTTTAAAATCTCTATTTTATTTATTTCCTCCCTGATCTTTATAATTTCCTTCCTTCTGCTGCCTTTTGGGGTTTTTTGTTCTTCTTTTTCTAATTCTTTTAGTTGGTGGGTTAAATTGTTTGTTTGAGATTGTTCTTCTTTTTTGAGGAAGGCCTATATTGCTATAAACTTCCCTCTTAGCACTGCCTTTGCTGTGTTCCATAAATTTTGTGTTGTTATGCTTTCATTTTCATTTGTCTCAAGGTATTTTTTAATTTCAGCTTTGATTTCCTCATTGACCCACTGGTTTTTTAATAGCATATTGTTTAATCTCCATGCTTTCCTTTTTTTCTCCTTTGTTTCTCTGTTGTTGATTTCTAGTTTCATGGCATTGTGGTCAGTAAAGATGCTTGAGATAATTTCTATCTTCTTAAAATTGTTCATAGACCTAGAATTACCAAAGCATTACTGAAGAGAAAGAAAGAGGCTGGAGGAATAACCCTCCCAGACTTCAGACAATACTATAGAGCGACAGTCATCAAGACAGCATGGTATTGGTACAAAAACAGACATATGGACCAATGGAACAGAATAGAGAGCCCAGAAATGAACCCACAAACTTTTGGTCAACTAATCTTCAACAAAGGAGGCAAGAATATACAATGGAATAAAGACAGTCTCTTCAGCAAATGGTGTTGGGAAAACTGGACAGCAGCATGTAAAGCAATGAAGCTAGAACACTCCCTTACACCATACACAAAAATGAACTCAAAATGGATCAGAGACTTAAACATAAGACAAGATACAATAAACCTCCTAGAAGAAAATATAGGCAAAACATCTGACATACATCTCAAAAATGTTCTCCTAGAACAGTCTACTCAAGCAATAGAAATAAAAGCAAGAATAAACAAATGGGACCTAATGAAACTTACAAGCTTCTGCACAACAAAGGAAACCACAAGTAAAACAAAAAGACAACATCAGGAATGGGAGAAAATTTTTGCAAATGAAACCGACAAAGGCTTGATCTCCAGAATATATAAGCAGCTCATACAACTTAATAAGAAACAAACAAACAACCCAATCCAAAAATGGGTAAAAGACCTAAACAAGCAATTCTCCAAGGAAGACATACAATGATCAATAGGCACATGAAAAAATGCTCAATATCACTTATTATCAGAGAAATGCAAATCAAAACTACAATGAGGTATCACCTCACACCAGTCAGAATGGCCATCATTCAAAAATCCGTAAGTGACAAATGCTGGAGAGGCTGTGGAGAAAAGGGAACCCTCCTACACTGCTGGTGGGAATGCAGTTTTGTGCAGCCACTGTGGAAAACAGTATGGAGATTCCTCAAAAGACTAGGAATAGACTTACCATATGACCCAGGAATCCTGCTCCTGGGCATATATCCAGAAGGAACCCTACTTCAGAATGACACCTGCACCCCAATGTTCATAGCAGCACTGTTTACAATAGCCAAGACATGGGAACAGCCTAAATGTCCATCAACAGATGACTGGATAAAGAAGGTATGGTATATTTATACAATGGAATACTATTCAGCCATAAAAACTGACAACATAATGCCATTTGCAGCAACATGTATGCTCCTAGAGAATGTCATTCTAAGTGAAGTAAGCCAGGAAAAGAAAGAAAAATACCATATGAGATCGCTCATATGTGGAATCTAAAAAAAAAAAACAAACAAACAAAGCATAAATACAAAACAGAAATAGACTCATAGACATAGAATACAAACTTGTGGTTGCCAAGGGGGCAGAGGGTGGGAAGAGACAGACGGGATTTCAAAATTGTAGAATAGATAAACAAGATTATACTGTATAGCACAGGGAAATACACACAAGATCTTATGTTAGCTCACAGAGAAAAAAATGTGACAATGAGTATGTATATGTTCATGTATAAATGAAAAATTGTGCTCTACACTGGAATTTGACCCAACATTATAAAATGATTATAAATCAATAAAAAATGTTTAAAAAATGTATGTGATATGATATTATCTAACTAGAAATTATTAACAAAAGTAAAAAGAAAAAGGTTTAAAATACTCTCCTGAATACCTCTCTTGTATCAAAGAAGAAATAAAAACAGCAATTTTAGACTATGAAAAATTATGATAATAACAATTTACACACATCAAAACTTACGGACTGTGGCCAGAACCATACTCAGAGGAAATGTTATTGTTTTAAGTGTTTCATTCTTAAAGAAAAAAGATAATAAATGAACTGGATATTCAACTTACAATTAGAAAAAGAACAAGATAATAAACCTTAAAGGGGGATGAAAGATGAAAGAAGAAATTACAGAATTTAAAGAGTTTAATAGCAAGATGAATACATTCAGTACCTGTTTCTTAGAAAAGGTCAATAAAATATACAAATCTCTGGTAAGTCTAATTTAGAAAAGAGAGAAAAGCATTAATGAGAAAGAGATACAACCAGAGCTGCCAAAAAATTATTAAAATATAAGAATACTACATGGAATTCTATGCTAATAAATTTTAAAATCTTGATTAAATGTATGATAGTCTAGGGAAGCAGAAGTTACACAAACTGATTTCAGAAGTAGAAAAGCTGAATAGAAAATAAGTGTGGAAAACAATCATCCTCACCCCCAGAGGCGTTGTCCTCAGACAGATTTCACTGGAAAATTTCAAACCTTCAAGGAACAGAAATTTTCTATGCTATTTAAAATGTTCCAGAGGATAAAGAAAGGAGAGAAACTTCCTAATTAGTTTTATGAATAACGCATAACCCTGGCACCAAAACCTGCCAAAGATGAAACAAAAATAAAATCATAGACTAATCTTGCTTGTCACTCTAGATGTAAAAATCCTAAATAAAAGATCATGGCAGACACACATAGCCCCCACCATCACCACCCCCAGTTCCAAATGCAAGGAAACGCCAGATAGAAGATAATATAAAATAATTAAATACATAATTGAGCTAAAGGAATAAAAGGAAATCCTCTGGTGCAAAAGATGAAGAGATGTGAGAGCTGGAGTGATAAACAGTCAGCTGGTGCCCCAGAGGCCCTGAACAACAGATGGCAGACCCCAGAGGCCAGGGCTGGGGCGTTAGTGTCCACAAGGGGCTGGAGATACAGCCTGGCTCTCATCTCTCCTTAGAGGAGGAGTTGGAACTGAGCTCTTGTACAAAGGTTGGGCTCTAGAGGGGATCCCACCCGAGTGAAATGGGGACTGGAACACTCAACCCCTGTCTGAGGAAATACAAAAGATCTTGATGGGGAGGGGGCGGTTTCTAGAAAGAAAGGAAATCCCAAGCCTGTACCATGGTCATGGAGTCCAAATTTACACTACATATGTGGTGTTAGAATCCCCACATGTAGAAATAATGGAGAAAGTGGGTCCCAACTGATGCATCCACATGACTCCCAGGAGAAACAATTTTTGAAATGTTCTGAAGCAACACTTTACAACCCAGGAAGCACAGGGCTACCATTAAAAAAAAAAAAAAAAACAAGCTTAAATTAGTTTGGATAATTTTTGCTTCCCCCGAATATCATATAGAAATTATAGTCTGCTCAAGGAAATGATTCACCAAGAAGGAAAATCAACTGATAAACAAACAGAAGGACTAGTGCTCCATGAATGCAATAAGAAAAAAAAAAAACCCAAAGATAATATGTCTTAAATTATTAAGTGAGTAAAAGAAAGACTAAAAATAATGAAAGAACAAAAACTACAAAAAACAGCATGTAGATTTTCAAGGTCTCCATAGAATTTCTAGAAATAAAAAATATAACTATTGAAATTAAAAACATAGTACAAGAGTTTAATAACAAATCAACTAGTAAACCAGGAGATGTAGTGATCCAGGAGATAAACCTGGTATAATACCCAAAATGCATATAGGGAAACTATGAGACTGAGGTTTCAAGGCAGAGAACATAATGAGAAGGCCCCAGAAAATGCTAATAATCATGGAGACTCTGGCAGAAATGCATCCCTAGGGACTGAAACAAAGTTCGATCTTTCTAGAAAACACACAATAATGATTCTGAAGCAAACACGTTAGTGTCAGTGTAGGGTCTCTGGAGCATTCCAGGGAACACTAATAACTAGGACTTACATAGAAATGACCATGTGCCAGGAGCTATTTTAAGCACTTTACATACATTAACTCAATTATTATCACAACAACTAAGAGTTTGGTAATATTATTATGCCCAAATTATAGACAAGAAAACTGAGAAACAGAGTTTATGAAATTTTCCTCAGCTGTGAAGCACTGAAGTAGAGTCAGAGCTATCTGCAGAGTCCATGTTCTGAACCACATGCTATACTGTCCCTATCCATGCGGTTGGCGTTTCAAAGGCCAATATTGAGAAGAAAGGGAAAGAACTATTTGAAGAGACAATGACTGAAAATTTTTCAGAACTTAAGAAATCCATCAGGTTGAATAAATACGCACTTCAACTTCCACGCAGGAGAAATAAAATTACATACCTAGATATATCCAAGTGAAGCTGATGAATATCAAAACAGAGAGGAAAAATCATAAAAACAACTAGAGATAAAGACATTATCTACAGAGGACAGACAGACTGACTCCAGGCTTCTCTGAGGAATTGTAGGGACCATAAAATAAAGGAATAAGTCTTCAAAAGGCTAAAGGAACACAACTACCATCCCAGAATTCTATACCCAGCTTAGCCATTAAGGGCAAAATCATATTTAAATGAACAAAGTTCCAGAGAGTCTTTGGTCTTCTACACAGGTCTTCTCTGAAAGAACTACTAAAGGGTTATGAGGGGTAGTTAGAAATGGAACCTAGAGAGGAGTAAGATGCAATAAGCAAAGGTGAGCAAAAAGTTGGTAAAGTTGTAAATCAAAATAATCATTAACTGAAAATAATAATAATAGTAATAATGATTTTAAAATTGGGGCATTTATTAACAATGTAGTTCTAAAATTAGACAAAATATATGGGATGGGACTATAATCAAAATTAAAGTGTTCTACAATTATAGTGTTGCTTTGGAGAAAGGTAGAGATTTTTACTTAATTCATACTGAGTGGAGGCAAGTCTGTATATTAAAAAATTAAAGGTAATCATTGAAAGAATAAAGAAGAGAATGTGTAACTTTCAAATCAATAGAGGGAGCAAAAAGGAAAAAATAAAATACAAGCAATCTTTTAGAAAGCAGAAAAGGTTTTCTAAAAAGAAACACTGAAAAAGAAAGAAAAGTAGAAAACACAAAATAAAACAGAAAAAAGAATGCAAATACACCAGCAACCACACACACACACACACACATTATTCTTGCTATGAGAAAGTTCCAAAACATGATGCAGAAATGTGGAAAGTCAAGCAATGCTATAAAGCTATACCACATAAAAGACAATGAAAAAGTGGTTTTTACAATAGTAATACAAGGTAAAACAAAATTAAAGGTAAAAAAGCATCAATGGGAATCAAGAGTTCTTACACAAAGAAAAAGATAATTCACTAGGAAGATATAACAATCTTGAACCTGTATGCAACTAATAATATAGCTTTTAAAAAAATATGGACAAAAAGTTGATAAGTTTAAAAAGAAAAAAATCAACAAGTTGATAACCATATTAGGAGATTTCAATACACCTCACTCTGAAATTGATAAATTAAGCAGTCAAAAGCTTTAAAGATATAAAGATGCAAGCAATACAAGAAGACTAAGCTAAAGAATGCATAAAGATATATGTAGACTCCTGCACCCAACAATTAGATAGTATGCATTATTTCAAACATAATGGAACAACAACAACAAAAAAACCCATATACTAACCAGAAAACAAAACAATTTTCAACTAAAATTAAAGAATCAATAGCATGCAAGCCACAGTCTCTGGCTAAAATGCAGCAAGACTGGGAAGCAGAAAAGAAAAATTTGCCCTTGAAATGCTTGTTAGTCTAAATAATTCATGAGTCAAAGAATCACAAAGGAAATTATAAAACTTTGGCTATTGAACAAGCAGTATAATAAAATAATTATGTACCCCAATAAATTAAGATTAATCCAGAAATGCATTACAGAATGGCTCAGATTTAGAATATCTATTAATATAATTTATTGCATCAATAGGTCAAAGGATAAAAACCATATTTATCTCCATAGATAGATTAAACCTTTGCAGGAGAGGGAGAAGTCCTTGATTATATACAAACATTAGTAATATGGGACACTTTGTTTTTCAAGTTCTGAAAATATTTTCCCATAGACAGTATTAGAAACATTAAAATCAGGAAAAGAACAAGGGAAGCCAGCTGCTATTTAATATTGTCCTGGGAAGACTTGCCAATTCAATTAGAAAGGAAAATTAAATTTTAAAACATATATAAATAAAAAGGAGAAAGGAGTAAATCTTCATGACCTTGAGTTAGGCAAGGCCTTTTTAGATACAATACCAAGGCACAGCAACAAAAGAAAAAAATAGATAAGCTGGACTTCATAAAAATTAAAACCTTTTGCACTGCAAATGACACTGTCAAGAAAGTGACAAGATAACCTACAGACTGGGATAAAATATTTGCAAATCATATATCTGATAAGGAACTTGTACCCAGAATATACAAAGAACTTTTATAATTCGATAATTAAAAAAATCAATTTATGGGCAAAGGATCTGAATAGACATTTTCCAAGGATATACAAATGACCAATAAGTACATGAAAAAAGGTTCAACATCATTAATCATTAGAGAAATGCAAATCAAAACTGCAATGAAATAATATACTAAATACATGTCAAATATCAAATACAACTTTACATCCACTAGGATGGTTAAAATCAAAAGGACAGACAATAACAAACTTGTAAAGAGGTGAAAAAATTAGAACACCCACATTGCTGGTGGGAATATAAAGTGGTACAGTCATTTTGGAAAACTGGCAGTTCTTCAAAAGGCTGAGCACAGAGTTACCAAATGACCCAGAATTTCTACTCCTCTATATATGTCCCAAAGAAATGAAAACACACATTCACAAAAAAAAAACTTGTCCCATAATGTGTACAGTGCAGCCTCATTAATAAAAGCCAAAAGGTAGGAACATTTCAAATGCCCATCAACTGATAAAAGGCTAAAATAATAAATGTGGTATATACATTGCAATGGAATATTATTCAGCCATAAAAAAGAATGCCATGTCATATTATGGATGAGACTTGAAATCATTTTGCTAAGGAAAAAAAGGCCAAAAACCAAAAGACCACATATATATATCGTATAATGATTCAATTTATATGAGGTGCCCAGAATAGACACACTTATAGAGACAGAAAGTAGATTAGTATAGGACTGGGGACATGTAAATGAAGAGTGACTGCTAATCTGTACAGAGTTTCTTTTGGGGGGTGATGAAAATGTTCTAGAATTGGATGCACAACTATGTGAACATCCTGAAAACTATTAAATTGTACATGTTAAATGGGCGAATGATATAGTATGTAATTAAATCTCAATAAAGTTATGTGGGGCCGGTGGGGACAGAGAGAGAGAGACAGAGAAATTCCAGATTCCAGTCACCATCTGGGCATCCATGATTCTGCCCTCTCAGCCTTCTCTATCCTTTTGTCAGAGGTTACATGTCTGTGCTCCCAGAGCAAATCCCTCCACTTCCACCAGCTCCAATGCTCTCCAACCTTCTCAAGGACTTTGCTCCAGCAATTCTCTCCTCTCCTACCTGTAGAATTGTCCACATTCTACTGGATCATTTCCATCAACATAAACATTTCCTGTTATTTCTCCCATCAGAAAAACCAAACAACAACCAAAAAACCCTCTCTCAGCTCTTCCTCCCTCAGCAGCTAGCTTTCCATTTCTTTGCTCTCCTTCTCAGCAAAACGTTGAGTTACCCACATTCACCATCTCATCTCTTGCCATTCTCTCAAAGACCCACTTAAACCAGAACATTGTTCCTCCCACCAATGCCATCTTGCCAGGGAACACAGTGGATCCATTGGTCAATCCTTGGTCCTCATCTTCCCTGAACTGTCACCAGTATTTGACACACACTCCTCCATGAGATATCTTCTTCACTTGGCTTCTAGGTCATGACACTCTCCTGCTTTCTTCTTATCTCACTGGTCACTTCTTGGTCTCTTCTGTTGATTCCTCATCTCCCTGACTGCCTCATGTTAGAAAATTCTAGGTCTCAGTTATTGGTTCTCTTTTCTTCTCTATCTGCACTCACTCCTTTACTGACCTCAATCAGTCTTATGGCTTCAAAAACCATCTGTTGATGACCCCCCCAATTTATATCTCCAGTTCTAACCTCTCTCTATAACTCCAGACTCATATATCCAACCAAAGAGCCAACATCTGCAGTGGGATGTGTACAGGACATCTCAAATGCAGTGTGTCCTTAGCTGAACCCCCTCCAACACCTGTTCTGCCTACTGCCTTTCCCATCTCAGTTGTGGGCAACTCCATCCTTCTAGTTGCTCAGACAAAAACATTCTTTTCCTCACACCCCCATCCAATCCATAAGGAGATCCTGTTGGCTCTGCCTTCAAAGTATATCCAGAATGTGACCTCATTTTCTCCATGTCACTGTCACCATCTTGACCCAGAACATCATCTCTCATTGCAACAGACTGCCATCTCTCTTTGTCCTTCATCATGGATGCTCTCAAAACATACTCCTGTTTAAAATCCCACCTCATATGAAGTAAAGTCAAATGCCTTATCCTGCCCTGTATAACCCAAATTGTCTCTCCATCCACCCTCCCACCCATGACCTCATTCCCAGCTACCCTCCCCCTCCATCTCTTCACCTCTTTGATGTTCCTTAATTTTGCCTCAAGACTTTCCCTCAGTGCCCCTCTGCCTGGAAAATCTTCACCTAGATCAGAATTTCTCAGCCTCAGCACTATCATTTGGGGCCAGACAATTCTTTGTTGCGGGGCCAGTTCTGTGCATCAGAGGATGGTCAGAGCATCCCTCACCCGTACCCACTAGATACCAATAGCACGTCCCAGATGTTGCCAAATTCCCCTGGGGGGGCACAACTGCCCCAGTTTGAGAACCACTGGCCTAGATCATCTGCATGGCCTGTGCCTTCATTTCCCTCAAATCTCACAATCACAACAAAGCCTACTCTGACCCACCCATCCCCTCCCCCTGACCCCGCACTTCCAATCCCCTTTACCCTGCTTGGCTTTTCAGAGCAACTATCATGTTGGCTTCAAGGGGGGGGGGGGGGAGAGGCGGCGCTGGGATCTTCCTCTGCTTTGTTTCCCGGTGTATCCCCTGTGCCTAGAACAGTGCCTGACACACAACTGGTTCTCAATAAATATTTGTTGAGTAAGTGAACCAGAAGACTCAATATGGTAAAACATAATACATAAAGTAAAAGGTCAATTTATCTGCAAATTAATCTTAAATTTGTCTAAAATGAAACACAATCCCAGTACAAATCTCTGCGGGATACTATGTGAGATTTGAGCTGATATTTCTAAGAGTGTACCTAAAAGAATAAACATGTGATCTCACACAAAAATAATGAGGGGAGACTTGCCCTCTAAGATGTTACAAATGTGTTCATAAGCTCCACTTATTAAAATAGTGGGTTCTAGTACTGGAATAGACAGACTAAACCAGAAGAGTCCCAAAGCGGCCCCAGTGAATACAAGAATTAAGCAAATGACGAAGCTGGCATTTTAAAAAAAGGAAGTAAGCAAAGAGTGAGAGCTCAATAAATAATGCTGGGACAATTGGCTGGCCATTTTACACCTGCAGTACACGCATGTGATGTGGAAATAAATATAGAAGTCATAATACGTGCCAGGGAAACAGCTCCTGGGGGTTGTCTCTGGGGAGCAAGACTGGGAGGGATGTTGAGGAATGAAGCAGGGAACTGCTGGGTTTATTACACACTTTTTATTATCTGTGCTTTTAAAACTACACATACATACTACTTTGATGAAAACAAAAGTTATTTTAAAAAAGCAACAAGCATGCCTCTCTTTAACCTGTCAAATTGACCAAGATTTTAAAAATGAGGATTTGCTGGTATGCACCACTGGGTCCTTCTGTAAGGTGATTTGTCAGGAAGTATTAAAAGTCTTAAAAGCAAGCCTACCCTTTGAGTCAACAATTCTACTTCCAGGAATGTATCCTGAAATGGCACAAAGGAATATAGCAAGAACGCTCACGTCAACATTGTTTAAAATTGAAAAACAAAAATGAGGTTCCCCCCAAAATGTCCAACAGGGAACGGTTTATACAAATTATGATAAATTCACACCAAGGAATGCTGTGCAGGTGTCAAAAGCAGGAGGGAAAGAGACCCATTCCCAGGGGAAGGCATTCGTGGTGCATAAAGTGATTAAACAGTTTAGATGCAGTAGGCATAAAAATTATTATTGCATTTTTTAGTAAAATGAATATGACTTATGAGTTTATATACGTAAAGGGATTTAAACATAAGATCCTCCCACTTGGTGACAACGTACGGGAGCCCCAAATCCAGAGGGTGGGTTGGGTGATAAGATTTTGATATTCTGCTTTTTGCTTTTATTAAAGAATTTCTGCAGGGAATTGCTAAGACTTGTGATGGTGAAGGCAGGAATGCCAAGGTGAGATACCCCTCTGCCACCCACTCACCCACCAAACCCCAAGCTGAGTGGCCCAACCGGCCACGGCTGGACTTGCCTGGATCCAACTGCACTAGGGGTTCAGCCAGCGACCTGATGCCTGCAGCCCCGGCAGTGAGAGCCCCCTTCCGGCAGATGGCGGCGGGGGCTGGGGTCCCAGGACAGAGGCTACATTTGGGCAGGCCACAGCTGCCTGCAGCCTTGGCAGTTACTGTCCCTTTCTGGGCTCTGGCTCTCACCCTCCAGGTGGCGAACTGTTCACCTTGCCAGTGAAGCTCCAGGCTCCAAATTCCTCCAGCCCAGAAGCCAAATGCAGTTCACAGGTATATGGTTTGGTCGGTGGAAGACTTTGATTTTAAATTCTGAATTCGTCTCCAGATTTCAGAAGGGGAGAGATGTCATATAAAAATCTACCCATTCTTGAATATCTGAATATCTGGCTACCCCGAAACCCCAACCAGTTTCTGCAGTGACAGCTGGCGCTGAGTTCCCTGACACCCTTCCAACAGGGCAGGTGTCCCCGGGCATCCCAAACTGCACCACTTCCTTTTCAAGAGGCCTGACTGCAATGGGAGCAGAATTTTACACCTGGGCTATTCCATGTCTGCGCTACAATGCTCTCTCCCCACTTTACCAGGACCCTCTCCCCTCCCACCGTCAGCTGTGGGAACCAGGCTCCATATCCCGGTGCCCTTGACCCCTGTTCTGACCTGCCCCCTTGGGACATTATGGTTTTCATTGCAGAAAATCCTTCCAAGTCTGCCTCCTACCCACAGCCGAGTGGTGTGACAGCTCAGATCTCGGGGAGCCCTTTGGCCCTGCTGCTGCTCAGACCCTACCCAGGGGGACCTGGACTGAGACCAAGACCTTGTCAGTGCCTCACCTCAGCTCTGGGCTCAAGAAGGGAACATAGAGCAGAAAGGACGATCTTGGTCCTCGGGGACTCTGATCCCAGCAGAAGAGACTCACCTGGAAGACAACTGGTTTAGGAAAACTGAAATCCCTGAGAGCCAGTGTTGTGGACTGAGTTCCCTGGGAATTCTGGGGTTTATTGGGAAGGGCTCTGCGAAGAGGTCCCACAGGGAGCTCTGGAGCAGGGATGGACACAACCAGTCACTGGATGCAGGATGAGTGTAGCCTTGGGCAAGGAACCCCCTGAGGCCAAGGGCAGTTCCAATTTGGTGGGGGAGGGGTGCCACTAGAAGCATCAGCTGCAGATTTTCCCAGCAGCTCCCATGGGAGCATGTGGGCAGAGCACAACTTGGTGGGGGGGATGGTCAGGGACAGGTCGTAGGGGGACAGTGCCAGCCTGAGTGCTGGGGACAGTGCCAGCCTGAGTGCTACAGGCAGCCTCAGCAGAAGGGGTCAGGGATCCCTGAGAGACTCCTCTCTCTCAGGCAAAGCCTTCTATGAAGAGCTAGAGACACAAGAGGAGGAGACTGCACTGAAAATTCAGTCACATCCCAGCATTTATTTGAAACAGAACATTAATTCTGACTGTCATTAGAGTCCATTTCAATTTTGTAATAACATAAAAAGTTAAGAGTCTAATTTATTCATACAAATCTTGTTAGCATCCAATTTCCACATAATGTAACATATTCCTTAAAAAGCTGACAAAGCAGAAGGAATTAAAAACGTGAAAAAAAAAAGACATCCATGGGTGCTAACTGCCACAAAGCCAAAGGTGAGGAGGGGGAGAGCAGGATAGCTCCTGTTAGGGCTGGAAGACTGGAACAAGACCCAGCAGACGTCGGAGAGGCAGGCTGCGTCACCCAAAGGAGCTGTGGTCCCCTCACATCCCAGACTGTCCCCCAGATGCTGCATGGGGGGGTCCTCTTCACCACCTGCACTGGCCCCCACCCCCCGACGCTGTCCCAGTGTGCGTCCTGGCCTTCCAGCTCCACAGACAGCTCCCTAGCACTTTCCTCAGCAAATCCATCCTCGAGAGCCCGTAACTCCTCTTAATTACACGTCTGCGGTGTTTGCATTAGATAGCTGTCACCCTATAATTTACCAGTACACGGGTTTTAATTGTACGTTAATCTTTCCTACACGCCACTCCTCTGCTAGAATCTGTAACAGCAGCAGTTTGGGCCATTTTGTTTATTCCTCAACCAAAAAGAGCTGATGAATGTAATTGCAGACTGTCCCTCCCCTTCTTTTCCAGGATCACCTGCTGTGTGCTGGGGCTGGAGAGGCTCCTGTCACCCGCAGGCTGCCTCTAAACACAATATTGGACTGTTTCGTGGCTGACATAAATTTCAGAGGAAAGGTCAGCAGCAACAAGCAATCTTCCAATCACCCGCTCTGTGTTCCCTGGGTGCCCCTGATCACATCCTCTCTCTCAAGCGCCAGCCTGATGGGTGCTGGAAGCGCTCACATGGGAAACGTTCTCACAAGAGAGGACGACAAGAGAGGGCAACGTGTGAGCCTAAGAAATCCACCAGCACGGAGGTTCCAAGGTCACTCAGAGAACCAGGAAGGAGAACTATAAATTACAAAGCCCTGGATGGCTGCCAGGGCCCTAGGAGGCTACATTTAGCATACGATTCTCCCAGCAGCAGGAGGAAGCTTTCACTCCCGTTCCAATGGAATTTGAATGGGATTTGTTACAAGAACACTGTGATTGAAATATCACCAATTGGCTTTTCATGACAACTCTGCAATAAATTGCGACTGCGATGGTGTGTGTGTGTGTGTGTGTGTGTGTGTGCATGTATGTGCGTGTGTGTGCGTGTGTAGGAGGTGTGGCTGTTGTGTTCTCCAGCTGGCCGAGGTGGCAGGAAAAGGACCCCATACAATATTTATGAAATCCAGATGAAGCCCTATGCTGGCAATGAGCTGATAGCATAACACAGATTTCAAAAACGCCTTGACATTTGCCCAAGATCAAATTTTCCCTTGCGAAACCCCACGAGGCTTTGTGCTGACAGCGGTCTGCGCACTTCCCCCCTACAGCAACCTTCTCTATTTAAACCCGGGTAATTAACACTGGATCGGCGGAACCCAGGGATGGGCGTGATGCAGACTGACACCACAAAAGTCCACTTTTCTTTTGTGGAAAACAGAAGCAGTGGGTTCTCAGTGGTGCAAGACAGGAGTTTTGATAATTTTTATTGTTAAACACTTCCAGGCGTGCAAAACAAACTCAGTGATCTCCTTACTGACGAGGCTCTGACAGCATGTTTGGATGAAGAGAGATGTGTAATGAGCAGTGATCCATCACACATCAGCCTGGGAAACAAAAACGAAAGCAGGAAATGTATTTCCTTGGGGTCACTGATCTCATTTAGGTGCAACCCTTGATTTGTTTTAGCAGATCCCATTAGGAAGAGTGTCACTAGCCTTCCCATGACCTGGGTAACAAGTCATTTCCAAAGTGGTCCCTTAGGGCATCTTTCAGCCCAAAGGGTTCCCTCTCCTACCACTGCCCAGTACCCGGGACTTTTGGAGGCATAGGCTCCCCATGTACCAGGACACAGACTGGTGAAATATTGCATGAAATATTGCATGGGATCCAGGCCTGAAGTCCCCAGAGATTGTTTATGAGTAAAAGGCCAGGGCGATTTAGTTGGGTTTTGAGAAACACTTCATACTGCACATTCTAAGAGAAGCAGAATCGTTGTCAAGCATGCATCTTTATGAGCTGTCCGCCTATAAACCTTGCACGAAAGGTCCGTGCTTAATGTTGGTTTGGCAGTAAATTGGCGCGATGCATGGGGCTGCTGCATCAAATTAGCATCAACTCATAAAACGTTACTGAACGATTCCTCAAATCTGCCAACTCTTCAAATCAATTTTGGAGTAAGCGTCAAGTTTTTTTTTTTAACTTTGATAAACTTTTCATATTAGTTATCACAGAAGAGCATAAACCTTTCTAATCTGTCTTCCCATAAAAAAAAAAAAAAGGTGTTGTTTTTCCCAAACTGCTTTTAGCTCTTCCATCTTTGCACACCCGCCTCCACATCGCATAAACAATGTGTGTGTCATGGATTCTTTGTTGCCCTATTTTAAAGCGACTGGTATTTGGTTCACACTGTCCCTGCCCCCGTGATCCCGCAGCTTAGAGAGAATTTCTACCAGCACCAGGATAAAATTTTCTTCTCTTGCCTTTAACATGTAGTCCCAAGCACGCCTCCTCCAGGAAGCTTTCCATAACTCACCAATGAACTCTGATCACTGCTCTATACACTTGCGTGTCATGTCAACTAGACCACAGTCTCCTGTGGGCTCAGTGCACCTCTTTCCCTGAGGACTTCATGCTTTGGTCCCTCGAGGCTGACACTGAGTGATCCATGAGGTGTTATCTCCCCGCTTCCCATCTATGAGGACCAGCCTGGGTCTCCCACCTCTGTGAAGTCCCCAGCAGATGCCCCAACCAGAATCCCTTGCTCTCGGTCCCCAACTTCAGAGATCTCAGCCTCTCCCAGTCAGCCTCCACTGTTTGCATCAGAGTTGGTATGAATCTTCCCTCAGGGGCAACAGCTGGTCTCAAAACGAAATAAGAAAAGAACCTGGATTTGAACCTGAGGGGTCTGACCCAGAACTCTCATGCCCCCAGCCATGCTGCTTTCCAAACAATTATGCCACCCTTGAGGAGAAAGGGAACTAGTCAAGCCCAAAGAAAGGCTTTATCATAGTCCGCATCAAAATGTGATAGGGCAGGAGTGGGTGGGCTGGTAACAGACATAGCTCTGACTTTCACTTGACCGGAGGGCATATCATTTATGCCCTTTTCATATCATCTGTGAAGAGGTGGTGTTGCAAAGCTGAGGAGGCTGCGTGGAGCAGGGATGGAGTGCTGCTTTCAGCGGGGCTTTCAGGCTTCTCTGGAGGGACCCAATGACAGGTGAGCCCATCAGGGATGAGGTCCCCTAAGGGATGCTCCTAAATGGCCAGCGCCTGGAGCGCTGAGGGTGAGCATGGCTGCTGGGGGCATCAGCACAGAGCCTGGGGCTCGGAACCGCAGACCTCGGTTGGAAAATGACTTTGGAGGAGGGGGAGGTCATTTATAGGAACAGAGCATCAGGATGGGACACCCTCCAGAGCCCTTCCCATAGCAACCCAGGCTTCCAACAAATCCCTGTCAGGTCAGCTGGGGTAGGAGAGGACAGAAGCCAACAGGCAACACTCCATCCTCTGTCTCTTATTCAGTGGGTATTTACAAGGCCCTACTCTGTGCCAGGACCATTCTAGGCGCTGGCACACAGCAGTGCACGTGACAGACAGGAAGTCTCAATGCTCCTGGAATCTGTGAAGGGAAAGAAAGACAAGCCCCAGAGAGACTGATGGACCATGGAAATCCATCTGGTGGTTCTGGGGCAGGTGGCCAGGTCCCCAGCTTCATCCAGAGAAACACCTGTCTATTCCACCCATGCCTAAGAGCATGGTGGTTTCAAACCCGCATGGCTGAGGGAACCACAAGCACCCCAGACATTTAAGACACAATTTGGAGATGGAAGTGAATTTTCAAATTTGTTGAAAAATGTTTTCAACTTCAACATATCCTTGGCAAAAAAAAAAAAAAATATATATATATATATATATATACACACACTGTATTAGTCATCTGGGAAATAAAATTAAAACCACAGTGTGATAACTCTGCATGCTCATAGAATAGCTAACATGAAAAAGACTGACAACACAAAGTGCCGGAAAGGATGTGGAGCAGTTGGCACTCATATATGGTTTGCGCCATGGGAATTAGTACAGCCACTTTAGGAAACTGACAGCATCTACAAAAGATGAAGGTATGCATATTCTGAGACCCATCAAGTCTCTTTGAGGTATATGCTTATTAAAACCTGTATATATGCCCAAGAGATCCAAGAATGTCCCAGCAGCATTGTTCATAAACCCCCAAACTCTGAATGATCCAAATGTCGATCAACAGGACAACGGTGCACCTTCACACCCTGGAATCCTAGACAGTAACAGGAACAAACTACAACTCCTCACTGCAACGTGGGTGACACTCACAGACATGATGTACAAAGGTACACAGACTTATGACTCCACTGCTGTCAAGTTTAAAAACAAAGAAAAACAATCCACACCATCACAAGTAAGGAGAGCGGTTCCCGGTGCTGGAAGGGAAGCATCAGGAACAGATCACAGGGATGCTGGCCACCTTCTGACTCCTGCTCTGGCCCTGGGCACACAGGCCTGTTTTGTTTGCAGATATTCACTGCACTGTACACACAATCTGTGAGCTTTTCAGCGTGCATACAGCACTTCAAATAAAGTTTTCAAATGTACTGAACGCAAGTCCGGGAAAAGGCATCCATGGGAAACTGCTAAGAAAGAAGACATCAGTCAGTGGAGCCACATGCCCCCTCAGCCTCTGTCACATCACCAGACAAGGCCCTTGATCAACATGCTTCCTTGCATCCGAGAGGGAGAAGGACTGAGCCTTGGCTGAAAGACCAAACACAGGAGATGCTGATGCTGGTGATAACGGCGGTTGCCATTTATTGCGGGCTGGCTATCTGTTAGGCACTACGGCTCTGTGAGGTCTAGGCAATATTGTCATCCCCATTTTACAGATGAGGAAACTGAGTCTATAGTCCAAGAGGGACCACATGGTGAAGCTGGGATTTCAACCCAGGCAGTCTGACTCCAGGTGTTGGCTTCAGTCACAACCCTGAGATGGCTGCATGGGGTGGGGTGAGGGGTGGAGCTGGTTGCCATGGCTGCACACTGACACTTTAATTCATGGAGGCAGACTGTGTTTTCACAGGGATGAAAGGTCATGAGATTAAATTTGCACATGAGGCCAACCCTCAGGAGGTAAAATAACATCCATGGATGGGGAGGCCCAAAATCTAAGCAGGAGATGGCAAGATGGACCCAATCTGGAGAAATGCGGTTCACCCTGCACACCAAGGCAGTCATCCATGCTTAAAAGACTTTCATGAGAAAAATGTGCAGGAGTGGCTGCTGCAAAGGATGCCCAGGGGGCCGTGACCACTGACAGCTGGCTCAGCCCCCAAGCACAGTGACAGGGGAGGGGGCGTCTAGGTGAGATCACCATACGGCACCAGGTCCCCACACCCCATGTGACACCACCTCCAGCCCAGTGGCCACACCTCTGCCAAAGATCCTAAAAAGACGTGGGAAAGTCGAGGGAACCCTCAAGGAAAGCCCGTTGGAAGTAAGGCTCCTTATAAGGGAAGGGGTAGAAAAGAGTATTCCTGGGGAAAGTGTCAGAAGGAGCCCCAGACAGGCTGACTGCATCCCCTACTGGCTCCACTAGTGTAGACAGATGGCTTACACCATGAACTGGCCTCAGTCAGTGTAGACAGACTGCACTGCACTTTGGGCTCAACCACCCCAGCTCTGGGAGACAGAGCCTGATGGGCAGGGCCATGGCCAAGGGGAAGCGGAGGCCTGAGGGAAGTCCCCAAAGCCAGAGAGCGTTTCAGAGCCTGTGCAAAGACCCTATAGAGAGCCAGGCAGGCACAGACTAAATGGAAGTTTCCAGTGCTCACCCTGGACTCAACTAGTGTAGACAGACTGTCTGCACCATGTACTGGCTCAGCTGGTGTAGACAGAGTACCTGCATCACACGCTGGCCACGGTGTAGACAGACGGCACAGTTAAGCTCACTCCGCCTGCCAGCAGCAATCACTGAGTACCTTCTCCATGCCGAGCTCATCACGGCCCAGGCACAGGAGAAAGCAGTATTTGCACCAGCTCAGCTAGCTTCCTCCCGACACGGCAGGAGGTGCTGCACATGAGGGACCCCCATCAGAATTTGCTGGGTTCTGGATGCTCCCTCAGGCGCACAGGAAGAAAAGCCCCTTTGCACAGCCCCCAGCATCTCAGGGCTGGAGGAGGGTCTCAGTGTCCACAGGCTTGGGCAGATGGGTCTTGTCCAGGGAGATGAGTCAGCCCCCAAGAAGAGGCAGCCTTGAAGGTGGGGACGACCAGTATGCCAAGGATGAGTCAGCCTGAGCCTGGGCTAGGGGCTGCTGGCACGGGGCTCTGCTGATGAGCATGAGAGCATGACCAGCGGTCCACGGTGGTGAAGGCAGCAGCCAGGATAGAAAGAAAGCCCATCTGGTGAGGCCACACTCCAGGCAAAGAGCCCAAGGGCTGGAGGAATCAGCCCCAGAGATGCCTGGAGCCCGTGGAGTAGATCTGTACCTTGTAGCATCCTCTCCTTGGCTCTCATCCCTTCTGTCCCAGAGTCTAGCCCAGCCAGGGAGGAACTGGCTCAGGTCCAGGCAGAGTGAGGACAGGGTGACAGTGACCTGGGCTGTTGCCTGCAGCTCAGCGGCCGCTCGGCTCAGGGCCCAAAGCCAGCAGCGTAGGCCCAATGGGATGCAGGGTGACTCACAGAATTGCTCCCCCCACCCCAGTTCTGGAAGACAGAGCCAGAGGGACCCAGCTGATGTCCACGGGGAAGCCAGGGCCCGAGCTGAGCTCACACAGCCCCAAGGAACTCACTGGCTTTGGAGGGGGTTTGGGAGCTCAGGACCGTGCCCATCGCAGAGGGTGGGAGCAGGTAGAGCCTGACTCCCCAGGGAGGAGGGAAGGAGAGGGGACAGAGAATGAGGGGCGGGCACAGGAGAGGAGTTTTTTCTGGGGCAGGCACCAGCTAGCTGCCAGGACAATACAAGTGGGTGGGAGGTTGAGGACCTACCAGGGAACCGGAAAGTTAAGTGGATGAAACACAGGCGGAGGCCACCTCTGGCCAGCAGGTGGGTGTCTGAGCAGCCTACGCTCACAAGAGAACACTGGCACTGGGCTGTCACTTACTGAGTGCCTGCCATGAGCCAGGGCTCAATGGTGAACACATGGTGGGAGGGAGCAGAAGGTCCAGGGGCTCAGGGGAAAGCTGGAAGGTGGGCTAGCTGGGCAGGGGCACAGAGGCAGGGCCACACGAGTGGCTGCCTGACCTTCCCTCCCTGGCCCTGGAGGATATAACCCAACTAGAGTGAATGGGCATTTGGACATTTTGGTCCAAGGGGCACCCAGTCACGATCCAGAAGTCACCACCTCCCCTCGGCACCTAACCCAGCACCAAGCCCTGGCAGATTCATGTCTACCCACCCCTCTTTAGCACCACAGCCGTCCTCCTCCAGGATTACTGCAGCCCCCCCCCCCCACTGGGCTCCCTACTCTCAGCTGCTGGTAGGTCCCAAGTCCCTCCCCCCGTCTGCAAGGCCCTATATGGCCTGTGTCTCCTCCACTCTCCTGGCCCCATGGGTCTTCCCACAGCTCCTGGATGGCGCTCCACGATCTCCCTCCCTCACTCACATTCTGTGCCAGGAAGCTCCCCCTCCCACCCCCACATGCTTAGTTCCAGCTCTTCCTTCAGAGCTCAGCTGAAGAGTCAGTCACCTCCTCAGGGAGGTCCTCCCGAGCCCTCAGCCTAGGTCAGATCATCCTATTTTATATCTCATAACCACCCAGATGTTTCCTTTATACGTTTATCATAGCCTAGACAACACTAGTAATGGTGTTGTCTGGCGCAGCGTGAAACAGTGTGCGATGAGAGGATGGTAAGCAAGCCTCTATCCCACCATCTGCAGACCCTGCCAGGGCACGGCCACTCTCGGGCTGGCCTTCCCCAGAGCCTGACCCAGGAACAGACGTTAATATGCACTCATAAACGCTCACTGACAGCAAAATGGAGAGTGACAACGAGCCTGATGCTAGGAGGGTGGGATGGAGCATTATTTGGCATCAGATTTCAATGCTGACAACTCTAATTTAGTTCAAATAAATGTCACTCACCAGGGCCAGCTCTGGCCTTGGGTTGCCAGGGACAGGGTGTCTTGCTCTCAGTCACCAGGAGCAAGGAGCACTGATTTCCCAGAAACGCACGTCCTTCAGGGTATGAGTTAAGAATGCCAAGACCCAGGCCTCTGGGAGGGCAGCTGTCTGCGCTCCTAGCCCCTTGCCTCCAAACACTTTCTGACCTCCCAAAAGGTGGCTTTTGAGATATAATTTGGCTTCTTGGTGTCAACCCGCCTAGACACAGGCTTCCCCACTGCCGGTAGCCGAGGCTGCACTTGTGGCCAGCAGGCGCAGACCAGAGCTCCCGATCACAGATGACAGGAAGTTCCGTAAAGGGTAAAAGTCACAACTTTTTCCCATGACCAATTTGTAAGTCTCATCTTCTGCCACAGTGATTTACCGACCGCACGGTCACACATCCTCCAGCCAGAAAGAAATGAGACGGCGTCTCCCGTGTCCTCTGCTACCTGAGCTAATGTGTCCCCGGCTGTCTGAGCCCAAGGGTTTCCTCTGCTTTTGGGCAGCCTTTTCCCAGGAGGGAGGGAACACAGCTGCTCTGGAGTCAGACGAGTCTCGGCGAAGACTCCAAAGACAGTGCCGGGGAGCCTACTGTCACCACACTGTTCCCACGCAGGCTGCCTGCCCCCAGCAAACTTCCTGAGACTCCCAGACATCCAGACATAGTCACCACATACACATCCAGACAACTATCCTCCATTTATTTTTTATTTCTCACTGTCCCATGTCAGAGCTGCGCTGATCTCCTTGGGTCAGCACTACATGAACCTCCTGTTTATAACTCCTTACCTTCTGATTAGCTGAAAGGCTGGGTACTTGTTTCACAGTGTTATCTAATTGCCATAGTTACTCACAAAGGAGCTGCAATAATCCTTTGTCCACTTTCCCGCCCATAGGCTCCCTCCCTGCTCCACCTTTCTCCATTGTAGCTGCCATGCACAGATAAATCAGGGAGGTGTGGCAGGTACCGCTAAAATAGAAGTCTCAGACTCCAGGTCGGGCAGCAGGCAGGAGATGGGGCACCTCAACCCCCCATAAGTAAACTAACAGCCCCCATAAGACTCCAGTGCCCACCACAGGTGTCTTTAACCGGATGCATCAGCAAACAACGATAAAAGCTCTAAGCTCCCATCTCTTCGATCAGCAAAACCGCAAAAAGCCTATCAGGCCACCACTGGCACGAACCAGAGGAAAGAGCAGAGAAGGAGCCTGACAATGTTTCCAATCAAGAGGATCTGACATTCCTCCTTTTAATTGAATTGAAGGGGAATTCTGAGACAAGCCCACCAGGCACACTTTCTGAACAACCACAGGGTGAAAAAGTAGTTACCAAACTTTCCCAGACTTATTAGCTTACATAAACAGAGATTTGAATAAATGTTTAAAAAAATGAAATTCCCTTGATACTCTGTAATCAGTAAATGTTCATTATGGAAACACAGCAAATATGCATGAAATTTCCCAAGTGGTATTCTGGCTACAAGATTAAAAAAGCATCTCAAATAGCAGGCTGAGTTACAAAGCATCCTCCTCTGGTCACAGTCCAGGAAAGCTCTGCCCAGTCCAGGAGGTCAGACAAAGCTGCTCCTCTCCCGGCCGGAGTCAGGAAAAATCAGAAGATGTTCCTCTCACCCACTCAGGCAATTTAGAAGTGAGCCCCGGCACTGGCTGATTGATGTCTCTCTATAAATGATTAATCCTTGACCTTGCTTTAAGAAAGACTTGACTTTTTAATTTGGGGTCTTTTTAAAAATCAATATTGGGGGAACATAATTCACTCTTGTGGAGTCTGATTCCGGGTAAATAAATAAATAAGCTATGCCTCCCCTGATTCCCAGGGTAAATGGGCCAGGCAATAGATGGGGTCAGACTTGGAGGTTCTCTGTGTTCAACTGCTATTGGATTATCGATCATCCTACGTGGCTCAACTCTCTTTAGGGTCTGAATTTTATCCCCACTGTGGGTTACTTCGCAGAGGCAGATCTGATGAAGTCTCCAGGATGTGCTTCCACACCCCCCAGAATCTCCCCGGAACCTGTCCTGCTGTACGTCGTAGTAGGCTGTCTGAATGAAAATAGGGCTTCCTCCAGGGACCAGAGTGTCACCCTTTCTGATAGCCTGTCTCCCTTGCCTTTGGGACAGGGGCAGAGAATGGGCAGAAGAAGCCATGACAGTTGAGAAATTTTAAAGAGGACTCTTAAAGGCCACTCTTGCCTCAGAGGCCACACTGCTCTAAGGCAGGACTTAGGAAAAGTTCTCCATCCCATGAGCAAGGGTCAAGGTGAACTTAGATGTGAGAGGTTAGCCAAAGAGAGTGGGCTTGGTAGTGCAGCTTGTAAGCAGCCCAGGGATGGGGAAGGGGCTAGTTTGCCGCTTACCCCTCTGCAACACCCCCGCGCCTCCTCCTCATCCCCAACACTGGTCCCCTCACTCACCGGCCTCTCCTTCAGGCTCCGCTGCCAGGCCAGATGCCGGCCAAGCGGATACAGAGGGCCAAGCCGGCTCCCCTTAGTGTAGCCAGTTCCGGCTCAGGCTTCAGCTGGGAGGGGGCCCAAGGACCCGGGGTCCACTGCGATACCGGAGGCTGTAGAGGGCCAGGGAGTCCTAAGATTGGCCCCCAATAACCGGCTGGGACAGACAGCCGGGCAATGAGTGCCCAGGGCGCTGCACCGATGCCGAGTCCACTCCTGGTCGGGGTCGCTGGGCCTGGAGCCCGGATGTACCGCGAAAGTTAGGGCGGCAGGAGTCCTGCGCGGAGGAAGAGAGAGGGGTCACTTCTGACCCAAGCGCCAGCACTGGCACTGTCAAACCCCGGAAACTCGCCTTCCCCTGTCTGGGTTTGCCTCTGCGAGACCACAACTGATGTGCAGAACTAGCAGCCAGCAGCTGGAGTCGCAGCCGCCGCCAGAGCTCGGCTGCGTCCCGCGGCAAAGCGTATCCTTTCCCCTTCCTCCGGAGCCGCCCAAGACTCCGACGCCTGCACTCCTGGACACACGCACGCACGCACCTTCACACGATCACTGACGCACACACACTCTTCTCGAGTTCAAAACAGGCGGGTGCCCGGGAGAGTCGCGGGATGGGGATGAATGCGATGGAATGGGAAGGCACCTTCCGCCGTTCGGCAGGAAGCCAAGAAGGCAGCCTCGAACTCTTGTCTCGCCCCTGCCCGCCACAACCGGTCCCCGAGTCCCAGTCCCGAGCGCGCGGGAAAGCCCTAGGCGCCTCGGGGACTCCAGCCCCGCCCTTTCGGAGCCGGACGTTGCCTCCCCGTGCCCAGCATCTACAGCGGGAAAGAGGAGCGGAGGATCCGCAGGGACCTAGAGAGCCCAAGGGGTGGCAGTTCACAGACGCGCGGCGACGAGTGAAATCCAAGAAGTAAAAGTCTAATTAAAGTTCCCGCTACTGGAGCCAGTCCCCAAAGTGCAGCCAGACCGGAACCCCGTGCGCCCTATCTCCGCCACGGCTTCGGACTCTTATCCGCGTCGGTTCGCAAGGCTGGGGCGCAGTGCAGTCCCAGATCCTCCCGGGACCTTTCGGGGCGCCGCTCCCGGCGGGAGCTGGCATAGGGCGGGGACAGGAGTGGGGCCGGGACGCAGCGCACTTACCTGGCGTAGCCGGCGCTCGCGGGGCCGCGGACGCCTCCAGCCCGGGCGCCTCCAGCCCGGGCGCGGTCCTCCACGCCGAATCCTCCGTTCCGGGACGCACGGGCTGCAGGGAGGACCTCCGCCCCAGCTCGGGCCCGGTGCCTCCTCCAGCTCCGAGCGGAGCCCCGTGAGGTCTGTCAGGCGAGACGCATGGGGCCGGCGGCCGGAGCGCGCAGAAAAGGGAGAGGGCGCGGTGGCGTGTTCCTCCTCGGTCACTGGCCCCCGTCCATCCCCCTCCCACCTCCAGCCTCCCGCCGCCGCCGTCTCCCTTCTCCTCACGGAGCAGCCAGATCGGCTCTCGCACAGGGAGGGCTCCCAGAGAAGTGAGAGCTGAGCCTCCGGCGAGGCTGGAAATAGCGCCGCGCCCGACCGGCGCCCCGCCCCCGGCCTGGGCCCCGCCCCGCGGTGGTGTAGGCTACGGCGGTGGCCGGGCCGGGAGAGGATCACTCCTGCGATCTGCTCGGCCCTCCCGGGAGCTCATCCGCGCCGCGCCCACGCGCGCTCTGCGACTCCGGCGGCCTCAGGGGCCCCGCGCTCGCAGTGAAACGCCGCTGGGCGCGGTCCGGCGGCCACGGGGGTGGGACTGGGGGTGCTGGGGGCGGCGCCTGTCTCCCAGGTTCCCTGAGAGCCGGACTCCCGGCTGCCACTTGGCTCCAGACCGCAGCCAGAGTGCTGCCACTGCCTCGGTGGGTCGCAGGCCGGCGCCGACCCGGGCAAAGGACGAGGCGTCACCGGAGCGGGCCGTGACCACCGCTGGGCAGGAGGGCGCGCCTGTGACCCGACGCGGCGGGGGCGTGGGGCGGGCGAAAAGCAGAGGATTGATCCCAGGAAGACTCCGTGAGATCCCTTGGCTACAGCCTCGGTGGAATTCGGTCAAGGTCTTGGGCAGCATCGAGCCCTGGTGTCCGGACCGATCCCCAAATTCCTGGGGCTCTGGAAGTGCCCCATGACCCAGGCTCTCCTTGAAATTCCTGTTGGGTCACGGGCCTGAGAGCAGGGAGGGGTTGTGAACGAGGTCAACGTGGGTCAACCAACCCCTCTGCATAAACACCCTCAACAACAGAGTGGGCACGTCACAGATCTACAGCTACACAGCACCAGGGCAGAGCAGGGACATAAAGGGGGTGGGTGAAATGCTCTGATTCGGTCCTCGTTATTCCTGAGAAGAGGCAGCCCCCATCTGCAGGGGGCAAGCAGGTGCCCGGAAGGAAGGCAGTCTGGCTTTTCACAGGAACGATATGAAACTAAATCCGTCACCTCTTCTTGAAGGGCCACTCAGTATTTTAAAAAACCTATAGAGAAACCTTTAGTAAAATAAAGCGAAAGGTGTTCACCCTCCTTCACCACCTTCATTTTATCTGCTGATAAAATATCATGATCTCCCTTAGTTCCTGCAACAACAAAGCGGGCATTATCATTATTCCTGTTTTATGGATGAGTTACAAGGTTACCCCAAGCAGACAAGTGACAAGCCACCAAGCCCCAGGTTGCTGGAGTCCACACATCTGAAGGACGGCAGAACCAGGATTGATTCCACAGCTGTATAGGTTTGGGACCGGGGTTCCTTCTCCAAGACTGAGCTCAGACATTGTCAGATCCAGGGTGCTAGGCCCAGCCTCGCTCTATTGGCTGCGTGTTACTTGTGTGTGTGTGTGGGGGGGGGTGGATTGGGGGGAAGGATATGTAGACGGATGAAATTGTCCTCCTCCGCCTCAGTCAGGTGCATATTAGACAAGCCTGAATATAAGGGAAAAGGACTCAAGTGTCAGAAAGAGCAGGACAGTGGCATCCTTATCCATCCTGTGACCAAAAGCTGTCAGAGCAGAGCAGAAGGAAAGAAGATGGCAGACAAAGAAGGGGTGGGGGTGCTGGTGGTGAGGTGAGCAGAAAGCTACTTGTCTGAGGAGCCCAGGATGCCCTGACCCTGTACCTGCCCCCGCGCCCTTTCATCCCTACACCTCCGACCCCCTCTCACCACCTGGGGTCCTTGCCGCTGGTTAGCTGGGCAGTGAGGCTGGTTGCTGAAGAAGCCCAGTGGTGAAGGGAACCTCTTCAGTACTGTGCACACTCACAGGGGCACACAGGCACACTTACTGGGCAGTGGGGAAAGGATGGGAAGAGGAGTTCCCAGCCCCGCAGCCAGGAGGAGGCTCTCCACCACAAGAGCTTCCACAGGATAAGTCTATACAGGCTGTATGTCTGCAGGACGAGTCTACACAGGCTTTACTGAGGCCAGGCTAGCAGCGAGTGTGGCTGCCCTGTGCATCTGTGTGCAGTGATCCTGCTGGGAAGGACGGTTTTTCCATTAGCTTTTCCAACTGTGCTTATTAGCACTTATTGCATCTAATATTCAGGCAGACCCACTAGGAATCAACAGCGCTGCATTCCTTTGACATATGTACATGTTCGATTTTTCGCTCAGACTTCCTTCTTGTTTTGAGAGGCCCTCGGGGAAAGCCCTGAAGGGGGCCTGAAGTCCCTGGCACCAGCAGACACTGAGTTTTCCTCCTTGGGATTTGCCCAGGGCTGCGTGCCCTTTTTTGAAAGTCAGACTCGGTCTCTGCAGAGAGGAAGGCAGAGAAATGCTGCAAATCCCAGGCATGAAGCCCTGTGCTCGCTTACAGTTTTTGATATGTGTGTCTCCCCTGAAAGATTAGTGGCAAACTTGTCCCTTTGCAACCCAATGAAGGCAAAAAGCCATTTGCATTGGATGGCCCATGAGTCCATATCCCAGGCCCCAGGAGAAGTAACGGAGATTCAGAAGACACTCTGTTTGCTGCCAAGAGGGTGGATGCAGGAGGGGACTGGACGAGGCTTGGCTAAGGATGGCAGGCAAACCACTCCTCCCTGCTGGGCCCCAGACCATTCCCTGGATGGAAGATTCTTGCTGCCTTTAGGCAGAGAGCTGAAGGCAGCATGGGGCCAGGTAGGGGGAGGGGGAGAGGGGAGGGGTGTGCAAAGCACCTTGTATTTGATGAAAGGCATGTAAACCCAGTGGTATGACTGACTCCTAAGTCCTAAACCTTCCATTCTGTTGCAATGAGCAGAACTCGGGCACTGTTCCTGGGAGGGGAATGGGAGCCATCTGGAATGGCAGGTCTGTCTCCCTTATTCCATGGGAGAAAAAAGAGAATGATGGGATGGATCAAAGGGTCTATCTCAGCTCTCAAAGGGCTGGCTGGGTGGTCTTGAGCGTGTCTCCTAGCCCTCCCTAGCCTGTGTCCCCCATCACTTGCAAAACGGGAACAATAAACTCTGCCCTGGTGAGGTGAAGGGTGTGAAAGCATTTTGGAAAGTAGGTCTGTTCTGAGTCATGTTCAGATCAGCCACTTCAAGGCTTAGGTGTCCAGCATCTGGCTGTGTACTGGCTTCTGAAATATCGTGATCCCAAGGTTTCCCAAAGTCAGTTAAACACACCGTGACATGCTGATCCAAGCACCGTTCAGATGGAAGACTCTTCCCAGCCTCTTCTGCTGTGGCCCTGCTGTGGGTTGGTGGCCAAGCCTTCCCCGCCATTTGAACAGGGATGGGAGTGCAGCCCAGGTCTCTGAGGCCCCTCCAGGCCTGAGCTGTGATTTCATGATTCCTAAAATTTCCTCATCTGGAAAGGAAGCCCAGAGCTTCCTTTGAGCACTTGGGAACTTACCAAATGAACGTCCCTCCCCTGCCCTTTTCCTCTACTACTCATGATCCTTCTTCTTTCCTGTTCCCCATGGGTTTCTGAGGAGCTGGATGGAATGGGTGGCTTTGCTTCCTTCTGTGTTGAGTTGCCTGAAATTTCCTGAATGCCAGCGTGCTTGTGGGAGAGTTGGCTACATTAGCAACGTTGCTGGGGTTCCAGGCACCCTCGCATCCCACACACCTGTTATAATTTCTGAAATTTCACCATCATAAGAACAGTTCCTTTTTAAAGACCAGATTTCTGGGACAGGCCAAGGTGATACCAGTGTCTGTCTTTAACACGACAAGACTTGGGGAACAAATAGGGTTTTCTGGGTAGCACATGTCAGAAACAGACTGTGGCTAATGAGTAAAAAGGGAGGGCTTCCTTAAAGGATACTGGGGATCTCAGAGCAGAGGGGGAGCCTAGCATCCAGGAAGGAGTAGGGGGGGAAATCAGGGCAGCAGGGTAGAAGACCCTTGGAGTCTCCAGGAAGGGACACCCTGCCCCAATCTAAGATCTGCAGGTCTGCAGATGGGCTTTTGTTGACTCCAGAGTCCAAGAAGGAACCAGATCCAAGTCCAGCCCATCCATGCAAACTGGGCCTGGAGCCAGCCGGGTTTCTCTGTTGAGGTCTTGCCAATTTCAAGTTCATTTTGATGCTTCTTAATTAAAAATAAAAACAAAAGCAAAACACTCCTGAGTTAGTCAGCTGCTGGTCACTCCTTCAGTTCCCATGAATCCTTGAGCCCCAACATCCTCTGGTGGTCTGCCTACGGTGAAGAGAGGACACTGTCTAAGGTGGGGGCTTGTCTGCAGGAGAAGATCCAATAGACCCTGAACACAAACGGTAGAGATTTTTCTTTTTACTTTGGGGTAAAGAGTGTAAAGCTCTAGAATATCTATACTTCACAATTCAGTAAATGAATTCAGCTTTCATGTCATGCAGGGTTGGGCTGAAGTTTACTCTTTCACTATCAGGTCAAAGACAGTGGGAATAGGCTGGTGGAGGGGCTTGTCTCCCCTGCCTTAGAGAGTAAATGGGTTTTGATTTCTTCTTGCCACTGTCGTGTTTCTGTGCATCTATCTGCAGCCAGATACAAACGAGCTCATTGTGAAGAGTCCCCTCTATTCAATCAAGTTCACTGGCTGACCTTCTTTTGGGAGGGGGCTATGTGTTATTAGTCATTAACTGAGGTGACTGTTAAAATGAGGAAATCACTGTATGACATAAATAAATGGCACTTCTTTTTCAACAATCCCTAATTGGGAGAGCTTGCTGATTCTCTAGGACTCCCTCTGGCTTATTCCCGATTGGCACGACTCAGCCTCCTTTCATGCCGGTCACCGCTCCGCCCTCCCCCCCCCCCCACCGGAGTAGAGCAGCTGTAGGTTATTCAGCTTGGTCCAGGGCTCTGTGGGGTCTGAGAGAGGCAGCGGGATCTCTGAGGGCAGGATCTCTTTAGCCTCAGCAGCCCATATGCTCTTACCAAGGGTCAGAAATCATCTCTTTCCATTGTGGGGTAAGAAAGTGGAGCTTAAGTATCTTCTGAATTCCTGAGATAGCTAAAAGCAGTTTTTATAACCACCAACTTGAATGCTGTTCCAAATTTAATGCTTAGTATTAAGAATCAGGTTTGGAGATTTTTGAAGAAAAGGATTGCTTTGAACTGAACACAGTATTTACACAGGAACACTCCTGAAACATTTATCAGGTGCCACTGGGGGCATGCCATGAGGTTAAGAAGGTACACCCTGAGACTTCCCTGACGGGGGTGGTTTATCATCAGATCAGCTAGAAATGTGACACAAAGAGGACTCAGAAGGGGCAATTTCTTAGCCAGGCTAGGAGAACCACATTCTGGAGGAGCAGATCTGTGTCTACGCCCTCAGAGCTGGAAAGCAAGAAGGTCATGAATTTCAGTAGTGATGTTTGTTTGAGGATAGACACTCCAAAAATCTCCCAGATGCAGTGGGTTAATCTCAAGGTTTTCTCAGACCCTTTGGGCACAGGCAAGTTGTGCCATGAGCCATGTGGGCGGCCACAGCAGAGATGGAAACACAGCGGCAGGTACTGCCCTTCTTCTCCAGGCAGTCTTGAGCAAGTGGTATTTTCACAGTGTGCCTGGAGCCCACACAACGCCTGGCGGTAAGCATCTTTCCACCGGGACTGAAAACAAAAGCTTGGTGGATGACGCATCGAAGGAAACAGATCGGGAGATGCTGTCAATCAGGCAGCGTGCCTCCCCAGAGGGACATCTAAGGCCAGCAGATCAGGAATGCCTGTCCCCAGTCCAGCACCCAAGCTGGGTCCCTGACCCGCACCCTCTGCCATTCAGTCTTCTGTGGGAAGATACCTCAACAGGAAACACCCGAGGTAGCCTTGGAGGGAAGGACATGAACCCTTCTCCTGCAGATTCCCTGCGAAGGAGAACCTTGAAAAGCCTGAGCGGGTTTGGTCCCTCAGACCCTCCAAGGTTTTCCAGATTGGAAGCAGGTCCTGCTAAAACTTACTGTCAGCCCTTCCTATCCCATGCCCTAGCACGTTGCTGAGAACCAGCCAGCCACCCAGACTCCCCTCCCAGACTTGCAAAGCCATCCCCCAGCACAGAGAACGTGCCAAGGTCACCAGGCTTTGGAAGCAGATGACATGGCCTGCAGAAGGTTTGCGGGGGAAGAGACATCTCCAGCTTCCCAGGATTTCTGGGTGCAGGAGTGTTCTGCAGGGAAACCCTTGGATACCTGGAGAAATTAAACCCTGTCACTGTAAATAGAAGGCAGTGGTGGCAGAAGCTCAAATAAGCAACTGCCACTTGATTGTCGCATTCTCCCAGATCCCAGGAAACTTCGTCCTGCAGGCAGAGCCTGAGATGCTCTGGAGTTCAGAGCGCTGCCCAGTGGCGTCCTGTCAGTAGCTATGGAAACAGTAAGCCGTTGCCTCTCTGTCGGCTTTTGTGCCAGAGACATCTTGTTGTCAGTAGTGTTTAAAGTTAGCTTTAAAAAAACAAGACAACCCGAATCTCCTCTTTTGACACCACGCAAGGGGTCCTGTGGCATGGAGGCAGCCCTGCAGTTCCCAGCATGGAGCCTGTCACACTCTGTCCCCCATCTCTTTCCTCAGACAGGGCTTCCTAGCTGCTTGCTTTTAGCAGTGATGTCTTGGGCTCAAATAAGTCCACCTTTGTGCCTGCTCCAGCCTTGCTGCCTTGTCCCAAGATTCAGAGGTATGGGACATGAGCCCAGCTCAGCCCTGCGGAGAGGTGTGCTGAGATGATGCACTCACTGGAGATGAGCACCAAGGTGAAGTCTACCCACTTCTACAGTGTCTGGCCGCTTGCTTTTATGCACAGACTGCCCAGCCCGGCCTTCACTCGAGGACTGCTAGGGACAGGATGAGGGGAGGCAAAGGGGAGAACAGCTCACAGTCAAGGAGGAAGGTAGATGGACAGACTAAAATACAAGGCAGATTATGATGGAATCATGAGAGAGGTGGCTGATTTGCCTTCCCCGAGGAATCAGGGAGGGTTTATTGGAGGAAGTGGCATTTGACTTGACCTAATCTCACCTGCCTGTTCTTACTCATAAGACTCACAGCCACAGAGAGCCAGGTGGACAATAATTCAATGTATATTTGGTTCAACACCAAGAATACTCTGGCATCTATAGATAAAGGAGTCTCACTTCCACGTCCAGAAAAAAGTCAACTCTACAATTAGAAGGTAGGATTGCTGAATTCTGGAAAACAAGTCTAGCATTTAGAAAAAATGTAAAGGGGAAACAGCTAATCAACCAGGGCCTTTTGAGGAAGTAAAGGGGGCATAGACAAGGAAAGACAAACATTTCATTTGTGTAGAATAAAAGATGTCTCACCAAAGGCTATTAAAAATATTAAGCCAACATCATTGTATTTTTGACAGTCATAAGCAGGTTATACCACATGAGGGATGTTTGAAACAGCCAAGGCTCCTGGAACACAGCTTAGTCTCCATTTTGGGCTTTTTCCCCCCAAAGCCGACCCAAGACAAGCATTTGGGCTTGGGTAGTTTATTTGAGAGTGACTTCAGGAAGCCCAAGTCAGGCCAGCAAGCTTTGGTGGCACCAGGGAAAGCTCTAGAGAGGAGAGAGATGCAGGAGCTTGAGGTTGGAACCGTCTCCTGGGTTGAACTCAGATGGGCTGAGGGATCAGCAGGGTCTGCTGCAATGTCATAGTCAGCACAAGACACTCTACACAAATGACTGTTTACATGGCTCTTCTCCTCTGGTTCGACTGTGCAAAAGAAGCATCGCTCAGTGGTGTTAAAGTGCCAATGTTAAAAGTTCTCCCTGTGCTATTTTTGAGAAGATGGCAGCAGTCCTAGTAGTATATTTTTGAATATCCTTGAATCTCCTAATGAAAACAGACAGACCAGGGAGGGAAGCAGCTCAGTGGTAGAGCGCATGGTTAGCATGCATGAGGCCCTGGGTTCCATCCCCAGTACCTCCATTAAAAAATGAAAAACAAACAGGCAGACGAACCAGATAGGCAGACCTAAAACCTGTGGGAAACGTTCTCAATAAAACTAGAGGACAATGTATTCCTCCAAACATCAAAATACTAGCAAGGGGAAAAAAAAACAGGGTGCTTGTCATGCCTGAGAGCAGGAACACCCTCAAAACAGCCAGCAGGTATTCTCTGGGAAGCACAGAGATCCCCTTTTAGAACAGTGGCTGGAGCTGGGAGGCGCTTGCCCCCTCCAACAGCATGTAAGTGCAAAGGGCATCAGGTAAGTTGATTTAAAGGGGATGGAGCAGCCCAGCTCCTGCGAATTTCCTGTAACTGACCAGCCAGGTCTCCCTTCCAGGACAGGGCTCCCACACAGAGGAGACACTGCTGAATGAGGAATCAGAATTGAACAGATCAGGGACAAAAGAGGGGAAGGAAACAGAAGATCCAGATACAAGTGGAGACATGTTTGTAAGAGCCAGAATCTTGGAAATCAAACTGCCAGATCTTTTAATCGCATGAAATGAAACAGGGAGCTTTGTGAAGTTAGAAAAGCTATCTTGAACTAAGCCGCCTTCTAAAAGTTCAGAAAAATTAATTTCATCTTTACAGAAATGAGCGGAAGAAAAGGATCAATGTCATATCCCACACAAAATAAGAAAAAGGAGAAAAAGGAGCAGAATACCATGTCTACAGATAATAAAAAGCATTCAGAAAGACATGCCTACAAAACAAATAAAAAGCAATAAGCTACTATCCCCCCCTCCAAAAGCTATAAGAAATTAAGGGAACAGTATAACAAACAACACAAATCAGAAATGAAAAAAACTCGGAAATGAAATGACAGACTCAGGGAGGAATTTGGCTTAAAAGAAAAAAAATATTTCAGAAATTAAGACTAAATCATAAAGAATCCAGGACTGAATAAACATGACAGATAATGCCTTCGAAGAAATAGGAGATGGGAAAAACAGAAAATATTAAAAAGCACAAAGAAATGATCATGATACAAAAGATTTAAGAGAAAGTGACAAATGTTGAAGCCACGTAAAGATGACTCAATATACGGAGAATAGGACTCCCTGAAGAACAAAAACAAAAGTAGGGATCAGAACAAATATTAAAAGCTATAATTCAAGAAAACCTTTCAGAAATAAGAAAGGGTTGAAACTACAATTGAACAGTCACACCACATTCCTGAGAATATGGACCCAGAATGGCCAACATATAATTATAAACATATATATATATACATATATATATATATATATAAGTTTTATATATATACTTATTTATATAATTTTAGTAAAATAATGAAACTTTAAAGAAAAATAAAATTCCTTTGAGTAAGCGAATATAGCATATGATTTGTAAGGGAAAGAAAATTGGACTATCGTCCACTTTTTTACTGTAACACTTGTGCCACAAGAAAATTAAGTACTGTACTGAAGATACTCAGCAAAATAACATACTAACCAAGGATCTGGAGAATTGACTTTTACATATAAAGGGAACAGGGGGAGGGCATAGCTCAGTAGTAGAGTGTGTGCTTAGCATGCACAAGATCCTGGGTTCAATCCCCACTACCTCCATTAAAATAAATAAATAAACCTAATTACTTCCCAATCTAAAAAAAAAAAAAAATTGAAAAAAAAAAGTATAAAGGATACAAACTGTTACCACTACCCAAAAATTCAGGAAATATTGAGCCCTTCCTGCGGAATCTACCAGAGACTGAGCTTCAGTGAGCCAAAGTGACTAGAGAAATGTCAGCATAAGGAAGTGAAATGAACACCAAATATTTGGTTGTTTATGGAATTAAGAATAAATGAGGATTAAAAAGGAAAGAGTGTAGTATATAATGGCTGTACGCTCTGAAAATATAGAGTACAGCTATTTATAAATGGGAGGAATAAGAGAATGAAGAAAGCACACGGAAATTTTTAAATTATTTTTCTTTTTAAAAAATTATTTTCAATAATGATGTTGATTAAAGTAGTGTTAGTGCTTTAGATGTTTGTGCGTATAGTATGGAATAAAGTAAATAAGTAATTGTTGGATATTCTAATTCTGTCATCTCCTGTGCTCTTGAGAACTACAATTCTTTGGTGAGAAAAGGAATTTAGCATAAGAAAGAAGACTTTAAACACTCGATAATTCTTGAATTGGAAGAACTGATATACACTCGTGAGGCATTTTATGATTTTTAAATTAATATAATTAATTTTTAAGAGTTAAGTCCACAGTGTAATTGAGTGGAAAGTACAGAGAGTTCCCCGATACCCCCTTCCCCCACCCAACAATCTCCTGTACCATCAGTGTCAGTGGGGACTTTTATTACAATCCACCTACCAACGTTGACCAACATCAACCAAAGTCCACTGTTTACATTTGGGTTCAGTCTTTGTGCTGTACACTCTACAGATTCTGACAAATGTATAATGTTATGAATCCACCATTATAGTGACGAAGGATATTTTCATTGTCCTAAAAATCCCTTGTGTTCCTCCTATTCATCCCTCCCCCACCGCCTCTTGATCGGAACCCCTCGCAACCACTGATCTTTTTTACTGTTTCCGTACTTTTGCCTTTTCCAGAATTTCGTATAGTCAGAACCATACAGACGCAGCCTTTTCAAATTAGCTTCCTTCGCTTAGCAATATCAGTTTATGTTTTTTTCATAGATCTTTATGATATTCTTTTTATTTCTTTGTACATTTTGGATAACAGTCCTTTATTCAGAGGTGTATTTTACAATATTTTCTCCCAGTTTATGGTTTGTCTTCTCATTTTCTTGACTTTTTTTTTAAAAAGATAGGTAGGTAGACAGATAGGTAGATAGAGTCCCCTATCTACAGAGAGCAAGGAGGCTAGGTAGCTAGCAGATAGTAAGGAGGCTGTCAGAGACTAAAAGATCATGCCAAAAGGACACAGAAACCATCTGTAAGAGGCTCCCAGTGGCCAAATATGGAACCATTTGAGCTTTAATAAAGATTATAATTATAATGAATTAAAACCATCAAGTGTATTTAAACCTTTAATTCATAAGGCTGTTTAAAGCATAGTCACCTTCAGAGGAGAAAGAACAAATTTATTCTCTCAGAAACTGGTAAATAAAGGGAAAGAATCAAACATTTATCCTGCCTTTAATATGTGAACTGTGCCACTGGGTAGCCAGACAGTTGATGAGTGGAAGCATCGCTTTCTAGAGGTACTCAGGTTAATATATGAAAGAGAAATGATAGAATTATCACCATTTTAAGCCCCCAGTGAATGAACAGAGCTAGATATTGTGCAGCAACAGCTGTTAACTTCACAAAAGGCGAGGCAAACAGACATTATGTGTCTGTTGAGGAAAGAATACACCGCCACCTATGGTCTTGCCAAAACGACTGAACTGGAGTCTGATCCAACCCCTGGATTCAGCTGCCAGTTTGCAGGAAATACAGAGGAACACCTTGAACTCCACCAAGAGTATCAATCAGCAGAATCCAGACAGTGGAAAAGTGAGGGGCAAAAGGCTCAGATTCTTCAACAGATAAATTGTAAAAAATAGGAAGGGATGGAGGGGGAAAACCTGTAGATTAAAAAAGACTCAAAAGATAGATCGGATTTTGAAAAATGGCAAGACTACAACACGTGTCTAGGAAGGCAGTCGGGTGATGAAACCATAAAGGAAGACAGAGACCAGATTTCTATTGGGGTCCAGAGAGCGGTCACTTCTGCAGGGAGGAAGGCAGCTGAGATCGAAAGGAGACATGTGAGGACCTTGTAGCGATGCTGGAGAAGTTCTGTTCTTTGATCTGGGTGGTGGTTATTATGATAACTCCTTAAGCTATAAATTGGTTGGCTGATTTTTTTTTCTGTCTGTTTTATTTTACAATGAAAATACTTCTTTAAAAACTTCTCCCAATCCCCAGTTTCATCCTCATTCTCCACATGCCCAGAGGCAATGGCTGTGGCTGTGACTGATTTCCCAATATGATGCCTTAGGGCTCTATCTTGCTCCAGAGTAAGGACGCTGAATGTCTAATTAGAGAGACCCATGGACCCACCAGGATATACACTCCACAAGGCCAGAGACCATGCCTGCCAGGTTCACAGCTGCATGCCCAGCTGCACCTGGCACGTAGTAGGTGCTCAATAAATACTCGTTGAATGATTGTATGACACAAGCTGGACTCAGAGGTTTCACTCTGTCGGGGTGAAATGTATAGTATAATCAGTCACATAAAAGATACTGTGACCCCATCATAAAAAGGCCTTGCTCCTCGCTGTTTCTGAGTCAGTCATATCTGTATCTCTGAGGTCACTTCCTAGCCCACCTTTGCACACCACCCCTCCCACTACTTGGATGAGGTGAACCTCCTTGGTGAACCACAGCTACCAAGGATGCCTTGCTGCTCCTAGAGGAAGAGGGGGCCAGGCTGGGCCAGGTGTGCGGCTGGATCATCTTTCGCCTTCATTCTGAACCAGAATTTGGTGATGCTTCAGAGACTTTGCCCAGGTCTCCATGTCCCCCTGTCTGGAGAAGCATTCACCATGGTGACTGCTCAGGAGAAGCAGGGATATCTGTGTGTTCTGGGGCTCAAGAGGGTTCCTCCTGAAAACACAAGGGAAAGACAACATGGGCTGACACTGGTGGTGCCACTTCTGCTTCCCGTCCCTGCCCCGAGATGTCCCCAAGAATGTGGCGATTCCGGGTGCACCTGCATAGGTACCTGCATAGGTACCTCCAAGGTACCGTTGGCATCCCTGGAGACCCAAATTCAGAGCAAGTTTGGAAGGTAGCATTGTTGCTGAATAATTCTCAGCAACAAAATTGCTGGAATTAACTGCTTCCCATAGCCCCTTTTATCCTGGTTTATGCCCACTTACCAGCTGGGACAGCAGAGGCCAAAGGGTTAGTCATTATCCCAACTGGAGAGGATTAAGGGCTCTTGAGGGTGATGCCTCTGTTTCCATTTAACAAAAGTTTACTGAGCCCGTCCTGGGCAGGGATGGTCCCACTCACCCCAGTACCTTCCGACCTCAACTTTGGCAAAGAGGAGCGGGTGGTTCAAGGGACAGGAGGCAGTTTCCACTCACCTGGCGTTTGTTTGCAGTTCTCTTCCCAGACCACGGATGCCGCGTGCCCCTCCGCGCACAGTTCCACCTTCCTTTCCAAGAGATAAATTATAGAAATCCCAGGGTCTCCGGTTCCCTACAGTCAGATCTCTGGGCCTCCTGTTCCAGAGAGTCACTTGCTGTGACTCATCCAAATGTAGGGAGTTGACTCCTTCAATGTCATCATCCTAGTAAATGTCAGGCACAAAGTGAGCAAGACAAGCCTGGACCTCCCTTCGCAGAGCTTATCCCCTGACCAGCGGACATTAGAACGTCTGCGCATCACAATTTCGAGAAGTGGATAGATGTTCCCTTGCTTAATAAAGAAGAGGAAAAAAATGGATTGACATATATCTCCCAGGTACTCAGGTAACCAACCCTCTTCTCCACCAGTTAAGTACAGTAAACCTATTTAAAGAGCATCTCTCAGGAAGCATAAACTTTATTTCACTGCATCATGTAATCCCTTGTAATAGAAAACCAGTAATGAGGATGCCAGCAGCAGGTGCAAAAGGCAGTTTTACATCAATAGAAAATTCAATTCTAATTAATCTCTTCACAGCCAACATAATTGAGTCTTCATGGGGACCACCGGCCTCACCAGCACCCCCACCTCACTCTTTCCTTTGACGGGCCTGTCTTGCCCACTGCTGTGCTGGAATGTGTCTGGAAACAAAGGGAAAAACAGTGCTGATACCATCTCGGGTGAGCTGGGTTTGCAGCCGAGTCTCTTTATTTCCATCACCAAGTTATTACTGACATCCAAGGCACTGAGCGCAGTCTCAGAGGCCTTCCCTGGGTATGTAAATAGCATCCCGCTTTGTTATTTATTTCTTAGCTCTCTTCTTTGCTCCCCTGCCCCCAGGGTTGTTTTCTGGTTCTTTTTTTTTTTCTTTCCAAAGACATCATAAGGGTCACATCTCTCTTTGCCATCACAGTGCTCTCCACTTTTGCAGCCTAAGAAAGAATTATGAGCCGGGTGAGTGCCCATGTCCTATGCGGGGGTGTATATCTTGTCGGCCTCCCCATCCTCCCAGGTTGAGGCCGTAATTCATGCATGGGTGACAGCCAGTTTAAAAGCCATCACTATGAAGCCAGAAGAAAATGCACAGGATTCATAAACTCCCAGTATTGCCTCATCTGATCTATTTCCTTCATTGCTTTCTTCTGATGTTGAACTGTGATCATCCCTAGAATGGAGCAAAGTTGCGTCAGTCTAATGTTTCAGACCAGCTACGTTAATTAAAATGCTCCCTCTATGCTGATTTCCAATAGGTTCTCCTCCCAGCAAATGTAAGTGCACAAAAATAAAGCCAAAACCAAACTTGGATTGGTTCTTCACGCCCACTGTGAGCGACAAGCCAAGCAGAGATGGGGTGGGGGCACTGTCTGTGAGCCAAGGGCTGGCACAGAGAAAGAACGCTGCAACTTCAGAGCCCCTCCCTGAAGCGGAGCTCATGATCCCTGTGATCAGAATGAGTACTTTGCCAGGGTGAGTGGTCTCCCACCTTATTCAGAGTCTGGGGTCTGCTTTGGATGCCTCTAAAAAAAAGTCTGCACCTTTTATTGCCAGAAATAGATTTGGGTTTCTGCCCTACCCAGGTAAGTCCAGGAGCACTGCCAGATGAGGCTGTGAGCCTCAGCAAGTGTGGGTGGAGCCTCAGCAGGTGTGGGTGGAGCCTCAGCAGGTGTGGGTGGAGCAGTCCTGCTCATCCAGCAGCCCACCACCTGCATCATCACCAGATACCTATTTGCTAACTATCAACTCAAAGTTCCCAACTAGGAATCCAGGGCTGGGCTTGGGCAGAAAATCAGGGTCCATCTCCTGTTCACCATCATTCTTGGACCTTGTTGTCTCAGAAGCTGGGGACACTTGCTCTGCTCTAATGCTTACGTGAGCAAAGATGACTAGGGACAGCAGAAAGCTAAGCCGAACCAGAGAGAAGCTTGGGAGTGGGGTCCAAATAGACTCCTTACCAGCGGGGCTCTGGCTTCTTAGTGGAGTTTGGGGTCAGAGGAGCAAAGGAGTCTGTGCCAGGACTTGTCCTCCCCCATGTTAATTTCCCTTGAGGACGGTTTTTTTTTTTTGATCAGAGAAAGTTTATTGCTGGGCTGAGCAAGGAGAACGAGCTGCTCGTGCCCCTCAAAACCCCCAACTCCCCTTCAAGGACTTTGAAGTGTCCCTGTTTCTCCAGTCAAACGCCCATTTTCAAACACACAGCCCACTTCCCAGTCTCCTCACAGGGCTGCCCTCCACCCACTTCTCTGCCCCTCTGGGCTTTCCCTCCTCCCTTGCCTGCTTGGTGCCCGCCTGCTCCTTGTTGCCCCGGCTGCTGTGGTGCTGGTGCTGAGCCGCCTTCTCTCCAGTCTCCAGGTCTGGGCTCATCCTCTGGCTGCCTTCTGCACTTCTGCTGCTGTGATGGCTGGATAGGGAGGGGAAGGAAGGAGCCTGAATGGCTGCCCTGGGGACTGTGGGGGGAGTGGGGAGGTGTTGGCACCACAGTGAGTCAGTCTCTCCCAGACCTGCTTCTATTCTCACACCACACCCTTGAGGTCCAGCCATCCCCACTAACTTAGAGATGTCCACTGATGTCCCAGACTGTTATGGGGCTGAACTAGCCAAGGTCAGATAATCGAAGAGGCAGGTGGGGAAGCCTTGACCACAGTAGGAGAAAGTTACCACCGCTTTCTGTTGTCTCAGATGTTACACTGAAGGCTGGGGCCATAGCCCTTGGAGGCCTGAAATCTTGAGTTTTTATGGATTACTATTTACGTTATTATGCATTCAACAACCACTAACCAAAAACACACACACACACACCCACAAATTCCACAAAACCCCGTCTCCACTGGGTAGTACAACTGAGGATGTAGACATTCTTCTGGAGGGCGAGATAGGGAGGGCAGAGGCTGCCCTTGGGGCAGGCTATCAGCTTGATCCTGCCACACTTGACCCTCTGGAGGAGGAAACACGAACCTCCCCATGCTGCATGGGGCCCTGGGGTTTTAGTACCTAACCCTAATCTCAACAGAAGACTTAGTGTTGCTTACCACAGGGGGCACCAGCAGACACTACACAGCTCCTGTCCTCACCATTAACCCGTTGATGATTGGTGAGGACTTAACTAATCACCCTATCTGGGTCTCACCTCCCTGTGGTCTACCCTCCATCATTATCTGACCCATACTTCTAAAATACAACCTGGTCACACCAGTCCGATGTCCACCACTTGCCACGTCAAATCCATAATCCCCACTCTGGGAATTTAAGACCAGCTTCTCCTTTCTTTGCCCCATTCTCTAGACACATCCCTGCTTTCTTCATGCCTATTCCCGTTCATGCTGTTCTGCTGAAATATCTCCCGTGCCACCCACTGCCTCTCCTCAGTACCGTCTTGCACCTGCTACTGCCTCTTATCCAATAATGTTGTGAGAGTCTTAGCCTGTGCAATAAGTCAAGAAAAAATATATAGGTATATATAATGGTATAAAAAGAGAAAAGAAGGTAATTATTTGAAGATTTTGTGCTTTTCCAAAAAAAAGAAAAAAGAAAAAAAACCTGTAGCAACAAAAAAAGAACTGAGATCCATAGTTTCCCTATATACAAATAGTAACTCATTAAATATAATGAAAAAAATCCCATTTACCATAGCAACAAAATATATAAAATATCCAGGGATAAACCAAAAGAAATATGCAATAACTGTACCAAAAAAATCTATAAAACTGTACTATGAGATATAAAATAAGAGCTTAATAAATGAAGAGCCATGTTACGGCATAGAAAAACTTGGTAATAAAAATATTTCAATTCTCCCTAAATTAATCTATAAATGTAACTCCAATAAAAATCCCAGCAGGATTTAGGGAGAAGAACTTGAGAAAATTCAGTTGGAAGAATTCCAAACAACCAAGATGAACTAAGAACTTCTTAAAAAAGAACAAGGAAGGTAGAGTTGGTTTACTGGCTATTGAAATAGAATATAAAAGGATGCTCCTTAAATATAGAAGTAGACAAATAAAACAACAGAACAGAAAAGAACCCCCAAATGGATTCTGGCTTATGTAGAAATTTGGGGTTACTAAGAATAATAATAGTTACTTACTGAGTACTTCCCAGGCGCTGGACCCTGTTCTAAGCATTTTATGTGTATTAATTCATTTAATCCTGATGACAACCCTGTGAGGTTGGTTACTATTACTATCCCAAGTTACAGATGAGGAAACAAAAGCACAAAGAGGTTAAATAACTTGCCCAAGGGCACACGCCATTACGTGTTAAGAGTGACAGATAAAGTTGGTGTAAGAAGGATAGTCTATAAATACATGTCAATAGGATAAAAGGAAGAAAATGGAATTAGATTTCCTACCTCAATCAGGTACAAAATTGAATCCCAGATATGGAATCAAGGGTATTGGATGCTCATAGCAGAACTATTCACAAGTGCCAAAAGGTGGAAACAACCCAAATGTCCACCAACTGATGAATGGATAAACAAAATGTGGCATGGCCCTGTCATGGAATATTATTCAGCCATGAAAAAGAATGAAGTACTGACACATGCTATGATGTGGATGAAACTTGAAAACATTATACTGAGTGAGAGAAGCCAGACACAAAAGGCCTACATGTTGAACAGGTCCATTTAGCTGAAACACCCAGAATAAATAACTATAGAGATAGAAAGCAGTGGTTTCTACCAGGGGCTGAGAGTAAGTGGGGGAAATTTGGGAGTGACTGCTCGATGAATATGCATTTTCCTTTTAGGGTGATGAAAATATCTTGGAACTAGATAGAGATGATGGTTTCCTAACCTTGTGAATGTACTAAGTGCCATTGAATTATACACTTTAAAATGGTTAATGGTTAATTTTATCTTATGTGAAATTTACCTCAAAAAAAAAAAAAGTATTGGGGTGAGGATATAGCTCAGTAGTGGAGTGCATGCTTAGCATGCCCGAGGTCATGAGTTCAATCCCCAGTACCTCCATTAAAATTTTTTTAAATAAATAAAACCTAATTACCACCCCCAATTAAAAAAAAATGTACTAGAGGACTCCGCAGAAAGAGTAATTTTAACATATTGTGGTAGGGCATTACTGTAATGGACATTACTGTAATGGACATTACTGTAATGGACACTGAATCACATCTTCCTAGGGCTGTGCCTCTTTGCATGTGATTTTAGTGTTCTTTCCATCAAGAGATGGAATCTGTCTCCCTACCTTTTGAAGCTAGGCTGACCTAGTAACTTGCTTTGGCCAATGTAGTTCAGGGAAGTGACACTGGGCCAGGTCTAGATCCTCTTGATCCAACTGGAGAGAAGTCACAGCTTCCACTTTACCCTCTCATAGCACTAAGACCACCATGCCACGAAGGAGGCCAGTTTAGCTTCTTCGAGTAGGAGAGGGCGTGTATTGGAAGCACCTCAGCCCAAAGCCAGAACCAACAACTGCCAGCTTTAGCCACATGAGTGATCCCAGGTGAGACCAGCAGAAAAACCACCCAAATGCCATTCAGAGAATCATAACGAAGAACAGATGGTTAATGTTTTAAGCTACTATGCTTTGGAGTGAAGGGTGGTGCAGCAATGGATAACTGATACATTTGGACTGAGGAAGGTTATTTTTTCTTTCTGCAGTAGTAAAGAAAAAATAGATGGTGATGAAGTAAAAATTCACATTTTAAGGCAAGACAAGAACAATTTAAACAGAAAACTTTTCCTCTGCCCTTTGGCCTCCTCTCTCCCCACCAGTGTGAATTGTGCACCTGCTTTATGCGTTAACCAGACCTCCCCGGTGGCAGAAATACCTCCTCAGCCATAGCTTTATGCGTTAACCAGACCTCCCCGGTGGCAGAAATACCTCCTCAGCCATAAAGATCATTTTTTAAAATTCTGGCACCAGCCATGTAGCTCCTTAGATGATAACATTCTTTTCTCAATCTTGTAAGGGGTCACGATGACCCTGCGCTCATCTTGTATGCGCAGACATCTCTGGTGAACTTTATCTACAACGCTAATATATCATTTCCCCTAAAGATAGTGCAGAACAGACTGGTCAGATGACCTGGGGAGATACTGGGCTGCACCTAAGAAAGTTCTTGGCTTAAATGCTTAATTATGACCATATTATGTTACTAGCTATATTACTTGTAGTCTGTCTATGTTACAAGATTATTGTTTCTTGCATTTCCAAATAGTGACTGAGCCTCTGATAAAATTAATGATGATTAGGTGACTTGAAATGATTGATTAAAATATAGTTCTATAAGACCAATGATTGTGGTAATCAAAAATTGGTGTAATTCTAGACATGGGAGAAGCAAAAAGAGGGGATTGTTTCCTGGACCATGACAACTAGTAAGACAGGTGGTCCAGTGGCCTTTGGCTACTGTTAATCACATCAAGTGACCTGTCAACGAAATCCTCGCCTGACCTAGGAACGAGCATTTCTAGCACCGTGGGACAAATTGGTCATGAAATGCCTCCCAAACGTTGGTAGAAATTAAGGCCAAAAGGCAAGGGATTGTAAAATAAAGAATGCTGTCCACTGTCAAGTTCTGTAAGAATCAAGTCATTAACCACTGCAGTTGCTGACCTACAGTGGACCCTGAAAGGAATTCAGGGTGACGATCAGGATGAGGTGCTTTGTGCTTTGGGAAAACTGAGAACTGGCCCTCAGATAGTTAGACATTTTCAGGAGAAGATTTTGTGAACTGAGTTTCTTGCATCTTCCCATACTTAGAAAAGCACTAAACCGATTACCTAAGATGTCTTCCTCATGGCTAGGGGCAACCTTCTACCAAGGTGTGAGCTTGATTGCACAGACCCCTTTGACAAAATCATTTACATACTGGCCTCCCATTTTACCTCTTCAGAACAGTTTTCAGATCTCTTTGAGAGAATGTCTCCCAGGTTATAATCCTCAGATTGACTCAAATAGAATTTTTCACTCTTTCTTAGATTGACTATTAAATTTTTGGTGACAACAAAAATAGGATAAATTTGGCTAGGTAAAAATGCAAGACTTCCATACAGCAAAACACAAACAAATAAAACACCACTAACAACTGGTACTCGTCCCGAGGATATGTGAAAGCTGCCTGGGGAGCTTTTTCAATATGCACATACCAGTCACATCCCAAGGAAATATTTCAGACTCTCCAGGGTTGAGAGTGAATACATGTGGCATTACCTCATGGTTAGAACAAGGAACCCGTAGACGGGCAATGGCTTAAATTCCACTTGCTGGCTGTGTGCCCTTGGGCAAGATGTTTCTCCATACCATAAAGTATGGTACTTTATGTACCATAAAACTGGTACAATAATAGTATGTACCTCATAGGATTATTGTTGTATGGATTAGATAAGTTAATAACTGTGAACTAATTAGAACAGTGCCATATAGTAAATTGTCACATAGTAAATACTTTGTAAATGTAGTTAGCATGTGAATACTGAAAAATTTCTAAATGATTCCCATACACCATCTGAAAAACCAGAAAACAAAATTCGACTGGAATGTGTATGTGGGCAGTGATTTGCAACATATTACAGAGAGCAAAAGGTTATTGTCCTCAACATGTAGAGAGCCCTTAATAATCAATAAGAGAAACATGTACAAACAAATGCTATCAATTCCAAAAGAAATAGAACTACACAACAAACATTAAGACATTCAACTTTAATATCATCAGAAATATACATTAAAATAATGTTTCTGGTCTCTGATATTTGCCAAGAGTGAAAAAGGATAATTACCAATGTTGATGAGCATGGGTGGAAAACCGGAACTTGTATACCCTGTTAGGTAGATTCTGAATTATTACCATCCTTCTGAGACCAATATAGCAGCAATGTATACCTACATGTAATGTGATCCACTCTTTGGAATAATCATAAGGAAATCAGCAATCGTCAAACAGGTTGAAGGCAACATACGAATAAGGATGTTCATTGTAGTCCCCATGTTAAAACACCTCAGACGCCAATTAATGGAGCTTCACAAAGAGACAAAACTGGTTTCAGAGCAAATTGAATATGATCAGATCCATTTTTGTAGATACATATGCAGAGGGTGTCACGAACAGCTGTCCTGAGTATTAGGGAGGGGGTTGGTGGCAGGTATGATATTAGGAAGCCCAACAGGGGCTGCAGATCCTTGGAAATTCACATCAGCCTCCTCATGCCCAAAGCTGACGATTTCAACTCCATCTGTCTGATTACTGAATTTTGTTTCACAGTTGGTTCAAAACTTGATAGGGAGAGAAGAGTATTGTTTAATGCTCACCTCAAATGCCAACGAACACCTCATCTTCTCTCATTCTTTCACAATAGACCTGATTTGATGAGCCATTAAGCCCATCATTTAGCAACCCAAACTTGGTTACCCTTTCTCTCCTCAAGGGCAGGAAGGGCTTAATATGCAGACCTTGCCGGAGGAGAGATGAAATATTTGCATTCTGTCTCTCTAATGCAACAAAAAAGAAAAAAGATCAAAGAGCTTAGATTCTTTAATGAAGCAGGCTGAGCATGCATAGTCTGCTACCACATATATGTAAAATGTATTATAAGTAACAGAGAAAAAAGACTGGAGGGATGTGCACCCAAGGACAAAGTGGAGGAGGGGCAGGAGAGTTGAACAAGACGTTAATAGTAATTGAATAGAAAGGATCAAGGATGTTTCCTGTTTTCTTGAATTTCATGATTTTTTCCTGTAATTTACATATATTTCTTCTGAAGTAGAAACAATCCTCTATACACTTAGATTGTTGTCTGCCTTTCAGAGGTGTCTCCTCAACTCAAAATCATCTCTAATCCTAGCCCTTATTTCGACAGTGTTGGTGGGTGTCTAGCAACCATCTTGTACCATGCGCTTACCTGCTTCCAATCCCCAACGCTACCTACCTCCATCCTGGCCTGAGGAGCTGAACCAGGGGTGGGCAGTGTGGACGGGGGAACGTTGCCTGCCATTCCAGTAAACAAAGAATGTTGTCCACCCTTCTAGTTCTCCAAGGATCAAGCCAGCAGCCACTACTGTTGCCTCCCTCCACCCCTCCCATCCCCACCCTGTGCACCCTGAGGGGAATTCAGGATGGAGAAAAACAGGGAGCGTCCTGTGCTTCAGAACTGGCCCTAGACAGTTAACTTGCATATCTAAGGGATAATTTCAAAGAGATCAGCCTCTTGCATCGTCACATATACAGAAAAGCACTAAAATCCTTAACTTGAAATGTCTGTTTTTTGTGATTAGCAGTAATCTTTTGATGTTTGATTACATTTTTTCCAGCAAAGAACTCCTGTGCATCCTGGCTCCTCCCTTACCTCTTGGGAGTAATTCCTCAGAGTTATCTGAGAGGCTGTCTCCTGGGCTATTGTCCTCAGTAAGGTCCCTAAATAAAAACATAACCTGCAGTTTTTCGGTTGTGCATTTAACTTCAGTCAACAGCAGTTACCCAAGCTGGGCCAGTCAGGATCCTCCGGCCAGGAGTTTGATTCAGGCTGAGAAACTCAATCCTTCCCGTGGCTACATCTGTAACCTATACAGCCAGGAAAGGTGGAAAGCCATGTTTTTAACCACGTGGCAATGGGAGTCTGGGCTCTGAGTGGTGGACCTTCCTAAGGTTCCTGCTCACAGGTTCTGTAGCCTTGAAAAACCCATGTTTTTGTTTAAGCCTATTCTAGTTGGATGGTATAATCAGAGGAATATTAACACATAACCTTGGCACCAGAAGAGGAGTTACAAGGGGACAGTCCTTGAAAGACAAGGCAGGATGAGAGTGAAGATGACATGACCACAGTGAGGTATCCCGCCCAACACTGAGAAGCCTCCCAGTTGGGTTAAATATTAGAGAAGCAATGATGGTGTTTGTTGGCCCCTGGGTCTAGGATTAAGGGCTAACAGAGAACAAGGCTGTAGGACATGCCTATAGTTAGATGGCTCAGGTTTTCACAAGAGATGTGTTTCCAGATAAAGAAAGCCTGGTCTGATACAAACTACTGTGTACAGAATAGATAAACAGCAAAGTCCTACTGTACAGCACAGAGAACTATATTCAATCGCTTGTAGTAACCTGAAATAAAAAAATATGAAAAAGAATATGTGTGTGTTTGTGTGTGTGTGTGTGTATATATGTGTATATGTGTATATATATGTATGTATAACTGAATCACTATGCTGTACACCGGAAACTAATACAACATTGTAAATTTTTAAAAATTTCCTTAAAAAAAAAGAAAGCAAGCAAGCCTGGCCAACAGGGGCTTATAATTCTTAGTCCCTCAAAAAATCCACAATTCTGAGCTTGGGCTCTAGCAGGGAGAGAACCATCAAGGCAGTCACTTCCTTGGGGGACTCTTCCTCACTGCTCCATTTCGGAGGGTCCCCACAGGACACTGAATCAGGAATTTCCCCCAATTCCCCCCAGGAATTCCACCCTGGGGTGGCTGCTGGCCAGGGAAGCGAGCCACCAAACACCTGTGGAAGGCAAGAATCCATTGGTCCCATCACTCCCATGTTCCTTCTGGGCAGGAAGAAATGGTATCTGCTTTGGATTGGCAACTGAGAGGGGTGCAGTTCTGTTCTAGAAGGTTCTTAACATGTCCCCTCTTCTAAATGAAACTCAGCACTGTAACTGGGATGTCAGCCTAGGGTGGCACTGGGCATAGATGGAGTAGTCAAGTGACCCGCTCCTTAGAAAAAGAAGGTGAGCTCTGAGAAGAGGAGCCTTGTCACTGCCTAGGGCATCAGGGTGGCAGGGTCAGGTGAGTTTTAATTACCTTTCCACTGGGAGGAAGTCCTCCGATGTAGGTTGGGGACTGATGGACAGGCAGGAGGGGCTGTCCTGTTAGCTTTACGTCCCTATTTCCAGGCCTCTTACTACAGGCTGCCCTCCAAGCCTGGAACTCCAGGGTTGACTACTGCCTCCTTCAAAATAGGTGTCCCCTTATGCTCAAATTAGCTCCGGCTATGTTTTACTTGCAACTTACAGAGTCTTGAATTTTCAAAATTAATTTACTTTTTACTAAAAAGGTCATAACTGAACATGATAAAAAATTCAAAGAGGTCAAAGGGTAGTCAAGAAAAAGTAGGTCTGGCTTCAACTCCAGACCCCTGTCTCTTTCTCTGGAGGCAGCCACCATTAACAGTTTATAGAAAGGTTTTCTATAAGCCCTTTCAGAACCGTCCATGCATAGAGAAGCACTTGTACGTGGTTTTTAAAACAAATATTATACACACTGTTTGGCACTTTGATGTTTGTTCTTTTTATTTTTTTACTTAATAACATCTTAGAGATCATTTCTTATACTAATTCATTTTTAATTTAAACATAAGTAAATAAATAAGTGGTACTATGATAATTAGCTAACTGTTTGTGAAAAATACTAGTTTTCTTCTTTATACTATGCACCAAAATACATTCCAAGTAGTAGGTTAAAGATTTAATTATAACAACAGAAGCTTTCAAAAATAATGGAAGGAAACGTGCGTGCATGATCTTCACATGGTGGCTCATGTGTGAGATAAACATGAAAACTACAAAATCCAAGGCCCCCGGGCTCAAGGGCGGGCGTGTGGGTTCTCTCTGCACTCCACTTTTTTTCCTATAAGACAGGAGTGTTTTAGATAGGGTTCCCCAAATGCAGACCCCAAGATGAGAATCCGTGTGGTTTATTAAGGATACACTCTTAGGGAAATGCATTGAGGGAAGAGGGCAGGGCAGGGCAGGGCAGAAGCTAGAGAAGATGACCATCTCAGGCAAAGTCCCAGCTATTTCCATCTTGAGGCAAAGAAGCTGGGCTTTCCTATGCCTGCATCTGTCAGTCATTGATTAAGGGTTGCCCAAGGGACATGACCTCTCTGTGTCTGGGGGCGGAGCAGCTCCTGTAACCCAGGGAGGCCTCGAGAAGTTGCAGGTACAGCTCACAGGACTGGGGCACAGATGCCCAGGTATGGCAAAGGGGCTCCGAGAGGCTCTGGGAGGAACATCAATTGTGCTGACCACGGAGGGAGGCTTTCACAGAGGTGGGGGCCGGGGGAGGCCTGTGGGGTCAGACCAATGCCATGGTCAGCTGGAGGTCAAGACGTGAAGTTACAACTCTGAGTTTGCAGCGAAAATTCCAAAATGATGGGATCCCCCAGGCCCTCACACCCACAGCCAGCTGGCCCCGGAGCAAAGGCATCTTCAGGGCAGGGAGTTTGTGCTGAGGGCTTTCAGGACAGACCCCTGTAAGGAAGTGAAGAGTGCAGGAGTGGACAGAGAGAGAAGCCAACCCCAGTGGAGTTATAACCAAGACCTCAGCCAGTCCCACAGAGAGGTCTGGAGCTGGGACAACCCTTCAGAGTTGCCCCCGAATCTATGCAAGGAATAAGCCATTGTATCCTGGCATCAGCCAGACACTGGCTGTGGAATCGCTCCAGGAGAGGTGCTTGCTGGCTGCCGAGGTAATGCCTGTTGAAGGACACAGTGAAATTCCCAGCAGCCGAGGGGTGACGGTGTCGGCCCTGTAGAGGGGGTCTGGGTGGCGCACAACGGTGTCCCTTGTATGCAGAGATGGGAACATCTCCTCTCCTGCAGACTCCCAGCTGCTGTGACTCTCCCAGGAGAGGAGCTGAGGGGGAGCCCCAGGAGCCGCAGATCCAAGGCCATTGGCATGGACTCACCCCTCAAGGAGATTCCTTCTTTGGAGCCCCAGGGAAGCGGGGATGGGTGGGTGGGGGTGCTGCCAATGGGAGAGATATCAGAGAAGGAGATGTTCACAGAAACCTGGCTAGGGGGAACACTAAGGGTCAAAGGTGAAACACTAGAGTTGGGGCGCTCCAGCCTGGGGCCTGTCTCTCCAGAGCTTTGCTGTAGAAAGCAGAGTAGATTGACTAGGCGGTCAGCCAGCCTGAGCAAGGTGGACTTCAGCGAATGCTCTGCCCCTCTCTGGGCTGAGCAGACCGTGGCAGGTTTACCTTTTGAGGAGGGTTCCCACAGAGGGTGGGGGGCCTGTGGCTGAGAGCATGTTGCTTCCCTTTCCAGCTGCTGGATCAGAAAAGCAGAGAGAGTTGCCCAGGAATGACCAGGCCTGGCCTGGCTTGGAAAGAAGGACTGTCTCGAGCCTGAGAGGTGTGTTTCTGGCCCCACACCCCCATCCCCATCACCTCAACTGCTGTTGCTTATAAACAAATTATCCAGAGAGTCAGAAGTGGCAGAGGGGTGTGGGTAGTAATTGGAGGAATTGTCCCCACCCACCACCCCACCCCACCGCCTGCCTCCCGCCCCTTTACAGATGAGGTTATGGCCAAAGGCAACCCTGGGAGCCCAGAGAGGTGGTGATGGAAAAAGCAGGCCAGTTCAGGGTGTGGCCACCCAGGGAGGGGTGTGGACCCCTGCAAAGCTTGGGTCCAGCCAAGAGGTGGGGTGTGTGCTCTTGCTGTTCCCTGTGCTGCCCAGCACTGGGCTGGAGCCGGGGTCTTAGGAGGACTTGGCTTTGGGTTTGGTTGCCAGGATACAGCACGGCCCTGCCTAAGCATCCCTGGAAAGCTTGTTTCCCTGAAATACCCCCGACCAGGGCCGGAGCGGAAGGGCCGAGACTCATTATTGGCTGAACAGACGGTTCTTAACAAATTGTCCTCGGCAAGCTCTGCAGACAGGGATGTGTGGGCAGCTCAGCCGCATGAGGAGGTCTGGGGAGGATCCAGGCATCTGGTACTGTGGGGGAGAGGAGTTCGTGTGCCCTCTACATCAGGAGCAGCCAGGCTCCTTGCTGGAGGAGCTCAGCCCCCATGCCCCTCATTGTTCTCCCAGAACTGCCCCCAGGACTATTTCCCTCCACCCCAACTGGACACCCGACTCCTGCACACACACACCCCCCGAGCCTGTGGGGAGCCAGCCACCAGGAACCAAACATTATGGATTACGCCCCAAACCAGAAAGGACAACTAACAACTCAGAATGGAGCTCCGCTCACACTGGTATTGATTCTGGCCCTGCAGTTGTGCGGAGGCCGGTGACAACCAGGCGCACCTGTGGAAGGAGAGTGTTTCTTGCCTCGCAGACACTGAAGGTTTTAATTGACGCAGAACGTCTCAGGACAGCATGTGCTCCCCCACTGCCCTGTGCTAGGCTGGGGCACAAGAGCGGTAGCTCAGGCAGTTAGAGCTGATGCCTTTGGGATGCAAGACCAGGTCCAAAGCCAAAGAGGGTTCCGTGGACTTACGAGCTGGGGAATCCTAGGAAATGGAAGGGACCAGTCCCATTGCATGCAGCTCAGGAGAGCATCAGTCACCCGGCTCAGCACACCAGTCCTGCAGGTGGGAGGACCCAACACCAGCCCATATGCCCTGGAGTGTCTGATGCTGGCTATAAGACTTGCTCCAGGGAAAATATTTGAGCTGTGGATGTGTGGGACTTTGGCATTGCATCCTCAGTGGCCCCTACCCCCTTTGCTTGCCTTGTGGTGGCTGGATTTTCAGGAAGCAGGTCCTCGTGAGGAGGGGGTGGGGCTGGGGTGTGTAGGGCAGAACTTCTTCCTAAAGAGGAGTGTGGTTCCAGTGTCCTTCAGAGCCTCATTTAGGGAAGCCCGGACAAGTGGAGACTGTGTCTGCTCAGCTGGGAGGCGTGAGAGGTGGGGAGGAGGGGCAGGCAGATTCTAAAGGAGGCAAAAGCCCTGAGATGTGGCTTCCAGATGACGGGCCCCAGGCCGATAATGCTCATGGAGGTGGGCCGGCAGCTGGGAGGAGAGCAGACCCACCAGGCCCAAGAAGGAGCCCCAGCTGGGCCAGCAGTTACTGGGAGCAGCCTCCAGGCGTGCTCTATCTGGGATGCTCCCTTTGTGGCCAACACCAGAGGTTTATCCTTATCATGGAGGCTGGGTGTTTCCCTCCAGTGCCCTCTCCTTGCAGCCGCCCCGGACAGAGTGGGGAGGATCACTTAAACATGGGTCATGTGAATGCGCAGCCCAAAGATCTTGGGTTGGCCAGGAACATTGAGCCCTTTTCTCACAGGCTGCTGGGTCCACGGGGAGCCTTGGCAGCGCCCCCTGGAGGAGAAGTGGGACCTGCAGCTTCCCCTGTGAGCCAACCCAGCCAAAGGGCCAGGCGGCTGCCATCGAGGCAGCACCTCTCTGGAACATCGGTGTAGACGGCATCCCCAGGGAGCCCAGGAGGGCCGAAGCTGGGGCACAAAGAAGGACTGGCCTCCACATGCACATCAGGGCTGCGGGAAATGCTGCCAGGGAGAAGGAGGGAAAGGCAAAAGTGCCACTCTCCACGAGCTCAGGAGAGTGCTTCAGGGACAGAGAAAGCGTCTCCAAACTGGGGTCCTTGGTCCACATGGGAAGGAGACCCTCCCTTCGGGAGCGCCAGAGGGATCCAAAGTCCTATCTCAGCTGTTCTGGGTGAGTAAGGCACAACTCCATACACGTAAAACGTGGGCACGGGCTTCCCGCCAGGAGCCTACCGAGTGAGTCATTTGGGGCTGCTGAAATTGAAGTCTGGGCGTCAGTGCATTCATCATTCATCTTAGTGTTCCGCTGAGGTGTGCGGCGGCCAGGCCGCACCGCACGGCTCCCCACTCACAGGCACCCAGGGCATGGGGATCACCAGTTGTCAGGGAAGAGCTTTGTTATGATCACATCCTCAGACTGCTGTGAGTCGGTCTCAGCACAGCTGCTGTTAATCTTGTAGGGGGGTTAACATGCAGTGGAGGAAAAGAATTGCAGCTTAAAACTATCATTCTATTCTTGGGAGGGGTGCGGAGCCTGGTGAAGGAAAGATGACCATCCGAGGGTCTCCACCGTTCTTTCAGAGGGTCTGCTCTTGGTTCTGCCCCAGTGACCCTCATGTGCGTGTGTGTGTGTGTGCGTGCTCAGCACAGCGATGGTGGGCTGGGAGTGGCTGTGGGAGTAAGAGCTTGAACTCCTGGGGGTAGCCACCTCTGGGACAGGGGTAGGGGGCAGGGGGCAGAGGTCGTGGCCAGAAAGTGGGAGCCCAGGGCAGACACAGAGAAAAGGGGTGTCTAACAGGCAGCCCCTCCTCACAGGTCCACACGGTCGCAGGCCTCCGCTTGTGTTCTCAGTTGATTTGGAGAGGCTGGGGAGGGTAGACCATGATGACTAAATCACAGAGGCATGACAGAGAGCAGAGGACAAGAATTCAGCAGCGGCTGCAGCTGGAGCCCGAAGCGACATGAGCATATAATTCACCCCCACTCTCAGGCTCCAACGTGCAGAACTCTCAGGAGAGTTATGAGACTTTCTGTTGCATGTGAAATAGTATTTAGACCATAAGGGGCATCTGGGTTACATTTGTTAGGTTTTAATATTGTTTGGTTTAATTTTTAAATGTTGTTATTAAAGCGATGCATGCACCTAGCTCAAGAAGTCAAATAGTACCAAAAGAATTATAATAAGGAACAGTGGCTTTACTTCCCTGCATCCCAATCTTCTTCCCAGAGACAGAGCTTTTACCTCCTGTCCCTGCTCCCTCCCGTGTTCACCTCCGTGTTTCCAGTCCACATTCACAACCATGGCTGATTCTTCACTCGTGGGTTCTGTTGTTCTATTTTGATATCCCACCATGCGAATGAGTCCCCCTTCCCAGGGCACCCCCTCCCTACTTCTCCAACATCCCCCATCACACTTCCGGTTAATATTCTGGGCAGTGTTTATTACTATGACTACAAATATTGTTTATTGTTGAGTCAAGAATATATCATCATCTCATCTCCTTTCTTAGCCAACCTTGTTTTTTTCCCTCTAGAGTTATTAATTGCTTTGCTTTTTTATTTGCCTGGTTTTCAATATACCTATCATTAATTTTTCTCATTTTTTCAAATGGAAGTATAGCTGATTCACAATGTTGCAGGTGAACAACAGAGTGATTCAGTTATACATAAATATATAAATCTATTCTTTTTCAGATTCGTTTCCACTATAGGTTATTACAGTATGTTGAATATTGTTCCCTGTGCTGTGGTTATCTATTTTATATATGTTAACCCCAAACTCCTAATTTATCCCTCCCCCCTTCCCCTTTGGTAACTAAAAGTTTGTTTTCTAGGTCTGTGAGACTATTTCTTTTTTGTAAATAAGTTCACTTGTATCATTTTTTTAAAGATTCCACATATAAGTGATATCATATGATATTTGTCTTTCTCCATCTGACCTAATTCACTTAATATGATAATCTCTAGGTCCATTCATGTTGCTGCAAATGTCATTGTTTCATTCCTTTTTATGGCTGTGTAGTAATCCATTGTATAAATATGCCACACCTTCTTTATCCATCCATCTGTCAATGGACATTTAGGCTGCTTCCGTGTCTTGGCTATTGTAAAAAGTGCTGCTATGAACATTGGGGTGCATGTATCTTTTTGAATTAGAGTTTTCTCTGGATATATGCCCAGGAGTGGGATTGCTGGATCATATGATAACTCTATTTTCAGTTTTTTAAGGAACCTCTATACTGTTCTCCATAGTGGCTGCACCAATTTATATTCCCACCAACAGTGTAGGAGGGCTCCCTTTTTCTCCACACCCTCTCCAGCATTTAATATTTATAGGCTTTCTGATGATGGTCATTCTGACTGGGGTGAGGTGATACCTCATTGTAGTTTTGATTTGCATTTCTCTAATAATTAGTGATGTTGAGCATCTTTTCATGTGTCTGTTGGTCATCTGTATGTCTTCTTTGGGATGTACCTATCATTAATTTTTTCTACGTGTTTTGAAACCTCTGCCACAGCCTATTAACATTATTTTTTGACACACTATAATATCACATGTCCAAACTGCACCAACACACCCCAGGACATTGGAGTGAAAATACAGAAGCATCATGGGATATTTTTAATTTGTGAGAGAAATGCAGTGATAATCAATATTTGTTAGCTAGCACAAACTACTAGCACAAAGCAGTTCACTGTTTCAATGTTAGCATGAACTACATTCCTTAAAGCGATGTCACATTTTTCCAAAGATGGTTTTCATCATTGACTAGGATAATATGCAAGTACTGGGTAGATATCAATGTGAAACAGAAAATTAGGGTGGAGGTGTATAATCTGATTCAAAAGTTTGAAAAGTTGTGGGTATACATCTCAATAGGAAATAGATATTAAAAATGAAATTCAAATATTTTAATTACAATTTACGTGTACTGGTTTTTCAAAAGACTACTGTGTTGTTAGGATGTAAATATTGAGTCAGTTTTTCAGGCCTAATTATTTAGTAAATAGAACCATTAGGTATTTCTTTTGGCCTAGACTTATGAAGAAAAAATGACCAAGACAAGGACACCAGGAACGAAGAACATCTGGGAACCTCTGCTGTAATACAGACACTCTGTCTCATTCCTGAGGACTGCCCTCCTGGAACTTTCTCATTCTTGCTGCAATCTGCTGTGAAGCTGCCACCTTAGGAACAGCCTTCACTCTTGTCCTGTGCGGATCAACCATTTCCCAGATGCCATATTCTTTCTCATCTTGCTGGACTGTGTCCTTCAGTTTCCTGAAAAAATAAAAGGGATTTGGAAAATCAATCTTTTTAGTGCCTGAAGGTCTGAAAATGCCTTTATTCTGCTCTCATTCTTGATTGACAGTTTGGCTGGGTATAGAATTCTATATTGAAAATAATTTTTTCCCAGAATTTTAAAAACATTGCTCCATTGTGTTGTAGTTTTTACTGTTGCTATTGAAAAGTCTGATGCCATTCTAATTTCCAGTTCTTTATAAGACATCTGTTGAAAACATTGTCTTTTCTCCATTGAATTGTCTTGGCACCCTAGGTTGAGAATCAATTGACTATATTGATCGTCTATTATGAGATTTGATTTCTAGGCTCTCTGTTCTATTCTGTTGGTCTCTATGTCTTTCCCTATGCAGGTACCACACTGTTTTGATTACCATAGCTTTGTAGAAAGTTTTGAAATCAGGAAGTATGAATTTTCCAAGAAAACTTTTCTTTTCAAGATTGTTTTGTCTATTCCAGTCCGTTGAGATTCTATATGAATTTTAGAATGTTTCTCTATGTCTGTAAAATAGACCATTGGGATTTTGATAAGGATTGCATTGAATCTGTCGATCACTTTGGGTAGTGTTGTCATCTTAGTAATATCAATCCATGAACACATTCAGGCCTCCTTTAATTTCTTTTAGCAATGTTTTGTAATTTTTGATAGACAAGTCTTTTACTTCCTTGGTCAAATTTATTCCTAAATATTTTATTATTTTTGATGCTATTATAAATGGAATTGTCTTCTTAATTTCATTTTTGAATCATTCATTACAAGTGTGCAGAAAAACAAAATTTTTTGCATGTTTTTATACCCTGCAACTTTGCTAAATTTGATTATTAGCTCTAAATTTTTTTAATTACTTGAGAGTTTTCTACATACCAGATCATGTCATCTGTAAGCAGAGATCACTAGTTCTTTGCTTGAATGCACTGTTTCTCTTTCCTGCATAAATGCTTTGACTAGAGCTTCCAATGCTACTGAACAGAAGTTGTGTTAGACATTCAATACCACTGTTGAAAGCATACATCCCTGTCTTATTCCCGTTCTTAGGGAGAAAGTTTTCAGCCTTTCATCATTGAGTATGATGTTAGCTATGAGTTTTTCTTTTATGGCCTTTGTCATATTGAGGAAATTCTCTTCTATTTCTGATATACTGAGTGTTTTTATCATGAAAGAGTGCTGAATTTTGTCAAATGCTTTTTCTGCATCAACTGAAATAATCAAGTTTTTTCCTTCATTCTATTAATGTGGTATACTATATTGATTGGTTTTATTTGTGGATTTTTTGGTTGTTTTGTTTTGCTTTTCTGGTTTTTAAATAATGTTGAGGCATCTTTACATTCTGGGAATAAATTTGACTTGGTCATGATTTATAAGCCTTTTTATACGCTGCTGAATTTGGTTTGCTAGTGTTTTGTTGATTTCAGCATTGATATTCATTAGGGATGTTGGTCTATAGTTTGTTTGCTTTATAGTGTCTTTTACTGGCTTTGGGTAATTAAAATCTGGTCTCATAGAATGAGTTAGGAAGTGTTTCCTCTTCAGTTTTTTGGAAGAGTTTAGGAAACATTGATGTTAATTCTTCTTTAAGTGTTTGATAGTATTCACTAGTGAAATCATCTGGTCCTGGGATTGCTTTGTTATGGCCTTTTTAAAAAATTACTGATCCTGTCTACTTACTAATTATGGGTTTACTGAGATTTTATTTTTCTGTTTTGGTAGACTAATGTGCTTCTAGAAATGTATTCATTTCATCTAGGTTTTCCACTTTGTTGCTGTATGACTGTTCATTCATAGTATTCTCTTATAATCTTTTTCTACTTGTGTATAATCCATAGTAATGTGCCCACTTTCAGTTCTGATTTTAGTAACTTGACTCTCTTTTTATTCCTAGTTAGTTTAGCTAAAAGTTCATCAATTTTTAAAAAAATTTTCAAGGAACCAATTTTGGTTTAATTGAATTTAGTTTTCTATTCTCTACTTTATTTATCTAACCTTTGTTATTTTATTCTTCTACTTGCTTTGTGTATAATTTGCTTTTATTTCTCTAGTTCCTTAAAGTATACAGTTAGGTTATTGATTTGGGATATTTCTTCTTCTTAAATGTATGTATTGGCTTCTATAAATTTCACTTTTAACACTGCTTTCATTGCATCTCATGAGTTTTGATATATCATGTTTTTGTTTACATTAGTGTCAGGCATTTTCTAATTTCCTGTGTGGTTTTTTTCTTGGACCCATTAGTAGTTTAAGAGTGTGTTGTTTAACTTCCACATATGTGTGAATTTTCCAGTTTTCCTTCTGTTACGGCTTCTAGTTTCATTCTGTGATCAGAAAAGATACTTTGTATGATTTCAATCTTTCAATTTATTAAGACCTGTTTTGTGGCCTAACACATGATCTACCCTAGGTATTGTCCCATGTACATTTGAGAAGAGTGGGTATTCTGCTGTTGTTGAATAGAGTGTTAAGTATATGGCTATAAGTCTAATTGCTTTATAGTGTTGTTCAAGTCCTCTATTTCTTTTTGATCTTCTATCTTTTTGTTCTATCTGCTATTGAAAATGAGGCACTGAAGTCTCCAACTATTGTTATAGAGTTATTTCTCCCTTCATTTCTGTTAATTTTTGCCACATATATTTGAGGCTCTGTTATTAGATGCATATATGTTTATAATTGTTACAGCTTCTTATTGTATTGAATCTTCTCTCCCTCTCTGTCTCTCTCTCTCCTCTCCTTCTTTGCCTCTTTTAATATTTTTTTGATTTAAGGTCTATTTTGTCTGACAATAATATAGTCACCCTACCTCTCTTTTGGTTATTTTTTGCATGAAATATCTTTCCCCATCCTCATACTTTCAACTTCTTGTGTCCTTATATCTACAGTGAGTCTCTTGTAGACAGCATATAAATGGATCTTGTCTTATTTTACCAATCTTCAGATCTCTTTCTCTTAGTAGGAGAGTTTAACCCATTTACATTTAATGTGATTACTGATGAAGAAGGATTTACTCCTGCCATTTTCTGTATTATTTCTGTAAATAGAAACAAATATGTAACTATTTGTTTTCTGTATGTCTTCTATAGTTTTTGTTCCTCAATTTCCTCACTACTGCTTTTTTTGTATTTGGTTGATTTTTTGTAGTGTACCATTTTGATTACCTTTTTTTTTGTATATTTTAAAAGTTATTCTCTTAGTGATTACCTCGAGATTGCAATTAACACCTTAAACTTATAACAATCTAATTTGAATAATGCCAGCTTAGTTCCAATAGTATATACTCTGCTCCTATATATGTCCATCCCTTTCCTTTATATTGTTTTCATAGATTGCATTTTTTAAATTATATGCTCATTAACATAGATTTACAACTATTGTTTTATGCATTTGCCTTTTAAATAATATAGGAAAAGAGGAGGAGGAGTTACAAACCAAATCTAAAGTACAATAATACTGGCTTTTATACTTACCTATGCAGTTAACTTTACCAGTGTTATTTCTTCTTATGGCTTCAAGGTACTCTTTGGTATATTTTTAGTTCAACCTGAAGGACTCTCTTTGGCTTTTTTCTTTTTTTGGAAGAAAGGTCTATTGGTAATGTTTTTGCTCAGTTTTTATCTGGAAATCACTTAATTTCTCATTCATTCTTGAAGGATAGTTTTGTCAGATGTAGAATTCTTGGTTGCATTTTTTTTCTTTTAGAACTTTAAATATGCCATCCCACTGTCTTCTGCCCTCCATGGCTTCTGTTGCCTGAGTAGACTGCCCTAGGAGAACACTGCTAAGATTTTTGTCAGAGAATGTTTTACCTATGTTTATTCTAGGAAGTTAATTGTGTCTTGTCTTATATTTAAGTCTTTAAACCATTTGGAGATTATTTTTGTGTATGGTATGAGGCAGTGTTCTAACTTTATTGATTTACATGCTACTGTCCAGTTTTCCTGAAACCACTTGCTGAAGAGACTAACTTTTCTCCATTGTATATTCTTGCCTCCTTTGTCAAAGATTAGTTCACTATGGGTCTTTGGGTTATATTCTGTTCCATTGACCCATATGTCTGTTTTTGTGCCAATACCACACTGTTTTGATTACTCTCCATGGCTTCTTGTGAGATATCAGCTGTTAATTTCATGAAGATCTCTTGTATGTGACCAGTTGGTTCTCTCTTGCTGCTTTCGAAAATTCTTTCTTTTTCTTTGGGTCCAGCAATTTGAGTATAATGTATCTTGGTGTGGATCTCTCTGAGTTTATCCTACTTGGAGCTTCTTGGATGTTTATATCATATCTTTTATCAGATCTGGGAAGTTGTCACCACTATTTATTCAAGTATTTTTCTGCCTTTCTCTCTTTCTCTTCTTCTGTGGGTCCTATAATGCATACATTGTTATATTGATGATGTCCCATCAGTCCCTCAGTCTGTGTTTATTTTCCTTCATTCTTTTTTCTTTCTGCTCCTCAGACTGAATAATTTTAATTGTCTTATCTTCAAGTTTACTGATCCTTTCTTCTGCCTACTCAAATCTTCTGTTGAACCCTTCCTGTGAGTTTTTCATTTAGATTATTGTACTTTTATACTTTAATTTTCTATTTTGTCCCTTGTTATAACTTCTCTTTATTGAAATTCCCATTTTTAAGACAAAATTTTCATGATTTTCTTTAGTTCTTTGTCCATGGTTTCCTTTAGCTCATTGAATGTAATAAAGGCAGTTGATTTCATGTCTTTGACTAATAATTCCTATGTCTGGTCCTCCTCAGGAATACTTTCTATAAAATTCTTTTTTTCCTGTGAATAGGCTACACTTCCCTGTTTCTTCATATGTTTTGTTAATATTTTGTTGAGAAGTGGACATTTTGAGTATTATGTTGTGGTAACTCTTTTACTCAGATTTTCCCACTCCTCAGAGATTGCTGATTTTTGCATGCTGTGGGCCGAGGCCATCTATTTGTGATTTCTTCAAACTATTTATGCAAAGTGTGTATTCTTTGTTGTGTGAACACTGAAATTTCTGTTCCATAGTCTCTGTGATCAGTCAGTGACCTGACAAAGATCCTCTTAGATATCTAGGGGGAGTACTCTCTACCCCTCATGGTGGGGAAGCTGCTTGAGTTCATGGGGCTTCTAACAATGATTGACCACTGTGCCAGCCCCTCAGTGATCAGAAGCAGTGTTCAGCAATCAAAACACACAACCCTTGTTCTTGAAGGACAAGATCCTTATTGCCTATCCTGGCACCAGCAAGCCATGCTAGGAACATGGAATGCCATCCCCAGGACTGCCTGCCAAGGGGCTGGTGGCTGGAGGACAGTAACAACTATGTAAAATGTGAGACTTTACAGCAATTTACCAGTTTCATCAAGCTCTCCCCTGGACACTGCAAGTGTTCAACTAGATTTCAGAGTTCCAAAATGATTGCTTCAGACAACTCCAACCAGCTAAATAGTTGTGTGGATGGAGGGACAGATTTCTGTAGCTTCTTACCCTGCCATCTTTAGTGACATTACTAACCCCCCTTGTTTTTAATCACCCTAAATGCACACTCCCAGCCCCAGCTTCTAGAACCCAGCCCCTCCCTTCCTGAGCCTAGGCATTCTGTGGCTTTGCTCACCAGTGTCCTCCTCCAATGCACCTCTGACATTATTTTCTCTGCTCTGCTCAGTCAGAATGCACTCCTCACTCTACTTTCTGCCTTCCAAAATTTATTGAAACCTCTCATTGCTACTATTCCCTCAACCGTCTTTGTCTTTGTTGGTTTATACCCTTTTAAGTTGCCTTACTTTCAAGGTTGGGATGGGGAGGAGAAGATGCCTGAGGTCACATCACTGGTTTTTAACAGGAACTCACACCAGGTTTCACTACTGCTAAACACCTTGTTCTAGTGCAAGGCAGCACTGTTACTGTTTGACTGTCATTGTGTTCCTCTATGTATTGGCTATCATGGTCAGGAGAAATGGTGGAATAGGCAGTTTGCAAGGGTTTGCCCAGCAGTGTGGTCATGTAATGGCAAGATAGCCAGCCCTGAGTTGCATTTAGGGAAAGATGAGTCAAAGTGAGATGCCTGGGGGCTCCTTGGCATATTACAGGAGGGGACACTAGATCCTAAGCAAGCCAGTACGCAGTCCTGCTGAATTCCTAAGCAGCCTGCTACTGTGGCTTTGTTCTGTGCCTAAACTGCCTTGAACTGAATGCATGAATAACAGGCACCTATGATGCCAGGAGGGTGCCTGAACCTTTAGGGTTCAAGAGGAGTGGTGGGCCTCTCCTCTGAGCTGGGTTCAGGCCCCCACACACTTGCCTGCAAACAAGTGTTACTACCCTCACAGGCCAAGGGAAGGCACTTCCTTTCTCTGTTCTTTGGTGTTTGATATTGAGTTTCAGTCCTGACTCATGATTGCAGCTGCTGTCAAAGGATCTACAGGAAAATCCGTTTTTATTGAAGCTGAAAAGGTCAATTTTCTTGGGCGTCTCCATGGTGAAAATAATACATGCAGCACATTCATACCCTGTGTGATATTTAGGCTCTCCAGCTGGAATGACCCTTGGGAAAAACACCTGAGATTTTAATTATGTTTCTTATCCTTCCAGGCAACAGTTACTGCAGAGGATGCCATCTGGTTTCTCCCTGGGTCATAGGGTAGGTATGTGGTCAGGGACTTGGCCACCCTGTTAAGTTTTATCCAGCTTAGCCTGGGCAAGTTCCCAGTGGGCCTTCCTGGCTCAGGAGAGCAGGACGCCATTTGGTCTAAAATATGACAAATTAGCTACATGACTTCTGCCGTTCAGGGCTTATCTCATCGACTGACCTGAATTTGCAGAAGGACTGGTCTCTATCTGTCCAAATTCCACTTTCAGGTAGGGACCTCCTTCTGGGAAACCCTGAACAGCTGAGACTCAGCTTGTGGGCTCTTTCCCAACACTCCCTTTACACGTCTCATGCTTGTTATGTGCTGTGTCCTTCAAGGCCCTCGGATACTTTTTAACCACACATGTCAATGGCTAAAGAGTTTGAGCAATTATCCCAATGAAACTTTAATAAGGGACAAAAACATTTTTTTGTAATGAGGTTGACAGTGTATCTTTGGGAAATGTGGAGATAAACTCAGCTTCTTTATCTGAAGACAGCAAAATAACAGCACCTACCTCAGGTTCTATGGCTTGAATTAATTAAGACGATCAATATCTGTGAAGCCCTTAGAACAGTGCCCGGTGCGTGGAAGCGATCAATAAGTGGCACTTAGGCTTTATTTATTATAATAAAAGTTGTCACTCCTATTCCTGCTATAACACGACCTCCTTTGGTTAAATCACTATGTTATGGTGAAATCGCATTCTGTATGTACAGTGATATATGCTGCAAGTCTCCAAAATACAGATAGCCTAAGGATGGGATTATCTTCTTACCTCAGATTCAAGCTGTTACTAAGGAACATCAGTGGATAAGTATACCACTTCCTAGGGGACGTGAAAGGCCACTGTGCTATTTAGGTTTATCCTATAAAACTAATCTTGCCCCACACTCTCGAGGAAGAATAAATTATATATACGCACTCATGGATACACACACATAGATATGCATACATATACATGTGTGTATATTTTATATATGTAAATATATATGAAAAATGTCGGTATATAATTTTATATGTGTGTGTATATAAATAAATATGTGTTTACATATACATATATATGTTACAAATACATATATAAATGTATACACACATATATGTGTATATGCATATATATAAATTATATACGCATATTATATATGTGTATATACATACATAATAATGACTTTAGAGGGACTAATTTATACCTAGCTTTTGAATCCTTTTTCCAACCACATTGAATATAGTTTAGGCTCCTCTTTGGGACCCGGAGTCTGGCCCTTCTCCCCTCAGAACCTCTGAATCCTGGAATATAGCCCAGAGCTCCGCCTTTTTCCTAAAATTCAAAATAAGGGAGTTTTTCCCCCCTCAGAGCAAAATTGGCAAATGGAGACAACTCTGCAAACAGGGATGTGTGGCCTGGGGCTGAGATAAAAGGAAAACCCTGTGCATCACAGCTGTTCAGTGTCTGTACCAGGGTGTCTCCCCATTCCTGGACTCTGAGCTAGGAAGTCTCAGCACATTGAGGTCCTGGTTGGGCCCTGCTGTCTGGCTGGAGTGGCAGGAGAGGAGGGCTTCATGGAGGAGGTGGCAGGGTAGGCTCAGCTGACCTCAGTGCAGGCCACAGGCAGCTATATAACCTCTCTGAGCTTTGGTTTCCTGGCCTGTGATATGGGCTCACAGCACTGCTCCAGGGTGAAGAGGACATGTGTAGGGAGAAGTGCTCTGTAGATGGACCAACTCTATGAGTCCTGCCTGGGCGGTCACCTCCCCCTTTTCCTCTGGCCTGGCCACTTGACAAGATGTCACACCCGTGACTCTACCTACTCCCCTCCCAAACACTCCCTGGCTCCCTCCAGCTGGTGTGTCACAGCACAGCCTGGCTGTTTTCACCAAAATTGAACAGTTCCACTCAATCACCAAGTCCCTTGCCCACCCCCCACCCCACCACCCCCTGTTGCCCGCCCCTCCACCTCCTTCAGGTTGAACAAGGGAAGTGAAACAGAACTCAGGTGACTCAGCTGCCCAAGAAAGATTCCTTAAACCTAGCAATGACCCTGTACCTGCAGGCCCTGCCATTCGCTAATGCCCAACAAGCTGCTAAGAAAAGAATGGGCCTCCAGTGCAGGCAGTGGATTCCCATCCCACCGTGGTGTGCCACAGGGTACCTGAGCTTTGTCCTGCACCCGCTGGGCAATCTTTCCAGCCCTTAGCACAGTCTGTTCCCTGAACAGCACTGACGCTGTTGGATCAGAAGGCCAGTGTAAGGGAGGGCAGGTGCAGACATGTGACCCGCACCCCCATCCCCACCCTCTTTGGATGCAACTTTGGGTAACTCTGTGGTCAACAAAGACAGATGTTCCTGGATCAGCAAACACAGGTCACGAGCACACACAAATCCAGGCACCAATATGCTTATCTGTGTGCACACATGCACTTTTGTGCATACACACCCTGCACAGGTATGCATGTATGCACACTTATGTGTATGTACACACATGCACCACACACACCCATGTGCACAGACACAGGCACACAGGCATCTGGGTGCCTTTCCTGTCTGCAGGACCCCTGAGATTGCCCCTGGGCCTGGGTGGACCAACGGGGCAGGATCCGCCTGACTGTCCTTAGATGCCCTCTCACCCCCCACATCCCCCGGAGCCTGGCCTGGGCAGTCCCAGGAGGCAGCACTGTTATTTCATTTTCCATTTTCTTCTTCTTACCAAGGAGACCTCAGCAACACGAGCCGCCCAAGGGTATGAGTGGTGCATATAGCTGTACAAGATTCATTTGAGAAGCTCCAGTGGTGGTGTCTGTCTGTGTCAATTTCAGAGTGTCAGGCTTTATTAAAAAAAAAAAAAATCCAGAGTCTGGTCTAGACATGGATCCTCTGGTGAATGTGCATGCACACACACATCCTTTACACACATGAATCCTCAATTGCGCATGTGAATGCACTCACAAGCACACATACTCACACATGAGAGATACACACACCAACACATGCACATGTACTCACACAGATGTGAGCATGCCATACACATTTTCACACACAGCACAAACACAAGCGTGTGCAGGCATGCACACGCACACTTGTAGAGAGACATGCACCCAGGTAAGCACAGAAACAAGGCTGCGTGCACCACACCCAAAGCTGGTTTGGGATTCCTGCCCCAACTACTTCTGCTGCCTCGTTCCAGGCTGAACAGACAGGAGACACTGGCTTGGCTGACCTCCAAGAGAAGGGAAGCAGAAAACGCTGATTCTGCCTTCTATTTTTCACACACACTGGCCTTCTCTCCAGGCTCCCTCCCTGCCCCCCAGGGGATCAACCTCCAGGTCACTCTGAACCCCAGCTCTGAGCTGCAGAGATGCCTTTAAGACCAAGCCCTGTTGCCTTGGCCAAATGCTCCACTCACCCCAAATTGCCCCCCTCATGGACATTACCCTGTGCTCTGGGCACGTCAAGTATTTCTTCTGCCCCCAGACCTCCAGGTGGTGGGCACCAGCTCCAGACTCCTATGTACCCCTCCATGCTGTCTTGGATGGCCCCTTCTCTGGTGCCCCCCTCCCTCACCAGGCTGTCTCTTTGCTGTTCCTGAGCTGGGTGTCCCTACCTCCGGGACTGTTCTGCTCACACCTTCATTCAGTGCGGCTCTGTTTTCTCTGCCATACCCATTAAGCCCTTCTTGGAAGCACAGGCTCCATCCTCCTCATCTGAAGATGCCAGGAGCCTGGCTGGTGGTAAGCCCTCAATAAATAGATGTTGGCGGAATGAATCAACAAATGAATATACCAATGGTGCTAAGTTGAAATCAGTTCTGTTCTGTTTGGAGACAGGGACCTAGGCTGGCTGGAGAACCTTCCCTCTCTGCCATACTGTTCTGAGTTCATCTCTGTCCCCAGAGGGGAGGCTCTGGAGGAAAAACTTAGCAAGGGAAACGCCATGTCCTTTAATCTGCAAATGCCCACCTTCCTCAGGAAGGTCCATTTTCTAAGTGAAAGGGCACGTAAGATCAGATGTTCTGTGTTCAAATCTATAAGAATTTCAGTTCATTAGCTCAAAACTTTGTATTATCATCCAGCTTTGGCTCAGATGAGCAAGGATACATCACTCTGAAGGGAAACGTTCATTGACAACAGAAGGGAAATATTCCCATGGTGGTGGCTCCAGCAGAAGGATGTCACGTCTCTGTTTCCATGTCCATAGGCTGAGCCTGTGCCCAGTGGGCACCTGCAGATGGCCAACGTCTGCAAATGCCAAATGTTCGTAATGTATTCTTATCCCATGCACCCTGGTGAGGTCAAGTTCTGCTTTCTCCATCCCCTCCCCTAAATAAGGTACACTCACCCCAGTCTCAGCTGAGGCTTTGCCTTTTAAAGACCCTTCGGATATTTTGGTTCTTGAGTTTCCACATTTATCATTAAAACAATTATCAGCTAAAAAATGCCCTGCCTGCTCTGTAAAACAATGCAATCAGACGGCAGGAGCATATTTGAAGTTATAAATAACTTCCTTTCTCTCTGCTGCTTGTTTGCAGTGCTATATAAATCTTTAGGTGTGCGAGTTTCATCATTACTAATGTTCTTTAAAATGTAATAAAACTTTTCTCATTAAAAAAAAGCCAGCCAATCAAAACAAGCACCTCACAGACCCTCAGACTCGGCGCCGTGGTATTTGCATTGCAGAACAACTGTAATTTTATTCATGGGTCGGCATAGCCGCAGCCCATCAGTAATTAAACACGGAACAGCTGTCACTCTGCAGCATCCAAAGCAGGCAGGATGGGATAATGAGCCCCTGTCCCTGGGCTCGGCGCAGGGGGCTGGCGCAGGAGGAGGGGGGCCATACAGGGAAGGGCTGGTGCGGGCAGGGGCTGGCGTGTGGGATCACTGGGCTGGGCTCAGGGCTGTCCCGGGTTCACCCACTCCAGCCTATCCTCGACTCTGCGGAAAGAGGGGCCTAGAAAGATAATGGAGGGTTTGCTGTATTTGTATAGACCACAGACTCCTGGTGGATATGGGCTGGGGTGGGAGGCACTTCCAGCTTCCACTGTGTATCTTCTGGGCTGTTGGAGATAGGTTCACAAGCCGGCAGGTGATGACCTGTGTAACTGACAGAGCTGATTTTTAAAAAGGGTCAGATCCTGAGTCGTAAGAGCAGAGGAAGAGAGGGGACTCTGGACCCGTCAGGGCACCTGCTGGACTCCCACAGACTCGGAGGAATGGGTCTTAAGTCTTTAGGTTTCCAAGCCAGAAAAGCCATCTGCAGCCTTCTGGCCCAATGCTTCCATTTTGCAGAGGAGGACAACTGAGGGAGGGAAAGGCACCGTGGTGTGAGGCAGTCACTGGTGTGAGCCCAGTGCAGGACTGGGAGACTGGAGGTCTGAGTTCTAGACACCCACGACCCACAGTGTAACTCAGAGCTCCTCCTGCCTCTGGACCTCAGTTTCCGTCTCTGTACAAGGAGTTGGGTTGGGGTGGGGGCTTTAGGGCTGTCAGCCCAGACATCCTGGGAGCAGAGTCTTCTCAGGGCCCTTTTTGGTGTGGACCTACTCATCTTCCATGGGGGCCCAGATGGGGAGCCAGGGGTAGTGGTCCAATCTGCTCTCCGCCTGTCCCTCTAGGGGCCCCACCTGGGCTCCCTTTATACCTCTCCAGCCCCTAGTCTGCACGTCAGCTTCTCCGAGGGTCTCTCTCTCTCTCTCTCTTCCTCTCTCTCCCTCCCTCTCTCTTTCTTCTAGGCACTTCCAGGTTGTGTGTGCCATCCCCACCAGCAGGGCACAAGGATAATGTCCCAGAGCCCTTGAAGAGCCCATATCAGGGGCCTGAAGGCAGGACCTCAGGATTCTGCCCTCCTGCAGGCCTGGGTCCCTGCCCACTGCCCCAGGCTACACTGCTGACCATCATAACCCAGGCCTCCTGCTGGTCTGGAGGCCAAGGGGGTGGGGACCCTTCCTCCAAGAAGGATTCTTGGCTTGCCCGGTCCCCCAGGGCACTCCCATTTTTCTTGATCTCTGCCACACCCAAGTCAGGGAAGAACTGTGCAGACCCGCTGGTCACATGTGGGTGGGAGACACAAGGCCCCCTCGTGGGGGGGGCTGCACTGGGGTGGAGAGGAAATTCTTCCCAGAGTGGGCTGGCGGGGCCAATGGTAATATCTGAGATCAGAAAGATTCATGTCCTGGACCCACGGTGACAACAGGGGGCAGAGAGGAACCTACTCAGTGCCTTGGGTGGGGCACCATCTGTCCTGGGTGTGCAGATGGTGGTCGGAGGGGTCTGTGTGTCCACCTGTCTGGAGGATGGCTCTGTGGGAGCTGGGGGGAGGGCTTCAGAGGGAGGGGTACTGACTAGGAATCCCCAAGGCCATCACTGTGGGCATAGGAATGAAGTCATTGCTGGGGGAGGGAGGGGTGTGCCCACTGCCGGGCTGTGCCCTCGGGGACCCAAAGAAGGGGAGACCTGTAATGCAGACCAGAGGTGGAGGTGCCTCCATCAGACACACACAGAGTCCCGGGGGCTTTGCTGTACCACAGGCACCCCCAGGTCTGCGTGTCTCCCTGTGACTGCAAGGATTTTATATCCTACTGGGCCTGGTGTCCTCTGTACCTTCATGTCTGGACCGGTGAGGGTGGCTGGATTTTCAAAGCCATCTATGACACCTAAGGGCTGATGACAGAGAAGAAGGTTTGAAATCAGGGACCTCTGGTGAGGCTCCTGGGGCCAGGTGGAGAGAATATCTCACTGGGTCGGTGGAGTCAATGTTTGCAAAGATGCTGAAGCTGACCTACGTCAGGCTGGGGACCCTGAGGACTGGGACTTCCAGGAGAAGGTGGTCTCCCAGGCTGACCTCCACATGCCTGGGACTCGTGACTGCTGTAGAGGGCCACAGACAGTTGCCTGCCGAGCTCTGTCTGCTCTCGTACAGACAGAAAGATCAAGTGCTTTGGGGTACATGAAGGTGCCTGTGTGCACGTGTGCACGTGTGCGAGTGTGGGTGTCACTGCTGAACCATGCAGCCTGGAGGACCAGGAGTGAGTCCCAGGAGGCAGCTGGATGTCCCAGGCTAGCATTTCTCTTGGCCTTTCCTTCCCTGAGCAGTGGGCCCACTGGATAAGCCCCAGTGTTGCTCCCCCAGGTAGACAGTGGAGGCTTTCCCCACAGCTCCCACTGCCATTTAAGACCAAGACGGTCTGAGTCCAGCAAAGAGAGAGAAAGCTTTCTTGGAGCAGGGTGGCAAGGCTCCCGCTGCCTGTTAGCAACTTTGACAGATGTGGCTTCCTGGGGCACATGGCTGCTTTGGGAGAGAAAACCTGCTCAGAGTGGGTAGGGGTTTAGAGTCACTTCTGGCCACGGTGGCTGGCGGTACTGTGGGGCTGGTGGGCACGCAGGCCAGGCCTGCTTAGCTCCAAATGCAGGGCCCAGAAGCTTCGCAGTGTGGTGGGAACACTGAGGCATCCATCAGCTCAGCCGAGAGCCAGGAGATGCTGAGGAGGAAGGAGGAGAGGAAGCCTAGTGGGGTGCTGGGCTGAGCACCATCAGCCGAGTTAGGCCCACGTGGGAGGGGCCCTGATGGAGAAGGCAAGGGAGTGCTGCCGAGCCTGCAGAAAAGCTGCTTCTGCCACCCAGGAGCACGTGGGCTGGGGCCTCCCAGCAAGACGCAAGTCCCTCCTGGGCTGCAAAGTCTCCTCAAAGGCTCAACTTGGTCTTCCTTCTTTACACTGGGGACAAGTATCCGTGTTCCCCGATGCTCCTGACAACAGCCATGGTGGCTGTTTAGAGGGGCGCTGTGCTGGGTGCTGTCCCAGGCACTGTACAAGCTCCTCTCCGAGCATCCTCGTAACAAACCCACGTGGCAGGTGCTACTGCTCTCCCCCTTTACAGAAGTTATATCAGTTACAGGGATGAAAACCCAGCTCAAACAGGCTTAGGCAAAAGTGGGATGCGCTGGCTGAAGTAGCCATACCGTCCAGGATCAGCCCTAGCCCCAGGGCTCTGAGCGGTCACATGCTTAGCCCAGAACCGATCACCATGGCTGAGGAGTGTGATGCTCTGATTGGCCAGAGTGTCAGTGGCTCCACAAGCCAGAGGGCAAAGCGTGGGTGTTCCCAAGGGAAGAATGGGGTGGCCAGGAGGCAGATGACTCCTGGCGTGGTGGCAAAGCACAGATGCCCATCACATAAACCAGATCTGAGCCGAGGTCTGGGCAGACTCCAGAAAGCCCCACATCTCTGCTTCCCTATAGTGCTCTGGGGTCACTGGGCTGGCATGCCTGCCCCTAAATCTTTACTGCATGGCCCCTGATGGTGGCCCAAGCCTTGGGGACCCGTTTCTGTCATTGTCACCTCTGCTCTCAATTCTGGGAGGTGCAGGGTGCTAGGGTAGGACAGGGTCCTCTAGCACAGGCTCCAAGCTCGGACCCTGGGAGCCCAATCAGATTTTCGCTGCAGTTACATAACTTAAATATACAGGATGCAATTATTTTTTTAAATACACCAATAAAATTGTCTCTGATTGTTTTAGTCACAATACAAATAGCCTCAATTAGAGCAGAAATAGGGCGCGGGTTTATGGCTCCCATGAATCTGAGATCAACCTCAGTTCTAAGGCAGAAAAGCCAGCAGTTCCCGCCTGGCCCAGCCATGAATCCTGCAGCAGAATGTCCCCGGTTCCAGCTTGGGGACAGGAGCCCGGGAGGAAGGGGAGGGAGGCTCCCTGGGTTGCCTGTGGCAGGCCTCATCTCCCACAGCTGGTCCCAGGCCTGCTGGGAGAGGGAAGGCCTGCAGGCCCTGCAGGAAATGTGTACGTGGAGTTGAGGACACTGACCCACTTACGGGTCCCCGCCCCACTTGCAGTCAGTGTGCCTGTCGGTCCCTCTGTAGCGGCCTGAGACCTGCAGGGTCGGGAATAGCCCCGCTCTGGGTCGTTCTCCCAGGCTCTCCTGGGCCTTCGGCTCTGGTCTGGCCCACTCAGCCCTCCCAGCCAGCCCGACACCCAGGATCCCCTTTATAAAAGGGTGGTTTCCACCTGCTGAGAAAGGCAGTCCTGCTGGAGAGACCCAGACCCTGAGATCCAGCCAACTCCCCCATATTACAGATGGGGAAACTGAGACATCGATGCATAGAATGGTCCAGGGTCACACAGCAAAAGAAGTGGCTGACCAGGGGGATCCCCAAGCTCTGCAACCCATTCCCAGGAAGCCACAGAAGAGGGCAGGATGGAGTGGGGACAGCCAGTCCTTAGCGGGGAAGCTAGGTCCTTACAGTCCTCCCTGCCCTGCCCTTCCCCCCGTTTCTCTTCTGAGCATCTGTGCAGCCACTGAGACCCCTGTGAGTCCAATCCAGCCCCCTCTGCCCTGTCAAGGCCAAGGAGACCTCACCAGGCATGGAGCCCCTACGCTGGGCCCACCGCCACTCCCCTCAGGAGACCCTCACCTTCCTGCCTCAAATTCAGTATATACTGCAGGTGACTCCGTCTGTCCTGGGCCACCCACCCAGGAAACAGCATCAACACCTGAGGACCCAGAGCTGGCACACTTCCTGGCCTCATGGTGACACTGTGGCTGTGTGAGGCCACAATGTTCCTGCAGGGCTGGGGTGGGGCAGGAACGCGTCTGATGTGTGGGGACAGCAGTGCCCCTCAGCCTGGCCACGCCTGCTCTTTCTGATGAACTTGAGCCTTTTCCTCTCAAACTCCAGGGGAAATGTTTTGGGGATTTTGAAAACTGGAATTGCAAGGTCCACACAAAAACTACTAGAACTAATAGAAGAATTCAGCAAGGTAGCAGGTTACAAGATTAACACACAAAAATCAGTTGCATTTCTTTACACTAATGATGAATCAACAAGAAAAGAAAGTAAAGAAACAATCCCCTTTAAAATAGCACCCAAAGTAATAAAATACCTAGGAATAAATCTAACCAAGGAGGTGAAAGACTTATACATGGAGAACTATAAAACATTGATTAAAGAAATTAAAGAAGACTTTAAAAAATGGGACGATATCCCATGTTCCTGGATTGGAAGAATCGATATTGTTAAAATGGTAATACTTCCTAAGGCAATCTACAGATTTAATGCAATTTCTATCAAATTACCCAGGACATATTTCACAGAACTAGAACAAATCATAATAAAATTTATATGGAACCACAAAAGACCTAGAATTGCCAAAGCATTACTGAAGAAAAATAAAGAGCCTGGAGGAATAACCCTCCCAGACTTCAGACAATACTATAGAATGACAGTAATCAAAACAGCATGGTATTGGTACAAAAACAGACATATGGACCAATGGAACAGAATAGAGAGCCCAGAAATGAACCCACAAACTTTTGGTCAACTAATCTTTGACAAAGGAGGCAAGAACACATAATGGAATAAAGACAGTCTCTTCAGCAAATGGTGTTGGGAAAACTGGACAGCAGCATGTAAAGCAATGAAGCTAGAACACTCCCTTACACCATACACAAACATGAACTCAAAATGGATCAAAGACTTAAACATAAGACAAGATACAATAAACCTCCTAGAAGAAAACAGGCAAAACATTATCTCACATACATCTCCCAGGGCAGTCTACCCAAGCAATAGAAATAAAAGCAAGATTAAACAAATGGGACCTAATTAAATTTACAAGCTTTTGCACAACAAAGGAAACCATAAACAAAACAAAACAACAACCTACAGAATGGGAGAAAATTTATGCAAAAGATGAAACTGAAAAGGCTTGATCTCCAGAATATATAAGCAGCTCTTACGACTTAATAAGAAAAAAAAAAAAAACCCAATCCAAAAATGGGCAGAAGACCTAAACAAGCAATTCTATAATGAAGACATACAAATGACCAATAGGCACATGAAAAAATGCTCAGTATCACTAATTATCAGAGAAATGCAAATCAAAACTACAATGAGGTATCACCTCACACCAGTCAGAACGGCCATCATTCAAAAGTCCACAAATGACAAATGCTGGAGAGGGTATGGAGAAAAGGGAACCCTCCTACGCTGCTGGTGGGAATGCAGTATTGTGCAGTCACTGTGGAAAACAGTATGGAGATTCCTCAAAAGACTAGGAATAGACTTACCATATGACCCAGTAATCCCACTCGTGGGCATATATCCAGAAGGAACCCTACTTCAAAAAGACACCTGCACCCCAATGTTCATAGCAGTACTATTTACAATAGCCAAGACATAGAAACAGCCTAAATGTCCATCAACAGGTGACTGGATAAAGAAGATGTGGTATATTCACACAACGGAATACTATTCAGCCATAAAAATGACAATATAACACCATTTGTAGCAACATGGTTGTCCCTGGAGAACGTCATTCTAAGTGAAGTAAGCCAGAAAGAGAAAGAAAAATACCATATGAGACCGTTCATATGTGAAATCTAAAAAAGAAAAGAAAAAGACAAAGGAACACAAATACAAAATAGAAACAGACTCATAGACATAGAATACAAACTTGTGGTTGCCAGGGCAGAGGGGGTGGGAAGGGACAGACTGGAAGTTCAAAATTTGTAGATACTGACAGGCATATGCAGAATAGATAAACAAGATTATACTGTATAGCACAGGAAAATATATACAAGATCTTGTGGTAGCTCATGGTGAAAAAGTATGCAACAATGAATATATGTATGTTCATGTATAACTGAAAAATTGTGCTCTACACTGGAAATTGACACAGCATTGTAAACTGACTATAACTCAATAAAATAAAATTTAAAAAAGAACTGGAATTGCGGTAAGAACACTGATAAACCTGGAGAGAACCAGGATCTTCACAAAGTGAGACTTCCCACCCCAGAAAGAATTATTTCTCTCTAGTCAGGCATATCTATTTGTCCTTTCAGTGTTTTAGAGTTTTCTTCATCTGGCTCTTGCATGTTTCATGTTAAATTTATATCATTTGTAGCTTTACTGCTGTTGTGAATGAGGCTCTTTTTTTTTTCATTTCACTGGCCAAGAGAAAGCTGTGGATTTTTCTCGGTGTATCCTCCGTCAGCCCAACTTTCCAGGCTCTCTTGGTGGCTCTAATTGTTGTGCTGTTAATGTTCTTGGATTTTCTAGGTAAACATAAATAGGTTGTCTGCCAAGAATGAAAACATTCTCTTCCTTTCTAATCTTTAGTTTCCTTTTTCTTCATTTCCAGTCTTACCGTGTTGGCCAAGAACTTTTGTTTAAAACTCACGGATAGAGGGGTCACCTCCAGCTTTTCAGTGAAGCCCCAGAGATGAAGCCCTAATGGCTCACAGTCCCGTGCACACCTGCCGGCCTTCCTAGAGAGGTGGCGCTTTGGTCCTCAGTAAGCCCATGCTTCCAAATGCCTTCCCTTTCCCCGGACTCTCTCTTTCTTCTCAGGGGCCTCCAGGGCCAGGCTGGGGATGGAGGTGGCCAGTTCTGCTTGCTCTGAGGGCTCCTTGTGCTGGGGGCTCCAAGGGACATTTTCCTCACTGGTCCCCATGTACTTCCTCTTGAGTGCTCCTAGGTCCTTGGGTGCCACAGTGCTGACCACAGGGATGAACCCCTTTCCTGATCTATGATCCATCTGGGTGATCCCTAACGAAGGGTGGCAGGCCCAGCCTAGGGTGGGGGTGGTCTCCGTGATCCTTGGAGTCCTGGAACGTAGAACCGTGGTCCCACCTCTCAGCTGTGCCATCTGATCCCCCACTCAGCATGTGTTAATGGGCACCCACTACTGGCCACATCCAGCACAGCAACTGCGGGTCCAGGAAGACCAGATGATGATGAGGGAGGACACGCACTCACAGTGCAGCGAGATCGGCCTGGGTCCATGGTTTAGACATGCAGCAGTGGCAGGTGAGGTGGCTGTTGGGCTTGAAGGTGAGAGCAGCCCCTCCTGCTTGGCTCTGTGACGGGGGAAGCACTGTGGGGACAGGTCGGGGTCACCTGGTGGAAAGATGGGAAGAGCATGACAGATGGGGGAACAGCAGCCCAGAGGTGTAAGAGGAGTACTGACCACCCACGTCCCAGGATTCCAGGTTGGATGGGAGAGGACTCGATGCTGCAGGCAGATGGGGGAGTGGCAGGGAGGCCCAAGGTAATGAGCTGAGATCTGGAGGGTCTCAGGCTGAGGGTGAGGGGCTCAGGTGCGCACATAAGAAAGATCACGACCTGGGAGAAGGGGAGCTGAGAACATTCTCTGGGATTGTCCACCACCTATAAATTTATGGTATTTGGATTGGACCAGTTAGAAATATGGATCCTCCTCACTAAGGGAGAGGAGAAAATGACCACCCATCCCTGCTGTGGCTTTGGCTATGCCCAGGCCTCCAGCAGTCAGGGGAGGATATACTCCAAGGGCAGTTGTCTGCTCTGATAAACCTTCATCATGGACTTGCATCACATACTGGTGACATTAAAAGGAAGAGCGCACAATTTTCAATTTGGGGAAAAAAATGTTAAGGTGGCCTGGATTGCAGTGGTAGCAGCATGCACATTTTAGCAGCTGCTGGTGGGATGTCTCCCTGCTCTCAGAGCCCTGCTCTTTCTCTGGGAAGGCCCCAGGACTCAGCCAGCCAGGCCCCGGCAGCCTCGCCCGGGACTTAGGCCTGGCCAAGTGGATCTTCTCTCTCTCGGGAACCAGAGGTGGTGAAACTGAGTGGCCTGCTCATGGCCAGCCCTCAGGAGAGGAGGAGCCAGGAACTCCAGCCTGCAGGGCTTCAGGCCACTCTGATTTTGCTCAGCCCTCTCTGGTCCAGAGACCCACCTTCCCGGTGTTTGTCAGTGTGGGGCTGCCCAGCACCCATTCCCTCTTCTCAGGATCCTGATTCCCCCATGGGACTCACTCCTCCTGTGTTCTCAGCCTACATGCTGTGGGTAGAGCTGTGCTACATGGGGCCAGCTTGTGACCCAGGCCTCAAGCCCATCAGAATGCTGCTCTCCTGTGCCACGGTGATGGGCCCTGGGGTGTGGATGTGACTCTGGCCGCATGGCTGGGCCCCATTAGAACTAACCCCAGGGTTTTTGTCTGAGACACTGGCATGTGGTGCCCACCATGTCCTAATAGACCCGCACCTGGACCAGTGTGAGCAACGACCTTGCCCCTACGTGGAACCCACGAATGTCAGCAACAGAGTCAGCTGGAGCCCACAGTCCAAAGTCCAGAGATAGTGGCTGAATCTAACCCCGCCAGTCTGCCCTGGACTGACTGAGTCCGGAGTGGGCTGGGTGTGCCACCCCTGGCCACCCCAAGAGACCTCCCCAGGTCCAACATCTTTCCAGCAAACCTTCTCCCAGTCTTCTGGCTTAAGTTAGCCCAAAGCAATTTCTGCTGCTGGGCAGAGGAGGCAGAGGGCTGCTCTGTTCAAGTGGACAAGAAGGGAGAGACCCAGATCCAGGAAAGCCCAGGGTTCTGACCAGAGCAGGGAGAGATAAACCCAGCATTGTCCTTCGAGGATCCGGACAGCAGTCGGGAGCTCCTGAGGCAGATCCAGGGATGCGCCTCAAGACTGCCTGGGGTGCAGGACGCCTGGGGGCAAAGTGACTTGCACTGGGCCTTGGTGGCATTTGGATGGGGGAAGACACGCTGGTGTGGGACGCCCAGGGACCAAAGACCAGAGGCAAGACTAAGTGAGCCTGGGTCCTGAGACCTGGCAGAAGCAGAGGTGGGAGGAGACTGGCAAGCAGGCTGGGGAGTTTGGATTTGACACCCAGGAAATAGGACATCACCGCGATGTGATTTACTCCGGGTGGGTGATCATTGATTTAGGACTCCTGACAGGTGCACTATTCTGAAAGTTGACAGAGAGAAACATTAAGTCCAGGAGTCCCCATAATGCGTGGAGCAATAGCATTTCTCTACACCCGGTCAATTCTACAGCCAAAGCACTTTTGTCCCCTGGAGGGAGTCAGGATGGATTTGAATTAACCAGGAAGTTCTTTGATTGCTATTTTCAAACTTCTCTCTGTTACCTGGCCTGACATAATAATTACCTGCCTGTGATTTATCTCCGGCAGATTATGAGCGATGATAGGGTTTGGGGTGATAATTGAGTGTGTCCAACACCTCGCCTCTTCCCTCGTCATTCAAGATGAAGCAGCCTTGGTTTTCCCTCTGGGCCACTGGTGTTCCCTGCCACCTTGACAAGAATGGGTTGCAGAACGAGGTGGGCATTTTATAATGAGTCCTATACAGCTCACCCTCCTGCTCTGGCCAGCCTGATGGGGGTCTATCCAGCTCAGTCTTGGTCCAGCACCTTGTAAATCATCCATCCCTTAGACCGAGACTCACAGCCCCAATACTAAGCCAGACCTCTGCTTGCAACTTCCCCAAATATTTACTGAGCTCCTACCGTGTGTCTGGCACTGTTCTGGAGACAGATCGGTGAACCGAACAGAAAGAGCTCTGCATTTTGGGAGTGCGGAGGGAGCATGAGGGGCAGGGCACCCAAGGCACATCATCCAATCAACGGGAAAGGAACTTCAGAGACAGACGTGTGCTATGGAGGAAGTGCGACAGGGCTCAGGAGGGCCCCTCCGAAACAGGCCTTGGAAGTGGGAGCCCAAGGAACGAGCCGTGGAATAGGCTGGAAGGAGCAGGCTAAGCAAAGGGAATGGCAAGGTGGGGAGGATGGGAAAGAGGCTGAGGGGTGGGGAATGAGGGGAAAGTGGAGAGTGTGAGCTTTGAGAGGTTGACAGGGTGGGGGAGACAGTCTTCTGCAGCTGGGGGTGAGGTTGCTGCATAAAGCAGCCCCCACACTCCCCAGAGGAAGCCCTCAGGGAAGGAGTTGCTGTGCAGCCAGTAGGAAGCCCTGGATGGAGCCCTGGAGGGTCTGCAAAAAAAATCATCAGTGGCCCCTGGAGGCAGAGTGTCTCCGTAATTGTGGGGCCCATTGTTCAAAGAGCAGGGCAAAGCGTCTTCCTTTCTTCCACAGTCTCTCTGGCCACCTGTCATGGTGGTTTTTAATTTGCTATTTAATGCTGCTTTCCCTTGAGCACGGGGAACCTTGGAGGGTGAAGCAGATCCTCACGGGGTGCTCGGAGTACCCCTGCCTGCAACTCAGTGCTTAACCCGGCCTCCTGTTGCCTGTGCACAGGGAGTGGAGGGTGGAGCAGTCACTGGGCAGGGGCGGGGAGTAGGCTGCTGGGAATGCATCCTGGGATGTGGGAGGTGGGGGGAGGAGGGGACTCCAAGCCCCAGCACATGTTCCATTGTCCCTTGAACTTCACTTACAAAACACAAGTTCAAAGATTAAAGTTATAAAGTGGTGGCCACAGAGATTAAACCCCAAGTACTGGCCCCACTCTGAGCACGGCGTCCCAGCAGCTGAGAGCCGGGCGCTGCCAGGGATTGGCCAGAGCAGGGTCTGGGCCAGGCTCCCCACGCTGGCCTGGCTCTGCCACGGCACTGTGTGCCTCTGGGGGAGTCATCGCCCTCTCTGGGCCCCAGAGTCTGCAGCTGTGGAATGGTCTCGTGGCTGCCATGGAGTGCCTCCTATCTCCCTTCAGAAATTGTCACTGAGCTGCAGGAAGCTGTCAAGCCACAGCCAGGTTCTTCCCAGGATCCCTTAGCTGGTGACTGAGGATGGCAGTGGTACGAGGACCTGTCTGGTTTTTTTGGTCCTCTAGCAGGCAATTTTCGCTGGGGAGCTCTCCATTAGGTTGGCTGAAAATTTGTTGCATCACCATTGGGGTCTGAGGCTCTCCCTGCCCAACCACTTGCTCTCCTGTTATCATATATCATATCATTTCATATATTACCCCCGAATGAACCTGTTCACCTCTCACTCCCTCCCTGCGCCTGCTTCCTGGAGGACCCATCTGGCACAGATGACAGGATGCTGTCCTCATGGAGCTGCCAGGAAGAAGGTGAGAATGCCAGGCCAGGAAGCACGACTCCTGGGGCACCTGCCACCTAGAACAGAGCGGGCAGCACTGCCTGGAGTTGTGCCTCGCACCTGCCCAGACGTCTTGTGGGTCTCAGGCCACTCGAGCTGTGGTGGACTCTGCATCACAGCACTACCTTTCTCCCGTCTCAGAGACTAAAATGTCCCAACTCCAGGGACCCGATGAACAATAGCACATTTGTCCCCAGCAGCAACTGGCCCTGGCTTGAGGTCTTCTAAGCCTGCTTCATGGAGAGCCCAGCTCATGTGCAGATACACCTGGCAGCTGCCCAGGCATCCAGCAGCCTGGTGTGGTGATGGCTACCCTCAGAACCCAGTGTTCAGGAACTCCCAAGGGAAGATGTCCTCAGTGCTGTCCCAGCAGTGGCTGCAGGTCCCTATCCACACGGGAGACTTGCCTCCTCCCCCTCCCTGCTGAGGGAGCCCAGTGCCCCTAAGCCATGGCCCTGGCTGGCTGGTAGGGGGTGGGGGACAATTGGATGAGAGTTCCTGGCTTGTTGGTACTGCTGGTCTGCTGTGCACAGGGCCATTGCCATAGGGTGGTGCTGCAGTGGGTGTATTTTATTTCTTAACAGGTCTCAGACCTGGACTCTGCCCTGGTTTTGCCACAAGCTTCCTATGGGTCCTTAAGAGAGACATCATTAGCTCAATGTGGCCTCAGGGTATTTATCCATGAAATGGGCATAATGCCTTCTCTGCTCCCGGCTTCTCAGAGCTGTGAGTGAGGGCTGTGAAGGGCCTGGGGGTCAAGCAGTTACTGGGCTGGGGCTGGACTGCTGGGTGGCTGGGCCTGGTAGCCACATGCCCCGAGTTTCCATCAACTCACAGGGGAGTGAGAGAAAAGAACGGAAAAAAGTCTATAACTTTCTGGCTCTGAGAACAGAGTAGTTGGTGGTCATACCATTTATCGAACTGGGGAAGTACAGGTTAGAGGGGGCAAAATCCAGTATTGGGACGCTCTCTGGACTGGGGCAGCCTCAGTTCCTGTCTGCTCAGTGTGCTTCCTTCTTGTCCTCCTCTGGTGACAGAGCCTGTCCTTTCCGGGCTTACTGACTCCCACCCCTTGCTTCAAGTGTGGGACCTGACCCAGACCTGGCCAATGAGAGGACCTCATTCCCTGGCTCAGTGATGGGCACGTGACCTAAGCCAGCCAACCAGAGGAGTCCTTTTGGGGACTTCAAGGGGTGAGGCTTTCTCTTTTCCTGGGATCACAAGCTGATATGTGGAAGTGCTTTAGGAAACACTTGTGGCTGTCTTGGCTGTCAAAGGGAGTCAGCCTGTCTGAGAATGAAACCAAGAACACGAGAAAGCAGAGCCAAAAGAGGGTGGGTGGACACCTGATGTTATCGTTTGGAACCCCTGGATCCCACCGTACCTGAAGCAAGACAACCCCTTTGGACTTCTCAGTTGTGCAAGTCAATAAATTCCTCTCTTCTTCTTCCACAAGTAATGTTTGAGCAGTTAGTAAACGTCCAGTACTATGTTGGAAGCAACGTGAGTGCAAACAGACATGGCTGGCCCCTTTAGGAGCTTTGGGGTTGATCAAGAGAGTGTTTCCCTGAGCTGTAAATCTAATCAGAGTTTGTCAGTTGGATCTTTGAGAGGGTTGTGAACATCACAGCAGACAGCGTCCACGGGAGCAGTCATATGGAAAATGCAGAGGCCATTGACACGTGTGCATGGCATGTACTGGTCCTCAGCAGAAACTGAGGGCACAGATGTAGTTTGGTAAAAACAGCTCTGTGTGAAAGCAGAGAATTGTAGTGCTGGTGTGTAACTTTTGAGGGCCTGGAGAATCTGTGAATGGTTGGCCTGTCTCCTGAGCAACCTCTTCTGAGTGATGATTATCTGATAAAGATAACATAACTACACTAACAAACATTTGGAAAACAGATGAATATCCTTTATAAGTCCCAGATCCTAACATCACTGTTGTTAAAAGTATTATTTGGGGGAAATGATGGCAGAGTCTTTGATGTGGTTGATGATCCTGTGAAACACACTCATTATTCTGAGGCCCTGGTCAGGCCTCTGAGGCAAGGGTGAGGCAGGTGATAAAGAATGACTCTAAAGCCAGACCAACATGGTTGGAGCCCTGCCCTATTTGTTTAAGAACTGTGTGATCCTGGGCAAGTCACTTAGCCTCTCTGAGCCTCAGTTTCATCTATAAAATGGAAATAATAATGGTACCTATTTCATCAGTACATTAGGAGACTGAAATGAGACGGAACTGGGAAATATTGGTCCTCTCCTCACCCTCCCACCTTGACCACTACCTAGGCACAGCCACACACCTCTGAACCTGGCTGAGCCCCATGTCCTGAGACCTCCATCAAGAGAACGTGGATGGTCCAACCCTGAGCTGCCAGTGGTGTATTGGGAGGCACTGTCACCTCCATGCAGAAAAGGCTGCACATCTCATGTGGGGGTGGGCTGGACAGATGTGTGCTCTCTCTCTCTCACTCTGCACACCTTAAGATGGGTCGGGTCAGTGTAAGTGTCTTGGAAATGAATCTCCTGTCTCCCCCCAGGTCCTCCGTAACCCACAGGCTCCTTTGGAGATGAGTCCCCTGATGTCCTGACTTGGACATCATCCCCCATTTGTGGCTTTATAGGAGGCCCAGCTGTGAAGGCTCACAACCCCATCCTTGTTACTAGAGGAGCTGAACTCCCCGTGGCGTCTGGCTGACTGCATCCTGCTCTGTGCCTGGTCACCATGTGTCATCCTTCACTGCCTGCAGGGAACTCAACTGATGCTGGAAGAAACTATTCACATCTAGCCACCATGGGAACACAACCATCTGGGAAGTTCTGGGGCTTCCCAAGCCCTGCCACATGCCCAGTTCAGGCATATCCCACCCCCAGGCACACTGAGACACTCATTTCATACCTTCTATGCCGGGGTATGTGCGGGATGCCAGGCTCTCTGAGATGTGAACAGAGGGGCTGTAGCTTACATGCACAGTCCCAGAGCCGGGGCTGCAGGAGGGACTGGAGCACCATCTCTGCCTAGAGAGGGGACCTGCTTACCGGAGATCACAGAGCAAGTCAAGGGGCAGAGCCATGCCTTGAATCCAGGTCTCCTGACTCTGAGCTGAGTGCTCACCTTTGAGGAGGAGTTGACAGAGGCCGGGAGGGTTTGTGGACCAGAACTTGGGGGGGTCTCAGTTTCTTTATCCCTTCCACACTCCTGAAACTTCCCTGACTGGCCCTCTCCCCCGTGGATCTGCTTTATGATCCTGGGAATGCCCAGCAGAGTGCCAGAAAGAAGGATGTGTGCTCACTGAGTCCGGTGTAGTGAGTTGAGTGTTGGTCCCCCAAAGATAGGTCCACCTGGAATCTTGGCATATGACCTGATTTGGAATAAAGGTCTTTGCGAACCTTATTAAAGATCTCAAGATGAGATCATAAATCCAACGTTGAGTGTCCTTATAATGGACAGAAAAGGAGAAGATGCAGAACCCAAGGGAGGGGGCCATGTGAAGGCAGAGGCAGAAATTGGAGTTACACCACCGCAAACCAAGGAACGCCAAGGGCTTCCAGCAGCTCCCAGAAGCTGAGAGGCTGGGAACGATTCCCCCTCAGAACTTCCAGAATGAACCAATCCTGCAGACAGCTTGATTTTGGACTTCTGGCCTCCAAGACCATGACATAATACATTTCTGTTGTTTTAAGCTACCCAATGTGTGGTAATTTGTTACAGTGGTCTGAGGAATTCAATACATCTGGGGAGCCCCCCGGGGCCAGAGGCCGGGCCAGCTATGTGTCACTTTCTCCCACATGGGCCCAGGAGAGGTGGGAGGGAGCCTGCTCTCGCCCTGCCTGTCTTTCACTCAAGTGTAAGTTCTAGAGGATGTCAAAGAGCTGCAAAGCTAGACACCAGATAAAGGCAGCAAAGATAGATCTTATTGAGGAAACACTGCAGGAGGAGAAAGAGACTCGGGTGTAGAACTGAGCTCAGCTCCTGGTGTAGAGGCCATTGGACATCTTAAAGGGAGAAAGAGGGAGGGACAGGGGAATGGGCAGGGGCTGGGGCAGTCAGGGAAGTGAAAAACTGCAAAAAGAAGGCGGGGTGGGTCAAGGCGATCAAGCCTCTGGGTCTGCTCACTGGAGCTTTGGGATGTAGGCTCCCACCCTCCCCCAGAGACTGGGAGACTGTCGGCTGGAACAGACAGTGCATTTTTTGGCAGCCCTGAGCTTTCCCAGGCAGGAACTTAAGGGGGGCCGGGGTATCCCAGAGATACGGCCTTGAGCTACAGCTCTCTTGGTGTGGGGAGTGGAAGAAATTGTGCTGAGAGGCTGCGGTCCTTAAGGGCCAAGGTTGGGGCCAGTAGACAAGAGGGTTCAGAGGAGCCTGAATTCTGCCCAAGTGAGAGTCTTTGTCAAGAGATGGAAACACATGCGGGCCCTGCCCTCCCAGCAGGGAGTTCTAGTGGTGAAGGCAAATCTTCCAGGTGGGGCAGGGCCTCGGGGCCTTGGGTGAGCTTGGGGTGATGAGGAAAATGCAGGAGTGGGAGTTGGGGGTGGGGTCGGGGCACACAGAGAAGGGACATCTAATGAGGCAGGAGTCAGGGCCCTCAGGGAAGGAGGGACAGTCCAAGCTGTACCTGAAGGTGATGAGGGCAGAGGTGGCAGGGAGTGTGGCTGGGTGGGGGTGGGGGGGGGCTGCATATTTGATGTGTGAGGCCTGGGAGCAGAAGAGCCAGGGTGGCAGGAATGTAGAATTAGGGGAGGTGGGTGCGGGCAGTGAAAGATGGACCCAGGCTGACAACAGGGGGCAGGTGGAGTTGTCCCAACGTTTGGGGCCCTCTGCCCAGAGGTGGGATGCAGATACCACATTGCCAAATGCTCTCAGGGTGATTATAAGATGCAGCCCTGTCTGAGACCTGAGTGCTCTAGCCTAAGGGTAATGTGACATCTCTGAAGGGCTATAGCCGGGAGGAACAAGGTTGGATCTCTTTTATTTAAAGGATCCCTGGGCAGAAGTTGGCAGAGCCTCGCTGAAGTTTCTAGCAATAACCCGGGGAGGGAAGAGGGAACCTGGTCTAGGGCAGTGGGCTTGGGAGAGAGGAAGGGTTCCAGGGATACCTGGTGGGGGGGGGGGGGGGACTGGCAGCATTTGGAGACAGATGGGATGTACCTGTGAAGGTGAGGTGACACCAGATTTCTGTGGGGACAGCTGGCTGCGTGGCCAGTGAGATGAGGAATCACAATGGGAAGGGAGCATTCAGTAGTGACTGTTTGTCTTGCCCAGTGATACCTGAGACGTGCTGTTGGGAGATACAGAAATAGGGCCAAGGGGAGACTCTCAGCTGGGGAGGAAGCTGCTGCGGTTGCCAGCATGTGGGCAGCAGTTAGAGGATGGAGGGCCTGTGACAGAGCCCTGGGTGGCTCCGTTTTTGGAGGGATGGGCTGAGTCTCAGCAGTTGGAGGAAGACTTGCCAGAGAGGCAGGAGGAAGTTCAGAGAGGGAGGGCAGGTGGGAGACAAACCAAGGGAGAGTTTCAAGAAGGAGAGAGTCATCCTCAGTCACCTCCCGTAAGGTGCCAAGAGCTTGAGCAGGACGAGGGTGAAAGGTGTCTGATGGATTTGGAAGAACAAGGAGCCTAGGCTGGGCTTGGCTGGGTGGGCTCTCCTCCTATCCCCACCTCCAGGCCCCCAGGCTGAGGCTTGCCTCCTACTTGGAACCCCAGGCAGCCCAGGGGTCAGGGTAAAAGGCAGCTCTGGGGGCACAGAGAGATATCTCCAGCAGGATGTAAATGTTCAGCTGGCTTTAAAATGGAAACCTCGGGGGGAGGGTATAGCTCAAGTGGTAGAGCACATGCTCAGCATGCACGAGGTCTTAGGTTCAATCCCCAGTATCACCTCCATAAATAAATAAGTAAATAAACCTAAATACTGCTCCCACCACACTGAAATGTATACCTCAGAATTTAGGTTTCTTCTCCTTTTCTGCCTCAGGAAGAGGGAATGCAAATGTTTCCCTCTTCTTCGTGTCCTGTCCAGGGCAGCCTGATTAATTACAGCAACCTTTCCTTCAAGTCTAACACGCAGGCTGGAAAGTGCACACATCCTAAGTGTGCAGCTCCATGTGTTTTCACAAACTGAATACACTAATGGAACCACTCCAATGAATTCAACCCAACCTCACTGGTCCCAGAAGTCTCTTCTGTCCCCTCTTCTAGGCACTACTGACCATAGGTGCCTGATTCTGACTTGTAACCATTTAGATAAGTTTTTCCAGTGTTCTTTTTAAACTTTTCCCTTTTTTTGATTTTGTTTTTACGTTATTTTTTATAAACAGGCAATATATTCATTCGTAAGTCCTGATAAAAAGCAAAATTCTACCAAGTAAATCTGGAGCTCTAACTGGCTTTATTCAATGATACATGGATTGGACAGCATCCCATCCAGCAGACAGAAAGGAGCTTTGACGAGCTGTACAGAATGGAAGACTATTACGGGCAGAAGGAGTCTGGCAAGAAGTTATTCTAGCAAAGAGTGGATTGTTTCAGGCAAGGTCAACTTCCTTTGGGGGAAGGGAGCGTCTATCAGCCAGATTACCTCACCTGTGCTGACCAAGTCATTCCCGGCTGACTGGTTAAAGGTCACCTTCCTGGGAGAGGCTGAAACAGCAGTTAGGTTAGGTGTTGAGTCTTTGTTTGCTGACGCTGAGGCTGAGCACAGGTGACTCCATTTTGGCCTGTTATTTCTTTTTCTTTTTTTTTTTTTAACAGTTCAAAAACCAAAGTGACATAAAAGAGTGTGTCTGTTGAGAAGTCTGCCTTCCACCTGTCTTTTTTCCATTCCACCTACCTTATAAATCACATGTTGGTAAATTTTTCTGAAAAGGGCCAAATCATCAATATTTTAGGCTTGCAGGACCTGCAGTCTCTGTGGCAATTACTCAGGTCTGCAGCTGTCATGCAAAAACAGCCATAGACTCACATAGCACATGCTCTTCTGTGTTGAGTGTTTCTGAGATTCATCCTCTTTATCTGAGTTTCACTCTCTTTGCAGCATGGATTCTATTGCATGGAAGCTTACCTTTTGGGTGGGGGGACTTAAGTAATTAGGTTTATTTTTTAATTTATTTTTAGAGGAGGTACTGGGGATTTAACCCAGGACCTCATGCATGCCAAGCATATGCTCTACCACTGAGCTATACCCTCCCCCCGTGAGTCGCTGCATAAGAACATCACTCTATCCCATCTGCCACTGATGGGCATTTGGGTAGTTCTAGTTTGCAGCTTTTCCAAACAGAGTAGCTACAAGCAGCCGTGCTCGTGTCTGCCGATGGACAGATGCTCACATTTCTGCTGGGTGCTCGCTCACCCGGGAGTAGGGTTATTGGGTCAGAGGTGAGCACTATTTTAAGGCTGCAAATGAATGCTTTCTTTTCCAGGTTTTGTGAGTTGTCTAGGCTGAATGTGAAGATGGAGACAGAATTTGGGGTGAGTGGTGGAGGGACAAGAGGATGAGGGAGCAGAGCCCTTCGGCCACCTTCAGGAGGCCGGAGCAGAGTGGAGGGGTGGGGACCCAGTGGGGAAACTAGTGTGAAGTTGGTCGGGAGAGAGAAGATCCTGCCCGTGGACCACCGCTGCTTCCCTCTTATGGGACCCTTATCCCACTGTCTCTGCTGACAGTGCCAGGGAGGACTATGTCTTGAAACTTTTTTGGTCCTGGCTCCCAGCAAAATCAACCAGGGAATTTTCAAAGAATCTGAAATTCTGATTCAGTTGTTATGCAGCGTATGCAGTGAAGCTCTGTCACCAGCAGCTTTGAGAGATTGTCCGGGAGATTCCAGTGGGAGCCAGGGAAGAGGACCACAAAGCCTCATGCAGTAGTGGTCCCTGAGGTCACAGTTGGTCCCCAAGAATCTGGGTGCCCACTGAAGACCACCCACCCTCTGGCAAACGTTGTGTCCGGCAGGGCTCTCCGTTGTAAACGACAAAAATGGACTTAAACACAGGTATGCGGAAAGGAGCTCCTGGAAGGGTGTGAGGCAGCTCTCGGAAACTGCTGAGACCCAGGCTGGGGAGGAACCCCCGGAGGGCAGCCTACAGCACCTGCTCCCTCCGCAGCCTGCCCAGCTGTCGGCGCTGGCTCCGAGTGAATCTTTTCTGCCTGAGCGGAGCCCTGGGCAGGGCACTGGCTTGGCTATGCTTGGAGCCTGCACACCCAGCAGCCCTCGAAGGAGAAAAGTGTGTTGGAGCACAGGGCAGCTGTGGTGACAGTGCCCAGGAGTGCTAGCAGGGTGGGGGTGGGGCAGGGAATTCTCTGCCTGATCAGGAAGGGGCTAAACTGGGCGGGATGGATACTCCCAAGTGGATGATGGTCAGTGACTCCCCACTTTCTCTCCAGTGGCCCAGATTCTGCAGCCAGTACTTAAGCCCCAAGAAACATGGGACCCAAGTGAGCTCTTAGCTGGGCCCCTGGGTCCAGCAGAACAGAGATTGACCAGCAGTGTCCTAGGCCCCTTCCCTAAACTATCTCACTCTTTTCACCAACAGTGTGACCTTTACCACACAGTTTGGACAGTGTCCCCTCTTGCTGTGGTCACTATTGGCATTTTGTGGTTGACGTGGCAGTCCCTCAGTGAGCTGGCTCTGAGGTCGATCAGGGCAGAACATGTTTCCTGGAACCCCCTGGGGCCACCCAGGAAGATGAGATATGCATGTCAGGATCCCAGGGAGTCCCCAGCCATCCCCCCCCCCCCCCCCCGTAGCCCAGGTGCCCCTCCAGATCTCTGGGAGGAGGGAGCAGGCAGGGAGGCCTGTGGGGACTGTTGTGGAGCAGCCCCCCTCCCTCCCCAGCTGACTGGGCTACTTCCCTCACTTCCCTCCCCCTCACTCTGGGCTCAGGTGCTGGGAGAAATCTCTGAATCCATGGAAACCACAGAGGAGGCAGAAATCAGAAGGAAGGAGGGGGCTGAGCACTGTCTTGCAAACCCTGGGGAGGGGGAGGGCGGACAGTCCCTTCCTCGATGAGTAAAAGCCTGAAACACCATTTCTCTCTCAGTGGCAGCCACCTCCCCCCACCCCAGGGCTGGGCTCCCATTTCTCTCCAGGGCAGGGAAGGGACAGCGGGAGGGGAACTGTTGCTCTGGGAGGAGCCAGCAGGCTCTGGGTTTGGGGGCAAGGGTCAGGGTAGGGGGCAGGGCTCTGGGGCTGGGAAGTTGGGAGATGCGAGTCAGTTGTGGAGAGAGGCAGAGTTTGGGAGGCAGGGGTCAGGAATTGGGGATCAGGGGCTGGGAAGGTGGGGTTGGCTACACCGGGCCTGGGCTCCCATGAGCCAGGGTTGTCCCCACCCCCAATGGCCCCAACCACCCAACTGTCCTCCTGGCACTGCCCCGGAGGGCTCTGTCCGTGATCCTCGTAAGTAATAACCAGGCCTTTTCCTTCAAAACACAAACCAACCAACCTCCCCTCCCAGACAGTCTGTGTGACTCAGGAGCCAAGGACTGGGGGGTGGGGACAGGCAGGAGTAGGAGGTGCAGGGAGCACTGGGGGAGGATCCAGCAGATTCCGGGTTCCCAGATTAAAGCAAGCTCCCTAGTTTGCAAAGGACTGCAGAGCATTCCTGAGATAGAGGGTTTTTTTTTTTTAAGTGGTTTTCTTTCTTTTTAATTACACAAATGCATGAATATATTCTCCTTTTTAAAAAAATTGACCATGAGATAAATGTATAGTCCCTTCCACATCCTCACACGACCCCCTCCCCCATCCCCAAAGACAACACTTTGGTGTATCTTCTTCCAGACCTTCTCAGCGTTTTTACAACATAAACATGTGCCCGTAGAGAATTCATAGGATGTCTATTGTTTCACAGGTTTGTAAACATAATGATGTAACACAAGATGCACCGTTCTTCAACTCTTTCACTCAACAGAGCGCCACTGAGATTTCTCCACGGAGATACCTGTGGATCTAGGACATTCCTTTTAATGGATCTCAAGTGCGTGCAGATGAGGGTTCACGTGTGGATGAACACACAGACTGCTTCTAGTTTTTCATTGCTGCAAATGATTCTTCAGTGAGCGTGCTGGTTTATAGCTTCTTGTACTCACAAGGTGGAGCTTCTTTAGGGTAGATAATAAGAATTGCAATTACAAGTCAGAAGGCTTAGTTTAAAATTTTTTGGTTTAAGAGATATTCCCAAAGCGCTCTCCAAAGTAGGCGTTCCAGTTTATTTTCCCACAACCTTAGAACATTTGGTCCCAGCAAGCTCTTACTTGATGCCCACTTTGGGGTGGGAGGGTTGAGCTGCGGGCTTTTTAGCCAGCAGGGGCTGGGTCCCTTGGTGGAGCCAGCGAGCTTTCCTGTCTGGGCTGGGAGTGGGGCGGGAAGGAAGGGGTGGGAAAGTGAGGCATGAAAGGTCCCTTACTGCAGGGAAGGGAGGGAATAAATGTGTGGGTGATGGGGTGATGAACTCAGGACTGATGCCTGGGGCCCATGCCTCCTCCCTGGAGAGGCAGTAGACAGGTCCGGCAGAGTAGCACATGTGAACTCAAGACACAATGGAGGCTGAGCTGCCTTGGGTGGCTGTCCACACAGTAAACCCCACACCTGGCCGCAAACCACAGGTGGCTGGAGTGCTGGTTAAAAGTCCAGGCTCCTGGGCCACACTTTATCCCACCAACTCAGGATCTCTGATGGGTACCCCCCACCACCCCCATAAACCACACAGAGAGAGCTGAGGGCTTGTCCCTCTGTGGGTGAGCCTTCCCCAGCAGACACAGACCCCCTGAGAAGGGGCCCTAAGTCTTCACATAGCAAGTGCCCTTGGTGACAGAAGGGACAGAGTCTGCCCTTGGCATCAGATCCAAAGCTAAAACTGGTTCTCCGTTCAGCCAATTTTGCAGACGGAGTTTAGGGAGTATCCGCAAATAAGCCCGGAGCTCTTCTCAACCCAGTTTGGGCCGCCTCCTCCCTCAAGCAGAGCTGCCGCCAGGGGGAAGTTTTAGGTCCATCCTCCTCTCAGGTCCCCGTAAAGAAGCCCTGGTTGCCCACCCCCGACCCGGGCTGCTGCTGCGGCTCCCGGCAGCCCTGGTTGATTGCCTGGCCTCCCCCAGAGGCAGCTGGGGGAGGCCTTGTGCTGGGCCGGCAGCTGGTCCTGTAGGAGGAGGATTCGTGGTCTGGGAGGAGCTGCCTGTGCAGAAGCTTCCGCCTCTGGCATTTCCACTGTGAGATGATTTTCAGTAAATTTTCCCTCAAGCCCTAAATATTGATCTCTGAGCTCTGGAAATAAAATTGTAATTTTCCCAAAGACTGTTTGAACGGAACATCCAGACAGGATGGGGAAGCGAGCGAGACCCCTGCCGGCTCATGAAGCTGCCGGCTAACTCAGCGTCTGACTCAGAGACTGTGCTGCTGTCTGGACTGAGCACAGCAGTGGCAACGCCTTGGGTATCTGCAAGTCTTTTTAAAAGATGCTCCGGACAGAATGACTAGCGCTTGGAAGTGCGGTGGGTGCTCAGCTTGGACAGTCCGAGCCTCGGACTCGGGCAGGCGTCTCTGCAGAAGGATGCTTGTCTTCATCTAGGTAAGAAGGTGCTTTTGCTTTGGGAGGAGCAAGGCTCTCCTTGTGCTCTGTGCTTGGCCTCCCACGAGGTTTGGGTCTGTGTGAGCAAGGCTGGCCTCGAGGTGAACTCCCTGCTGGAGGGCTCTCTTCCTGGCTTGCAGATGGCTGCCTTCTTGCTGTGCCCTCACATGGTGGGGAGAGAGAGGGAGCTCTCTGGTGTCTCCTCCAATAAGGGCACTAATCCTATTGGACCAAGGCTCCACCCTGATGACCTCATTTAGCCTTGATTACTGTCCCCTCTCAGCTACCCATCCAGGCTACCCAGGTACAATCCCATGCTGTGTACACCCTGCGCTGGCCTTGCTTTGGGCTGTGACACTGCAGGCCAAGTTCCCAGGCCAGGCTCACTGGCTCTCGGTGCACTCAAGGCTCTACTAACATAATCATTTGGATTTAATTGGCACCAGTCCCATCTCTATTACAGGAGTCATCAAGTTCCGTTGAAAGTCTCTTCCACGTATTCCGGGGGTCCCCAGAGGGATTCTTACAGAAACTCAGAATCCTCCTGTTTCTTGTGCTTCAAGGCAGCTGCCCAGGAAGCCCCACTAGGGGCACCATGTCTCTGTACCACCGCTGCCCAGTGGGGGTGCTGCCTCTTGGGGCCCCCAAGGCAGTTCAACCACATGGTGCTGGGCGGAATCGAGGTCCCTACAGCCAGGCTGTGCACCAGGCAGAGGTGACGTGAAGGTCATACTTTCTCCCCAGGGTCCCCCAGCAGTTCCGCTGGGACTCTGCACCTCCCAGAGTTCCTTGTGAAAACAGCCCCTACCACATCTGTCCCTAGGCTCCCCTCTAGGGCCGTGGTCCCAGGCCCCTCTCCCTCTGCCCTGTGTGATAACCCAGCATAACAAATTGCCCAATGTAATGGCTCAAAACCATCATTTACATAGCTCAGGATTCTGGGGGTGGCTCGGCAGGTCTCTGTTGGACTCATTCGTGGATCTGCAGTCAGCCCTCAGGTTGGCTGGAGGCTGATAATCTAAGCTAGCCTTGCCTGTATGTCTGCTGGTTGGCAGGCTATCAAACAGGTATCTTATACCCTGGCAGGCTAACTAGGGCATCTTCACCTGGTGCCAGGGCTTCCCAGAGCGGCTAGAGGTTCAACCCCAGTGGGTGAGCCCTTTCCAAGGCCTCTGCTTTTGTGAATGTTTTATCATCCAAAGTAAGTCATGTGGCCACTCCAGATTCAAGGGCTTGTGAAATAGACTCTACTTCTGGATGAGAGGGGCTGCAGCATCACTAAGCAAGGGCTTGGGCACAGCAGGGAAGAGAATGTGAGGCGGATTTTGCAATCCTTTGTATGTCCCTAACCCCTCTCACAAACCTCCTTGCCGCCCTTCTTCCCTACATGCAAATCTATACCTACGAGCAGAGCTCTGTGGGCTTCACAGGTGGGGCCAAATGCCCTGGGTACGGCCAGGGATGCCCTCTCTGCAGCCTTCCCCACTCACTTTCGTTTCCCTGCATCTCTTCAGCATCTCTGTGTTTAGCCAGACTGCCAGCTCATGTGGAGGGAGCAGGGCTGGCTCAAGGTTGGTAGCCAGGCAGCCCCAGGACCCAGCCAGTCCTCTTGAAGGCAGTAAGCACAGCTCTGAGCACCTTGGCTTGGGATTATGGGTTCACCCATTTGGGTCAAAGTTGCTCTAGACGTGGACTGAGAGTGACTTCGTGGGGCATCCCACCCACCTGCACGCCTTGAGGATAAGGGTCCTGGTGCTTTCCTGCTGCCCGTACTTCTTACGTTAGCACTGAAATAAGGATGGCAGCCACCCCGAGCCAGGGGCTGTGCTGAGTGTCTCACAGGACCACCCACCTAATCTCCTTAACAGTCCTCCGAGCTGAGGCCCATCACATCCAGTTTATGGAGGACGCAGCTGAGGCTCAGAGAGGTTGGGTAATTTGCCCAGTGCCACACAGTGAGCAAATTAAAAAAAAAAAAAAAAAAAAAAGAAGAAGAAGCCAGGAATGAGACCTAGGCTCCTGCATTCACAGCCTTAACCTCCATGTACATGCTGTAAGATAAGTATCAGAGTAAGGGAAGTGACCACTGCCTCACTTGAATAGTGTTAAACTGTCCCCCAGCCCTGGTGTTCAAGGAATCCTCTGCCCCTTGCAACTGCCTCTTAAGGGAAACAAAGGCACTTTGTTGTCTCTGCCTCCAGATGGGGAAAGTGGGGTCCAGAGAAGTCACGGGACCCAGGCTTCCGATTCTGAAGTCCATACACTTCTTTTCTTTCTCCCCTATGTGATTTCTAATGGGCCATTGGTGCTTTGGGCTATTTATTCGGCAATGATATGGAGGCAGGGCGAGCTGAAGAAATGAAAATGATGTATTCTCCTGTGTAAACTGCAAAGAAAAACCATGAAACGAGAAACTCACACTTGTGCTGAAATGAAAATCGCTCCATTCTACACTTTTTGATCGTAATATTAAGGACAAGTTTGTTCAAGTCAAACTTTCCAAGGTTTTATTTGGGGGGAGCTGCTGGCACCCCAAGTTGGTACCCACAAGACTATGTGTCTTAGGAGTTTGTGTATATCTCCCAGCATGTTAACCCTGATCTGTTCTGAGAATAAGACTGGGTGAGATGCCAGGTCCCCAACCCTCCCCTCCTGCCTGCAGAAACCCAAAGGGACAAGATGGCCAGAGAGTGGGCATGAGGCTTGGGCTCTGCAAGTGACTGCACTGCCCACCAAAGGCTTTGGCTGTGCAGGGAGAGAAGCCTGGATGCCGTGTCAGTCCAAAGTGATGTCCAAGAGTAGGGGTGGTGGCAACAATTTGGGGCAGCAGTGTGTGGTGTGGCTTGGCTGTGTGCTTGGCCACCAGTGTGCCTGGCTCCTGCCAGTTTTCTGAGCCTGCCTTGCCTTCAAATGTGCCACTGGACATTCCCCAACACATCCTCCTCTGCTGGAGATGGCCAGACTCGGGGGCTGTTTGCTACAAAGAACCCTGATAAGCATGGGGCTCAAAATGGGAAGAGACTACAAGCAGCCTTGGCAGTCACACGGGAGAGTGGTGAAGGGGCAGCAGGAAGGGAGATGTGGGGGTGGAAATGGCAGGGGGCGGGGGACGACAGGCACTGAGGAGGAAGAGCAGACAGGTGTGAGTTCAGGAGAGCAAGGAGTCACAGGTGACCCCAGTCTTGCACGTAGCATGGACAGGCTAGGTGGCTACTGGGGACATAGTCTATGGGCTGAAAAGCATCCTCCTTAAAATGACACCAATGAGAGGGGCAGTTGTGAATGTCAACAGGAATGTCAGAGACATTCATTATCTTGGAGCTGCACAGAGGGAGAGCCCATGCCCTGGGTCACAAGCCACAGAACCCAGTTTCCCTGCTCTGGGACTGTACCCTTATGCTTTGGAATTTCATTCATTTTATCAAGATCTTGAAATGTGGTAATAAAGTTACACCGATGAATAGCCCAGCACGACATGGGAAATGCAATAAAGGTGAAAGCAATAAAAGGTGGAGGGACCAGCCACTCGACACTGATACAACTCCTAAGAAATGAAAGTAATTATCACCTGCCCATCCTGGCCAGCCCACTCCGCGTGCACGGAGGAAAACCGTTTCAGAACTTTATTTCCTATATCGGATGTCGATAACTGGATGTATTTATAAGTCTCTCTAGAAGAAAACAGCTTGTGATTTCAAGATGAGAAAACAGTCTTCCGAACAGTGGAAAACAATATATTCCCCATTTTCACACACAATACACACACAAATGCACACACGCACACACACACACACACACACACACACACACACAAAGAGCTTGTTTTCTTCGATGTTTTTAAGGTGCTATTGGAATGATTTGACTTTCCGAAGCCACCGTTCCATTTCTCATCTTGAATTGCCTTGTAGACCCTGGCAAAGCACTCAGCGGGGACCACTTCATCTGAGGCAGTGACGGGGCTTCCTAGGGAAGGGGCACCCCCACCCCTCCCCCGGCTGCTGCTTGCCTCTTTTCTGCGGGAAGATGGATACCCAGGTGGGCTGGGTGGGGTGATGAAGGGCAGGAGGAGGGTGGTGTGGTGTGGGGGCTCCTCTGGGGGGCTGACGGATGCTGGTGACAGCTGTGGCATGGAGCTGGAGGAAGGAGCAGGCCAGGCTGGCCCCTGGAGTGGGAGAGCCACGGCTGCCACCGCTGCTGATGTTGCAAAGGCTGAGGGCTGGGATCTGCCAGAACCGTGATGGAGAGGCGGCCTCCTGGGCATTTCATTCCATCACACTCCTTCCTTCCCTGCTCGAGATGAGGTTGGATTGGAATATGACACCCCTGCCTCCCATCTCACACCCACACACACCCATACCCCGCTCTTCTTTCTGCTCAGTCTACTTGGTGCTGGTTTTCTGAGCCCAGTCTTCTGGTCTCAGCAAAAGCAAATGATCACAAAACCCCCACATAATGTCCCCTGGGGGGTTTCACCCCCTGAGGCTGGTGCCCCATGCAGTTGGCACAGAGCCTGTTGCCAGCTCTTTCTAGTTCTCTCCTCCAAGCCTCCCGAGCTCCTTACTCCTGGCAAGGGCTCAGACTGCACTGCTCTCCTGCTGAGGATCCTTCAGTGACGCCCCACTCATCACACACTCCTTCTTCTCTTGGCCCTCCCAGATGGTGGGCTCCTTGGGGATAGGGCTAAGGGCCCCTTTTCCTCCTCTGCTCCTGGACAGGGCAGGGTCTGAGCCCCATCCCCTCATAGTGTGACACAGTGATACCATGGGACAGCTTGTTAGCAAAGGCAGACCTGGTGCCAGGTCACCTCCTATGTGGTCCCACAGAGCCTTCTGGCCGACCAGTGTCCTCAGTATGCAGCAGGAGATGGACGGAGCCTGTGTCCTGGCTCTTCCAGGGATGCCCCTGCAAGGCCTCAAGTCAGAGCCTGGCTGGTCGCCAACTCTGAGCCTACCATCTCCAGGCAGCCAGCTGTCAGCAGTGTCCATGGAGCTGCAACACCGTGGTAACTGGATTGGGCAGAGTGGGCCGAGCAGGGAAACCTGGCAGGACACAGCGTCACAGGGACAAAGGGAGCCTTGGGGGCCTTAAGGAGGAGACTTCCCACGACCAAGTTTCTTTTGTGGATCTCTGACCGGAGCAGGGCACTTCTGGGGAGACGTGATGCTCTGGTTACTGGGCCGGCTGAGCACAAACACTTCTCAGCCACATGTAGGTCACTACGAGAGGAGACTATTTCAGCCAAGGGTCCGTGACCTCGGAGGGGACGCCGCGTGAGGCCCGAGTGTGCTGGCTGGAGCTCTCCCTTGCTGATTTACACACTCTAGTTCCAACTCTCTAAAATCAATCTTTCCCCAATTGCTTCCTGGCTCCTGGCAGCGCTCAGGGTCGGCCCTGCATGAGTAACTATGCAATCTTCTCCCACTCCTAGGGCTGCTTCTCCTGGAGCCCCTGCCAGAGCCCTGATGAGAAGGGGTGGGAGTGGAGGCAGCCCTGCCAAAGTCTCTGATGGGAGGGGTGAGCAGTGGCAGCCAGCCCTCTGTGCCAGGCTCACCTAACATGGGCAGGGCAGGCCTACTGTCCAGACAGGCCTGAGTGGGCAGGAGGTGTGGGCAGGTCCTCCCCAGCACTGCTCACAAACAAAGGTTCTCCATCCATTTGGCAGATGCCCTCCCCCTATTATTTTGTGAATGTTTAGGTTAATTACTTCTTTTTCATATTAATAAACACTCAGAGCTGGATTAATTTTGACATATTTCCTGTCAAAAGAAAGGGTAGAGGGGCTGTGATTATCTCCAGGGCAGGTTTTCCTTCCGCAAAGTAGCATGAAAAGATCATTTTACTCACCCTTTTTATTTTTAAAAATTGTTTCTTATTAGAGAATCAAGTCTTTTTAGCTGAAGGTGGAGAAACTGTTTAATGGGAAGAGGGGGTCCAAGTCCTCAGGACAGTAGAGTGTGGGGCCTGGGCCTCTGTTCTGCTCCCTGGAAACTGACAAGAGGGCTGATCCATCCTCTCTGGGGTCCTGCCTGGAGGAAGTGGGAAGGGGGAGGAAGGTTCGAGGTCCCCTCTTCCTCAGCCTTCTCTGGGTAAGGGAAGTGAGAAGGGCTGCCACTTTCCTCCTTACAGCTCTGGGCCATTTTAGCTGTGCCACAGGCTAGAGGTGCCTAGATATTTGCTCATGAAATCTTGCAGCAGCCCCATGAGGTGAGTACCATTAGCTTCCACCTGACAGATGATGAAACCAGGGATGATGCTGGGACTCAAGGAGGCACACTGTGTCGTCCATCCTGTTTATGCTCTGTCTTGATTCCTCTCCCTATTTAAGGGGCCTGCTCTGTTCCCAGCTTTACAGGGTCAAAAAGCAGCTGTTTTGCCATCTTGCAGTCCCTGATGCTTCCTAGTTCAGTCATGGTGACCCACATACTTGTCCTGACAAAGAAATAAGCTCTTCAAGCAGAAGTTACTTCCAGCCGTGAGATAGCTAGGCACTAGGGTCAGGGGCTCCATGGGCACAGCCTCCTTCCTGTCCACACACATCTGCATACCCTCGTGGGGCCCAAAACTCAAGAGGTATCCCCTCCTACCAGCCCTGGGACTCCTTCCTTTAGAGAGCCAGTGTGAGTCACCCCAGAGCCACTGCTGCACAAGCTCAGCCCCTATGTGAGCTCAGGCGAGTTACCTACCTCTCTGGGCCTCAGTTTCCTCATCTGTAAAATGGCATTAAGGATAGAGCCTACTTCACAGGGCTGTTGTGAGGATTCAAAGAACTAACATTTGCAAAGCATCAGGACACAATTACTGCTCCGTATTTGTTGGCAGTAGTGGTTAGTACTACTGTTACTCCAAGGCACGCACAGCACAGGGAGCTCCCCTGGAACATCTACTTCCCATCCCCCTCCCTGTCCCCTCCCCAACTCCCTGGAGGACCCTGCATCCAACACGACTGCACAGAAGGGCAGAGATTCTGGTAGATTCTCCCTCCTCAACTGTGCCCTCCATGTGCCTATGCCTTCCCAGCCCTCCTCACTGGCCTCTCTGCCTCCAGGTCCCTCTTCATTCTGCAGTTGAGGGAGCTTGGAAAGGTCCTACCAGAATTAACTCCCCAGTGCCATATTTAAGGCGCTGCGAGATCTGACCCTTGCTTACCCCTGAGGCTGCACCTCTCACTCCCACACCCCTCTCCTGGGCACTGAACTTTTAGGCTACTCCAATTGCCTCGGCTTTTGCTCAAGCCATTTCCCTTCTTCAGCAAAAGCTGTCACCTCTGCCCGCCCCTTGGTGACCTTCCCCCTGGGCGGGCTGGGAAGGTAGGGCTGAATCAAGGTATCTACTGCCTCAGGACGTTCCTTCTTATTTTGGAAAGGCCTCTGCCCCAGCCCCGCTCCTCGCCTGCTGCCAGAGGCCGTCGAATAAACAGATTCTCCTCCTTGTGCCGGACTAAGCCCCTCCTGGCCCCGCGGAGCCCAGTGTTGGAAGAGGCGGGGCAGGGGCTTAAGGCCCCGCCCAGGCCCCGCCCCGCGAAGTGGGACTCCGGTGGAACTCAGCTGACGCCGCACTTCACGTGACGCTGGAGCTGGGCAAGCATGGCGGCGGCCACCGGGTGAGTTCTGCTGCTGTCCCCAGCCTTTGCCCCGCTGTGCGCTCCGGGGGCTTGGGCCTCCAGGCTGCACAGTCTGTGAGGGCCCCGCCGCCGGGCGCGCCGTGTGGCCGCGGGCAGCGCGCTTCTTCTCGCGGGTCTGGCGTCCGAGCGCGGGGCGGCTGGCTGCGCGTCCGAGTCAGCCCCCCGGCTGCTGCCCACTGCCCTCGGTGACCCCGTGGCCCTCAGGCCCCACCCGCGCGTGTGGCGTCCCCACTCCGCGGCCGAGGTCGGGGCTCGGGTCAACAGGCGCGGTCACGGCCACATCCCTCAGGTGGGAAGGCGGTGTTGCAGGACCCTAGCTCTCCCTGGAGGAGGCAGTGTTAGAGATGCGCTTGGAATCCCCTCCCCATCGGGGCACTTCCCCACTCCCTTCAGGGACCAGCTGTTACCTCCTCAGAGAAACTTTCCGTAAGCAGCTCTCCCATTCTTTGTAGCCCTTGTCACCACCTGGTAAGCTATATAGTACATTAATGAACAACAAAAAGGACTTGTTTCTTGTCTTCTCTCCATTTAGAGTGTGAGGTCAAGGCCTTTGGTTCACTCCTGAGCCTTGTTAGCATAGTGCTTTGCACACAGTAGATGCTTCATAAATTCTGCTGAATGAGAGAATGGATGAGTGGTCCTAGTGGGAGGAAGTGTGGACAGATAGGCTTACTGAAGCGTTGGGGAGAGTCCCAGATGAGGGAACATCCGAGCAAAGGTTGAGAGTTCAGAGTGTTCTGGGGACAGGGGCAGGGGAGTGCATCCCTGTGCTGGAGGGCGTGGTGTCCCAGCTGGCTTTTACAGACTTTCCCCTAAGGGACTGAGACTTCCAAGGATTTTAATCTGCTCACATCTGCCTTTTAGGTGATTGCCCCCTGGGCTATCTGTGAGTTCAGGTCAAGGCCCAATTATGGGGACAGCACGTGAGCTTGATGTTGCTGGGGGCTGGGAAGGGTAGTGATAGAGGGAGGGCACTGCCCCGGATGCCAGGCTGAAACTGAGATCAGATGGGATAACTGGTAAACTAAATACGTCTCTCTTTTGGGGAGGTAGGGAGAATGGCAACAGAAAATGGCCCCCTCAGTTGGCCTGCAAGTTTGGAAGAGCTTAGGACATACAAATCAGATATTTAGTGGGCACCTGCTGTATTCCAGAAACAGTACTGGGCTTACACTTAGGTGTTCACTGGCCCCTGGGGCAGATGTCATCCATCTGTCTGCCTCTGGTATTTGTGTGTGCCATAGAAGGGCATGGATTCTGAGCTCAGGGGAGAATGCAAGTAGGCTTCACTTCCTGGATGACATTTGTGCTAGTCTTTGAGCACCCCTCAGGCAGAGAACTGTGCTTGCAAAGTCCCAGATGAGTGTCAAGCAACCCAGTGTCAGATCCTTGAACCTAGCCTGTGACCCTGTCTTAAAGAGCAGAGTAAGCAGTAGATGTAGGCCAGAGCCCAGAAGTGGGTCTGTTACCCCTATATCTAGGCTGCCAGGTGGTCATAGGAAGTTCTAGGGGCTGGGTTTAGGTGCAGGGCTCCATGCTAGCTTGAGGTCTGCTGCTCTCCTGAAGGTACAGGGGAGCCAGGATGGTGATTGGTTGGAGGTGAGCCTGGAGTTGGCTGAATCCTGGGAGGAGGGCTCTCACAGCAAAGCAGATTCTCTGGGCCATGGGGCGGTACAACTGAGTGACTGAGGTCTTAGAGGTGTGCGTAATTGGAAGGGAGACCTGACAGGTGCAGGTAGCTTCCAGAGCTTGACAGGGCCTCCTTGGCAAGAGCCATCCCAGGCTGGTACGAGCTGCCCTGCTGGACACTTTGAGCCCGAGGTCAAGCCCAGCAGCTTCCTTAAGAGGAAGACGTTTTAAATGTGCCTCCAGCAAAGTTCGGTGCCCAGCTGCACACACAGGACAGATCAGAGTGTCAGGCGTAATGAGGCGTCGCACCATGAAGTCATGGCCACGGGCTCCCCGGGAGTGGGATTTGGTTGCCTGGGCCAGGGGAGGCCAGGAGAGGCCGGGGAGCCTGGAGTGTGCTCCCTGTGATTTGGGGAGCAGTGGAAGCTAGCATAAGCTAGCATCTCAGATTCAGTTAGAAATTTGAGATACTCCTTTGGGATGTGTTTCAGGGTTAATCTTGCTCTGTCTTGCCAGCCTGGGCAGGGACTTCAAGTTAGAGTCAGAGGGTCCCTCAGTCCCCAGAGGGCCTGCTGTGAGATCACCTCCATGCCTCCACCCCCCCATCCCATAGCGCTTGGTGGGAGGGAACCCTGCCTTCTCCTTCAGTCGTGCTTTGAGCTTTCCATGGACAGATTAGAGACTTCTCTGCTGTAGCCAGACCTGCTTCACCTGCCCTCCTCCTTTCTCTCCTCCCTTTGTCCACTCATCTGCTGGCCCAGAGTGCCCTCATCCTCTGATCTGTTGTTCACAAACTTGCAGACCCAGGCTGGATGATTCCTCCTCTTCGAAGCCTTTCCTGACACCCCCTCTCCCCTTCTGACCTCCAGTAAAGGCTTCCTGCTCAGAACTCTAGAGAATCCCAGTTTTACCCACTGGCAGCATATGCTTTCCTACATCTGCATGCATGCCTATCATGGTTGGGTGAGGGGGTGCTTCCCTTCATGCCTCTGCCAGCATCCTTGGAACCCAGGGACCAGTTCAGTCTGTATCTCCAGGGCCATGTGTCTGCTCTGTGATTGGTGCTGGATGACACACTGCCAAATGAATAAAAGGAGGATTTACTCTAAATTAGTTCAGTGTACCATTCAGCTTTCCAGAGAGGCTCTCAGTGATTGAGGAAAGGAGTTGTGGGTGGGAGTGGGAACAGAACTCTGAACAGGATGAAGAAATATCTTTAATTCTTTAACTGAGTGACTCCCAGGGAGCTGCTGTCCAGAGGGCCTTTGCCCAGTGAGAAATAGCACGTGAGCTGCCCTGGGTGTGTACCTGTGGTTGCGCTGGAGTCAGCATTTCTGGAGAGAAGTTATCTGGAGGAGTCAAGTTCTGGATCAGAGCCCATCCCCACCCTGATATGAACCTTGTGCTCTTGGAGAAGAGGCATCAGACTGACCTTGGGGGCTGGGGGTGGGGGGAGTCTGTGGGAGGCAGGCCAGCCACTGAGCCCTTCTTTGCCCTCCCAGCCCTTCCCCAGGCTTGGTCTGACTCCACACAGGTCTCTGTGTACACTTAGCCCATCTGACCCTCCTCAGGAGGGAGGGAGGGAGGGAGGGAGGGTGGGAGATGCCGACCAGCTGCCATGAGGCCATGAGGCCCCACCAGCCAAGGTGAGAGGGCTTTTGCCAAAGGGCTCGGTGCCTGGCCTGAGATGGAGGCTGAGGCTGGGGAAGCAGGCGGGTCCTTGACTGGCCTCTCTTGCTGGGAGCTTAGCTGCATGGCCTCATCCAGAAGTGGTGTTACATTCTAGTGAAGGGATCGTGTCCTCATCTGTGCTGTGGACCCCAAGGGCATTGGTGAGACCTTGGCATCCTTCTCAGCATGATGTTTTTAAATAATGTGAAATAAAATACAGAGGATTATAAGGAAAACCAATTACATTGAAATATGATTATAAAGATGTTAAGAAATAAATTTGTGGTATGGTAGTATGTGCTTCTTTATTAACATGTTGAGTAATAAAAGCAGCAGTTCTAAAAACCACCTTAATTTTGAAGTAGTGATGAGTAAAAGTGGTGTTTTGACAGACTATAACATCAATAATACAACTTGAAAACACCTCTGATTTCTGTGGGTGACAGATTCACACACTGCTGATATTGGGGTTAGCTGTTTACATTAAAAATTGAAGAAAATGTTAATTTGAAGGAGAGGTTAGAGAAAATAAAGATATAATTTGCTTTCCCATCCAAGTAGATGGAATCCCTAAATTCCTTGCTTGAATCCCCAAGGATCCATGGGCCTTGGGTGAGAAGCCTGCAGGTGACCATTGAGGGTGAAGTGAGAGGTGGCTCAGTACTGATTTGGGGGCACAGGAACGGGTTGCAGGGGCAGCGGCATCACCCCTTCCCTAGGGGCTGGTCACTGGTCGTTTCCTGGGCTTGGGCTCAGGGGGTGGGCTGGCCCCTGGGGGCCAGAGCTTGTCCTGTGGGCCTCTCTGATGCTGTTGTCCACCAGCCCCTGCGGTCTTCCCCAGGCGTTGCCTGTGCCCTTGGCTGCCTGCAGTAAAGTGTGCCTTATTTACGCTAGGACCTGGCTTTTGCCTTTTAAATTCCGGATACCAGTTAGCAAAAGCTCCAGCAGAAACCAGTTGGAGATATTTTATTAGAGCTGCTTTTGCTGAACTTGCAGGGAGAAGTCACTTGCCTTGGTTCTGGGCCCAGCATTTCTCTCTGGGGGTTTGGTTTATGCCATGAGAAATCAAAGGGCATGTCTCTATAAACCTTAATTCTGGGGTGCCCTGCAGTAAGGAATGACTGCAGCCATCGGCCTGCCTGGAGGCTCTGGCTGGCCTGCCCTTCTCTGTCCTGGCTGAGATCCATGGAGGGTTAGGAAGGATTGTAGATTTCCCTTGCAGTAGCAGCTCACAGAGAGGGTGCTTTATCAAGTTTCCTGTCTTGACTTGTGCTGCCTGGCCCTTGGGCCAGAAGGCCCCTGTCCAGGTACCCTGAGGAATTTAGGTCTCTCAGAAGGTTCTGAGAGCCCAGCCCTTCTGAGAGCCTTCCAGGTAGGGTGGTGGGTGGGGTTTGGCAGTCCAGATGAAGCTGGCACCTGCTGTGGCTAAGGAGTGGTGGGTGGGGCTCTGCAGGCTTGGGGCTGAGATGGCGTTTTCAGGCAGTTGTGCTGTTGAGTCTGCACGAATCTAGGCAACTTTGGCCAAGGCCATTGGCATCAGATGCTCCCTCTGTGCCACTGGGAATCTGTAGAGACCAGGTTCTTCCCTGTGCCCCCTCTCTCTGTGGGTTTTGCTGAGTGAGGGGAATCAGGGGACATGGGGAACACTGTGCAGGGGTGCTGGCGCTGGCACTTTCAGTTCCTGCCAGCACGGCCAGCTGGGATGCAGGCATATTAGCGAGCTGTCACCTCTGCCCTTTCATCCTTGTGGCTGAGCACGGCAGGAAAGTGGCCCAGCTTAGAGGAAGCTCTGGCCCCCTGGTGTCCACCCTTCTGGGAGGGTGAGCGAGGGCCCGTGCCCGGGGTGGAGGGCGGGAGGGCAGCTCTTGTCCTGTCAGCATGTGTGGGGTGGGCAAGACCCCTCCACCCTTCCTGGCCAGGCTGGCCCGAGGGTGCAGCTTCCTGCTCTGCTGGGGCTGTTGGGGCAGCTTCTGACCTGCACAGCTGTGTGTGTCCCCACGCTGTGACAGTTGTTCACTCAGCAGATATTTACTGAGCACTTGCCGCGTGCCCAGCACAGAGCAGGCATGGGTCTCTGTGTTCACGGGGTTTGCATTCTAGTGGTCGGAGGCCGACCTCACCAGCGAGCACCAGCACACAAGTATGTTGGAAAGTGAATGTGTCATTTCAGCAGAGACTTGGACGAGTCTCACTTTAAGGGGGAGACAGGGGAGAGTGTACTGCAGGGTCAGTTTGCAGAGATGTGGGCAGGTTGGGGTCAGGGAACACACTGCCTTTGTACTTCCAGTTTCCCCCAGGGAGGGAGCTGGGGATGGATTCTCTGTCCTGCCCCGTCTCCCACTCTCCAGCCTCTCAGTGGCTAAATCCTCCTGAAGCTAATGAAGTCCTCGCAGGCCAGGCCTGGGCAGAGTGGGGGTGGGGGGTGGGACTGAGAGCACAAGTGGAGGACACAGCCCAGTGCGAAGTGGGGGGACAGGCCGGGGAGAGCGCTGCAGGGTTAAAGCGGGAAGCCAGGGAGAGCCATCCTGAGAAAGTGGCATCGAGCCAAGATGTGCAGGAGGTGTCACCTGCCTCCGAGGGTCCCAGGGCCAGGTGAGTGCGGGAGGTGCCCCTGGGCCAGGAGGGAGGGTCCATCGGCCTGGCTCTCACCGCAGTCGCAGGCACGGCTCCCTCTCTCGCACCAGCTCCCTCTCTCGAACCAGCTCCAGGCTGCCCCTACCCTTCTTCACCTCCATGCCCACCTGCTCCCTGCTGGCCAGAGCCTGCAGGGCCTCCTCCAGCCCACACTACACACACCTGCCTAGCTCCCATGCCCTGGGTCCGGCCTTGCTAGCCCCCAGCCCCCTCGCGGGGACCACACTTCCTCCATGTAGTCGTTCATGCAGCCCCCTTTAGGTGCTGAGACCCTCACAGAGCTTACATTCTACCTGGGGAGACAACAAGCTAGTAAATATATACTGTTAGGCAGCGTGCTCTAGAGAGGAGGGAAGGGAGTGGTGGGGAGGTTTGGATGGGGTTGTTGGAAAAGCTTCTGGGAAGAGAGGGCATTTCTGCAGAGGCCTGGGTGAAGTGAGAACGGAGCCTGGTAGGCCCTGGGAGAGAGTGTTCCTCAGGGAACAGCAGCTGGGAAGGCCCCAAGTGGGAGTGTCCTTGGCGATTAGGGAAGAGCCGGAATGCCTCCTAGCTGGGAGGAGGTCTGCACTGTGTTCCAAGTGCCCTCGAAAGTGGGGAGGGGTTGAGCAGGGGAGCACCTGCTGGGACTTGCATTTTTAAGGGTCCCTCTGTAGGGGAAGAAGACCAGGCTGTAGGGGAAGCTGGGACTGAGAGCCACTGAGAGTTCCTGTAGTTAGTTGTCCGGGGGCCCAAAGTTGGAGATGGGCACCAGCATGGAGGTGAGCTGAGGAGGGAGGGAGACTGAGGATGGAGGGGCCTGGAGGGGCTGGTGCTAGGCAGGGGTTCAGTAGAGAGCATAGCCTCTAATGTCCTGGGCACTGAGGCCCCCTGAGGACTGGGCACCTACCTGCAGATCCAGGAGCCTGGGGTCACTGTAGCCTGGTAGGGGCTGCAGTGCGGGAGTGGGTGGGCTGAAGTCAGTTTGGGTGGATGGAGGAGAGCATGGGCGGCCAGGATATGGAGACGGGCCTGGGTGACTCTTCAGAGGAAATTTATTGCAAAAGGAAAGAGAAATAGACTGCTGGAGGGCATGAGAATCAAGGGAAGTGCTTTTATTTATTTATTTTAAAGCCAGGTGAGATTCCTGTGTGTCTGGATGCTGGATGCTGAAAATGATCCTGAGGGGAAAATTTATGCTGGAGCAACTCGGCGTGGGGGCAGGGCTGGCCACGCCCAGATGGAGGGGAAGCCTCAGGTGGGGGCAGTTGCTTGGAGGGTTCTGAGGCAGGTGGGCTTTGGGGAGTGGGGGCCAGGAGGCTAGGCAGTGTTTGCCTAGTGAAAAGGGAAGCCTTGGGTGGGGATGGGGTGGGGATAGGGAGAGACACTGACCTGCTCTGCCAGGCCTGGCTCCGCCCAGCCTTCAATCAGGTCTCAGCAGCTCATCCGTTACTGGCTGCTCTGCTTCAGGTCAGCACCCTAGTGGCTGCCACTCCCAGGTCCATCTTGCCATGGGTCCCCCTCGGTCACTTGGCGTGTGCTAGCCTGGCCCAGCTTAGGGCCTGGTGCTGAGTGCCCTGGATGTGTGTGTGTGTGTGTGTTGGGGATAGGTGGGTGCCCGGCTCAGGTGAGGAACAGCCAGCCCAGGCTGCCGGGTCTGGGACTTGCAGAGAAGAGGGCAGCGTGCAGACACGTGGTTAGGGACCTAGTGTCATCTGGGCCGGATCTCGCACAGATGGGAAGCTTCTTGTCAGCAGGTGTTGGGGAAGGGTGCGTCTCCACACCGTTGCAGGCTTTCCCTCCATGGCCTCACCTCTCCTGGTTAAACAGACCCAGCTGTCCCTCATCCCCACTTTTGGTCCAGCACTCAGGGATAGGAGGGGAGGATGTGGTTGACGAGCCCCTGTTGTCTTTGGGTGGCTCAGTGAGGGGCTGTTTCTGAGTCACAAGCAGGTCGAGGTTGTATCAGCTTGCCACGTGCTACTGGGGTCCCATGGCAGGCTCAGTCCCCCAGCGATACTGGACTGTGCATGGGGGACATGCTTGGAGGTGCTAACAGAAGCCTACATGGTGATGTGTGTTCATGTCTTTGCAGACCCTCATTTTGGCTGGGGAATGAGACCCTGAAGGTGCCACTGGCGCTCTTTGCCCTGAACAGGCAGCGCCTGTGTGAGCGTTTGCGAAGGAACCCAGCCATGCAGGCCGGCTCTGTCGTGGTGCTGCAGGGCGGGGAGGAGACTCAGCGCTACTGCACCGACACCGGCGTCCTCTTCCGCCAGGTGAGCCCACCTGGCAGCTTCCTGCATTTCTGAGTGTGCACTGGGCCTCCTGTGAGCTGTCTGCTCCTTTCTAGCATTGGGGCTGGTGAGCCTGGACAACTCTGACCCTGGGGGACCCTGAAAAGGCTCTCTGAAGGCAGGTCAAGGCCTGGGTACCCAGGGAGCCCACATTCAGGGGGACAGAGCCCTCCCAGCTGTGGCTGGGGGCAGAGCTGTTGCCAGCCAGCCTCAGCTCTCTCAGGTCAGAGTACCGAGAGATGGTGTTCCTAGGGGAGCATTCAGGGAAGGCTTCATGGAGGAGGCAGTATTTGGTGTGGGCCCTGAAGACCAGCATGAATTCTTAAAGGTGTAGCTGAGGGTGGGTGTACCAGGTGGGGAGATGGCATCCACAGGCTTGGACCTCAGAGAGTGGACTGGGCAGCTTTCCCTGGCCTGTGAGAGGTGCAGATGGGGAGGGCTGAGTTCCTGGGGCCAGATTCTGCCACAGCAAGGAGGACAGGGGCTGCAGACATCCTGGGAGGAGACGTGTGAGCAGGGCCTGAGCAGGAGTCGGGGGAATGGTAATCGGTCCCAGCTTGGCCAATGCTGACTCTGTGACCCTCACTGGGCTTCTGTTTCCCCACCTAGGAAATGGCCCAGGGGCTCCTCAAAGTACTGGAACCTTGTGGGGTGGCGGGTTGCCCAGCTGCAGGAAACCAGCCTGGATGTGGTGGCCTCAGCTGAGAATTGCTGGCATCACTCAGTTCCCAAGAACAGGAACAAGGACATTGGACAGAGGGACTCTTTTAGAAAACCAGGGAGGCCCTGAGCTGGCCCCTCTATTGATGCTAGTAAGGCATCCACTGTACAGATGAGGAAACAGGCTCAGAGGGGAAATGACTTGCCGAAGGTGGAGCTGGGATTAATTAGAGCCCCATCGCCTGATTCCAAGTCTGGTGCCCAGAGCAGGGGTCTGACATACTGGGAACTCCCTTGGGCAGGCAGAGCCTTGGGGACATGGCTGTCCAGCATCCCTGTCAGGGAGGAGGCAGGGGAACGGGAAGGGGAGCTGAGTGTGGAGAGTGGGTGGTAAGGCATGGCCTCCCCAGCTGGGCAGCGTCCTCCCCGCAGGGCACAGGCTGGCTGAGCTCCACTGCCAACAGCCACTACATAGTGTTTTCTATGGAAAGTGCCTCCTACTGGAGGGCTTCCCTCTGCCACAGCGTTCTTGCAGCCGCAAGCCTGCCATCCCCGGCTTGCTAGAGACGTGGAGGTCTAAGTAAGTTTTCTTCCGACTAGCCTTGATGCTTCTTGAGGTTTCCGTATTCTGTAGCTTAAAAACCGATCTCCTAAATTCAGCTCTTGGCTCCCTTACTGATGTTATGCAAGGTTAATTTTAGAAGAGAGCCTCCTCCACTTCGTACCTTTAAAACGCGGTTTTAGCTCCGTGTTTAATGCTAAACACTGGAGTCATCAGCTGCCCCGGGGGTGGGAAAGGAAGGAAGACGTCCTAAAAGGGGGAATCCATTTCTGAGCAGACGTCCGGCCTGGGCGTCTAAGTCAAGGTGGCATCCTGCCAGCGTGCGGGCAGTGGGAATACTCAGAGAGCTGGGGTGGCGGGGGTGTGTGGGCAGGGTTGAGCCACACCTGTGGTGCTGGTGGGCACCCATGTCCTAGCCTGCGCTGCCAGGCGCCTGAGGGCTGGTGAGGTAGGGGTGCGGCGTGAGGCTGGGTGGGGGTCAGTCTCTGAGAGGTCGGCGGCCTGAGCTGACTCTCTGAGATGCGGAAAGGAAGGCGCTCAGTCAGATGCCCCTCCTCTCTCCTAGCATCTCAGTCCTGCTGACTGGGTGACCTGGGTCCTTGTTCCTCCACAGGAGTCCTTCTTTCACTGGGCATTCGGTGTCACCGAGCCAGGCTGCTACGGCGTGATCGACGTTGACACCGGGAAGTCGACTCTGTTCGTGCCCAGACTTCCTCCCAGCCATGCCACCTGGATGGGAAAGTAAGGAGCACTCCAGGGCATGTGACGGTGCCTGCCGACCGCTGGCTGGTGGTGGGGGTTGGTGGGCAGTGCAAGGCCTGTGGGTGGCAAGGAGAGAAAGAGTAGCAAGAAGGAGGGTTAGTGGTCAGACCTGTTAACGGCCTGCTCTGGTCCAGAGCCCTGAACCCTTGGGTAGGGGTTTCATAGCCAGAGCCACAGACTGTGGTCATGTTTGTTTTGAGGTACTATTTATTAATCTTGAAATTCCAGATTCCCAGCCTTGTTAAAATACCCAAGGCTTCCAGGGAGGAGTATAGCTCAGTGGTAGAGCACATGCTTAGCATGCACGACATCCTGGGTTCAATCTCCTGTACCTCCATTAAAAAAGAAAAATACCTGAGGCTTTGGCCCCGGTGGACGCATCACTCCTGCATGGCATGGATAGGAGGGGGCTCCTCCCTGAGTGTGGTGGGGTTGGCTCGGGTTAAGGAGAGCAGCCTGGGCCCGCGCTCTGAGGCTCATCTCTGATGTGTAGGGTATAACTAGGTGCCTCCTTTGAGTCTGCCTCTGGGCTAAGCTAAGCAGGGCTGCAGATGTAGGCCCTGCCTCATTTGGCCCACCTGGGAGACAGGGTCATGCTCTAAGGTTGTGCTGTGTGAGAAGTGTGGGACCAGAGGCCTGAGTGCTGCTGAGAGGCTGCCTTCTCCGTCATCCATGGTGCCTGCCAGCTTCAGGGCCCGTGGCCGTGTCTGCCCCTCCCAGGAGCCATTCCTGCCTGCTCAGAGGCACTGAGACGGAAGCTGTACTTAACCAGGGATGCTTGAGGTAATGAGAGGATCGCGCTAAAATCTCACCACCTTCCAGCTTCTGATTTCTGCCTGGAGAGTGCTTATTCTGGGCTGATGTATAAATTGCAGCCTTCACTGCCTCTTGGCCCCAAATGCTCATTACCAGGTGGCTGGCAGGTCTGTGGCTGGTTTGAATGAGAAGGCACTTGGCTGCTGCAGGGACCCCGCTCTGTGCAGAGACCTGGGGCATGGCCCCCCACACCTCCTCCTTTATGTGCCGCCCTCCCCCACTGGCCCGTCAGTGCAAACGCCAAAGCCTCCTCTGTTGGCCTGGCATGTACCTCTTCTGCTGTCTTGGGGTGAGGGGTTCAGCTCTCAAGTTGGTAACAGTTCTGCTCTGAGGATGCCTGGCAGGATCCTTGGCCCTGGCCTTCAGCTTTGCTGTGAAGACTCAGCTTTAAGCAGAGTTGGCAGCAGAAGAGAAGTGAGCTGTGCTTCCCTTGGTGGGTGGGGTGTTTTCCTGGCTTGGCCCTGGGGAGGGAAGGCGGGGAGTGGACCTGCCCCATCCAGCTGGCCTTTGGGATGGATGCCTGGGTGGCCACTTAGGTTCTGGCTGCCTTGGAGGCTCCTGGGGCAGATGATGTAAACGTGTCTCTGCTGTGGAACGAGCAGGCTCCCACTGGCCTCCATGTGGGGTGAGGGTGGGCGTTGACGGGTTGGGCTGCCTTCTTCCCAGAGGGAGGGGCCGGGCATCGGGCACGGCTGAGCTGGGACTCCGTGAGGGCCCTGTAGGCTCCACACTGACCAGGCCTGGGTCGGGGTGTGGAGTGGAGGCCGGTGTGATAGACCGCTCTGTCCTCTGGACCTTCCTGCTCACTTTGCCACAGTGTGTCTTGTTCCTACAGAGAAGTTGGCTTCAGATTTGGCCTGGTGTGGGCTCTCCTCGGTGCCTACACCCCGGCCCCTCATCCTGTAGCATCAGCAAATCAGACCAGGAGATGCGGGTGCTCCTGGGAAGGTGGCTCCTGCCTCACCCAATGCTTGCCTCCCATCCTGTCGGGACCTTTTCTGTTGACCTTTATTTCTGTCTGAATCCTTACAACGATGTCTGTGTTTTAAAGAGGACATGGGCTCCCGTGGCCTGGTCTTGCTGGAAGCTGGCCTGATGGCTCCGCAGGCCTCTTCATGGAGCGGGTCTGGCCACCGTCACGGCCTCCGATGTCCTATCTGTGGAACAGCCATGACACTCCTTGTGAGCGATGGTCACTGTGGGGTGGCTACATTTGTGACACTGAAATGAGATAGTGAGGGTGCCAGGGACAGGCAGCTTGTAGTGTCCAGACGGCCACAGCTATATTTGTGGACACTCCCTATGGAGAGCTGGAATCGTGTCCCTCCTGCTTGACTCAGCCAGGACCGGGGTGACTGCCCCGATGCATGACCATGGCCGGGTCACTGTGTGGCTTCTGAGGCTAGACTGTAAATTGCTCTATGACTTCCACCTGGTTCTCCCTCCTGAGATGCTCTCCCTCAAGCCCAGCTGCCACGTAGCGAGGAACCCAAACTTGCCCTTGCGGAGGGACCACGTGGAGAGGAGCGGAGCCCCGGCTGACAACCAGCACCGTCCTGAGCCCCGACCTTCAGAGTCCGTGAATTTGATACATGCCTTTTTACTTCCTTGCATGTCAGGGTGGTTTGTCATGAAGCCCTGCTAACTGGAGGAGTTCCCTGGTGAGAATTTAGATCTTGTCTTGGTAAGAGGATTCACCCAGAGCCCTTCCTGCACCCTGAGATGATCACAGAGCTGTAGCCTCAGCCTTCCCTGCCAGTGATGCGTCTGGGAGTAGCCAGGCCCCTGTGCCCTCTCAGCCTCCCCCTGGCCCTGCCTCCTGGCTCCGGGTGTGCTGAGATGCCCCACTACTTGGAGCCAGCACCAACGTCAGAGATGCAGCATCATGAGATGAGGGCATGGACGTGAAGGGAGGTGCAGGGCAGGAAATGGGGGGCCTTGAGTGCACCACCTTTTCGGTCTGTGTTGCTTCTTATGCCAAGCTGACTCTTGTGAGAAGTCAGGGAGTGCCTGTCCACAGTGGAGGATGGACATCCTCCAGGGTGGGGGGCCCTTCCTCGAGGACTCCGCTGTCCAGTGGGAAATTGAGCAAATCCACCATCTGGGGGGCTAAATAACACTTCACTCAAAAATGATCGGTCAGGGAGCATCTGTTAGCGGTTGACTATCCCGGAGCGTAATCTCCAATAATACAAGCATGACGTTCTGCACTGTGGCCATGGCTGGGTTTCAGAGCCACTCTTAAAAGTTTTCTTTTAGTCTGTCTCTGCTTGGCCAGGGCAGCTGATTGTTTGGTGAGGACTTTTGAGGGTACAAATGGGTCTGCAGGGTAGGTCTCCTGGTTGGAAAGCCTCCACGTAGGCTCTGGGCAGGCGCTGCAGTGTGTGTGGTGTGCAGACCAAGCAGGCAGTTCCCACGGGGTGTTCTGGCTCCACCGCAGAGAGCTAGCCCCTTGTCTCCTGCAGACCTGGCTCCCTTCTGTGCCCACCCCCAGCAGGCCTTTCCCTCCCTCTCCTCTGGTGTGACCATCTCCAGTCCCCATGTTCTCAGCCTTCCGGAGAGAAGGCACAATGGAGACAGGGCAGTGGGTAGGGGGTTGGTTGTTCGCGAAGGGTTGGAGTTGGAACGGCCAGGTCTGATGTGTGTAGCTGTTTCCAGACACTCGTAATCAATAGGGCAGGAGCCAGGCTGATGGGGATTACCTGGCCTTTGCAGTCAAAACCCACCAGACTGAACATTTGACCTTCAGCTCCTCAGCTTCCTTTTGAATCACTATCTGATGGCTTTTGAAAATCCATCTGGCAGATACTGCAGTCCAGAGTCGCCCAGGGAAACAACACCCCCGTCTGCAGATCTGCCACTTCCTGTGTAAACAGCCTGTCCCGTTGTCAGGGCTGCAGACACTGCCGAGGGCCCATGGGCAGCCTGCTGCCTGGCCTGTTCTCACCCTAGGCCTTTCTGGGGATGGGCGTTTGGTAGCTTCTGGTTTGTTTTTATTTGGAGTCTGTACTTGCAAAAGTCTGGTGCCTTTTTGATGTGAGTGTTTCCCATCATTTTTGTCAGGATCAGGCTCAGCTGATGGCAGTTTTGGCTGCCGGGGTGTTGAGGGTCCTCTGAACGGGCAGGAAATTGTCTCTGTGATTCAAAGCCTGGGCAGCTTTGGCGCCGTCAGAGGGTGAGCGACTTTGGGCCAAGTTGGGGGACCCTCCTAGAACCTTTGCAGCCTGGCTGCGTTCTGCTCTTGTCCAGGGCTGAGACCTCGGGTTTGGAATATGAGAATGTGAATGGCCTGGGGTTTGTTGGGAGGAGGGGACTCTGTTCAGGGCTGAGGCCTTGAGGCCCTGAGCACTGTATTTCCTGGTATGGGAACCGATGTGTGTGTGGTGTGTGGTGTGTGGGGGTGAAGAATGTGATGTGTTGTGTAGTATGTGTGTACGTGTCTGCAGTGTGTGTGGTATGTCTGCATGTGCAGTGTGGGGGAAGATGTGTGGGACGATGTGTGGTATGTGTGGTGCGGTGTGAGTGGGAGTGTGTATGTGCGGGGTATGCGGTGTGGTGCCTTGTGTGTGATGTGTGTGTACATGGGGTGCAGTGTGATGTGTGTTTATGTAGGCTGTGGGGCGTAGGGTGTGTGGGTTGTGCTGTGTGTATGGTGTGTGGTCGTGGTGTGTATGTAGGTTGTGTATGTGAGGGGTGTGTGGAGTGTGATTTTCCACAGCCACTGCCCCCCACCCCATACACACGTGGGTCACAGGACACAGGCTGCCGCGGCCTGCCTGGTGGCCTGGCCCTGGCTCCCTATGTCTTCAAGGAGGGCATGGGGGGCACGGGTGAGGGGTGCAGGCCTCCCTAGAGGAGAGGGAATTCCTTTGGCTCTTCCCTGGGTGGTTTGTGGGGAGTCTGATCCCTGGCGGCCCGAGCCTGACTAGACATCTACCAGAAAGCTCAGCCAGGCACCTCTCCCGGGCTCCTCTCCCGGGCTCCTCTCCTGGGCTCCACCGACCCGGGCCTCCTCTCCATCACCTCTCCTTCCCGCGGGGCGGGTCTCCCACTGCCGGCCTCTCTGCGAAGGTCTGCCTCGCCATCTCGATCATGGGCGCGGCCCCCAGGATCGGGCGCCTGCGTAGCCTCAGAGAGGTCTGCTTTTCTCTGACACGCTAATAGAACCGGGAAATGGTTGCTGACTTCATTCACAAGTGCGGGGTGTTCTGCGGTGAGCAGGCTGAGAGGCAGCGGCATTGTTGGTAGCCGCCAGCAGACTCGGCTGCGGGAAACTGATGATGACGGCTGTAATTTGGCTCTATTACTTATTCATTAACCGCACGCAGGTGGTCAGCTAGCTGGGTAAGATGGTGCTTGGAAATTTCGTTTTCTAGAGGGCTCCATCATGTCTGCACCGTGGGCATTAATTGAAAGTTTCCTTCTCACAGGAGGCCCCGCACAGAGTGTTGGCACTCACTGCACTCACCCTGACCGTGACTTCTGGGAAAGGCCTCCCCCACCTCCTGCCAGGCCCAACTGCCCATGGTGAAGGCCTGCGTGGGCCGGGTGCCTGGACACAGGCTCCTTTGAGTGGGCCACTCCCTCCTCGCTCCTGCCAGAGCTGTCCCTTCCATTAGAAGGGAGGGTTTCTGGGGTGGGGTCGGCTTCCCTGCTGACCCACCCTCTCCCAGTCGGTTGCTTCTACTTGGATCTCCCATATGACGGAATCTGGCACGAGCTGCCCTGCTGGACCCCGGACTCAAGTTGGGGCAGTGTAGCCTGTAGCCCTCTGCGTGGCCACTGCCAGCCTGGCCCTCAGTGGGCACATAGCTGGCTGGTGACTTCCACAGCCTTCCCCTTCCCTAGTCAACCCGCCAGATCGTGGCTGCCAGGCCTCTGTCAGCTGGCTTGACGTGGCACACTTATTATCCCTCAGAATGACATTTAAATGATTTTTACTGTAATTGGCCCCGAAACATGAAAAATAAGTACTATTCAAACTTAATTATCCCTGCCATTTAGAAAAAAAGGACACGCAAAGTGCCAGAGAGAGATGCTCACAGCTTTTCAGGTTGTATCTGTCAAATGGTTTCTCCTGTTGAGAACCAGGCCTGTGGCTCATTGGGCAGTTTGGGCCCGTAAGGCCCAGTGTGTGCTCTGGACTGCATCGTCTGACCTCGTTGAGGAGGGCAAAGGGCTTTTGGTGGGGCTGGCACCGGGGCTCACTTCCTCTCGGACATCGGGCTGGTAGCAGCTGGCTCTCCCATGGGCTGGCTGGCCCTTGCCCCTCCTTGGTTCTTGTAGGGAGTGAAATGGCTCTTGACTGCCTGATGAGGGTGGACAATTGAGCATAAAGCCGTGGGGCCCCCACAGATCACAGCCACCTTGTGTGCTCCCCTCCTTTGCCCTTCCTCCCCCTACCTCCTCTGGTTCCACCTTGTTTCGACCTTGATATCAGCCTGAATACATGGAGATGTTCCCAGGTCTCAAGTATCCTAGGTCTCTGCTGAGTCCTGGTCACCAAGACTCCTGGGCAGGGCCGGCAGGAACACCTTCCTGGGAGGTCCCTCAGCAAGATGGCTTCAGTGAGCTGGGAGGGTTAGGGTCCCTGATGGGAGGGGAGGTGAAAGGTTAGTGCCCAGGCTAATGGCTGAGACGCCCCTCTGTAGGGGTCATCGAGGCTGGCTCCTCCTGAATCTTTTAGGAGTTTACTTTTGATGCCTGTTGCAGCTGGAGGTGATGAAATGACTGGGAACCACAACTGAACTGGGGACCTGGGCATCGTCCTGGAGCTGGTCCTGGAGCAGGGCAGTCAGAGTGAACGTGGTGATGACGCTGATGGTCCTGCCTCTGGCCCTTCTGGCACGTGCTTTTGTGCATGGCTGCAGGGTCAGCTCTGCTGAGAGTGTCACCGCTTGGTGGCAGAGGGTCAGTGAGCTCTCTGCAGTAAGCCCTGGAACCGGGGCCTCCAGTATCCAGGCACAGTGCTTGTCATTAGTCCCTGCTCCATAGCTGCTTCAGGCGGTGCTAATGGAGGCGCCAGACTTTGGCCATTTAACTTTCGTATTTCAAACGAGGAAGCTAATGCAGCTAGATTGGTTGAATTTAATTAATGACAGGAGCTTGACATCCAGTGCCCGCTTCAGGGAAGCCAAATGGGAGATAAAACAAAAAGGGTTCTGGGGCACTGAGCCACCCATCGCCGTGGACCGTGGTCTCCCCAGCCTGGCTCACCGCCTGCGGCTGTGAGCTCCCTGTTGCTTGTCCCTGAGGCCCACCCGTCTGTCTTCCATTCTGTCCTTCTCTGTGCTTCCTGGCCACGATCCTGTCTGGGACGCTTGTTTGGGTGGAGAGGGAAATGGTGCAGGGCTCAGAGAGGGAAGTGGGAATCTGTTTCCTGGTCATTGGTGTTGCAGAGGCACGTGGGGCCCACTCTCAGAGGTGGTCATCTCCAAGTCCCAATGCGTGCTCCCTCTCCTGTTCCCTCTGGGCCTCCCCAGGCACACTGTCCTTGGCACCTCCACCTCCCTGGCATCTGCTCACCCTGGAGAGCCCAGGAAGCACAGTCAGAAAGCCATCTGCTGTTTCCTCTGAGGCCTCTTTCGGATCTAACACTTGGTGACTAGAATACCATGCAATCATAGGCAGGACAGCGTAAATCCTTCCGAGCTGACGTGGTGCGCAGGCGTGGGATGGCGCAGGACGGTGTGTGTGCGTCACCACACTCGGCTTGGGCACTCTTCCCCCAGGCTACTAGTGCTCCTGATGCGAGCTGTGTCACCAGCAGTGACACTGACTCATACTTTGACCAACAGGCTGGGGGGCAGGGGTGGTGCTACTTGGACCCACGGGATCCCTGACCAGTGCAGCCGTGACCAGGTAAGATGGGCAAGGGCTGCCAGCCTCCTTCGCACTGTCTCTTTGTGATCTCATGGGCTGATTTTTCAGGGATGATGAGTAAGCTTGAATTTTTCTCATCCTAGTGAGTAATACTGATACTGACTTCTTGAAAATGTTACATTTTAAACTTTCCTTTAAAGAAGCACCGTGGGGGCCTGGGAGGCAGCTTATTTCATGCCCTAAGGAGTGGGGTGTGCTGGCTGCCTGCCTGTTGAGCTCTCACTAACGGTGGAGGGAGGTTTGTCTGCAGCTACGGCCGTAGGTAGCCAGGGTCACAGACTGGAAGGAGGAGCAGAGATTGGCTGGGGGAGGTGGAGGGAGGAGGTGGGGTTCAGCGGTCACTCCCTGGCCAGTGCCCTTTGCCCCCCCAAGGCCAGGTTGGGCAGACCGGCTGGTTGCCAGGTGCCGGCAGGAGCAGGGATGGGCCAGGGGCTTCATGGCCTGGGCTTTGGGGGAAAGGCAGCCTGGGCCCAGCCGTGACCAAACCTTGACCCCAGCATTCCTTGTGCTTCCCTTTGAGGATCCATTCCAAGGAGCACTTCAAGGAGAAGTACGCCGTGGACGACGTCCAGTACTCAGATGAGGTCAGTAGTCATCCCTTTGCTCCTCCCTAGCCGAGCCTGGCTGGACGTCGAGGGACACCATGACCTGGCCGCCAGCCCCCTCAGTGCTGCTCTTGTTTGGAAAGAACAGGCAGGAACCACGCATCTCAGACCTCTCTGGGAGGCCCCTGCTTGGCCCAGGCAGTGCCCCTGACTGGTGGCCAAAAGTGTCAGTATCTGGGATGTGGCTGAGCTGCACGGGGGAGAGGATTTCTCAGTGAAGATCTGATCAGGCTTGGCTGGGCTCTAACGTGTCGGGAGACCCTTCTCACAGGCCCTCATCAGCTGCAGATGCCGTCATCAGAGGATGCCCAGACTGCGAGAAGGGTGGAGTTGGAGGTCCCCTGGCTTTAATTCTCTTCCCAGTGGTTGCCCATGTGGACTGGATAGTTATGTGACTGTCCTCCTGGGGCTCTGACTTTGTCCCCAGTGCAGGCAGTCGAAAGAGGCAGCCCCTGCCTTCCACTGCTGATAGGGCAGGGCCGTAGCAGAGGTGAGACCACAGCTGAGCGCCCCTGGGGTCTCCTTGGGAACCAAAGCCTCGCAATACTGCACCACCACCAGGCACATACAGGGCCTCTGCTCCATCCCTGGACACTGTTTTAGCCCTTATGCTCTGTACTGGTCAGTGCTGGATAGATCATAAACACTGAGAGGTCAGTGCCTGCTGCCCGAGATGCAGCCCCGGCCTGGCAGGGTCGGCTGGGCAGGGCCCCTCTGTGCCACATTTCCCCAGACAGAGGTCGTCATACACAGAGCTGGGTGCAGCATGGAAGCTGCTGGCAGAGCCAGCCAGCTGGAGGCTGAGCGGCCCTTCTTTCCCTGGGCAGGACACAGGCTGTTTCAGGGAAAGACAGCACTGAGTGAGAGGCTGCTTTTCGGGGATCCTGGCCAGACACGCAGGGCTGTGTGGAACCAGGGTGTCTCAGCCCAGCCTGCTTGGGGGCAGACAGCTCACGTTGATGAACACGTGTGCCTGCCCCAGGCAGGCCAGCATCAGTACCACCCTACACAGAGGACAGTCCTCCTTAGGTTCTGCTGTCCTGGAATGCCATGCCCCCCTCTCTGTCCATATCCTACCCATCCTCCAAGGCCTTGTACCAGCCCCCTGTGTCCCCTGCCGACTCTGGTCCATACTGACAACCCTCCCCTGGCTCTTGGGACCCGTTGTGGACATTAGCTGTGTTCTGGTCTGTGCCCTGCCCTTTACTGTCTTGTCTTTGTTGCTGAGGCCCAGTTCTTTCCCCCCAAAGTTCACTAGCACGCTCTCTGCCTGCTCAGTCATGGGGACGGGTAGGCTTCAGAAGTGTTTGGGACCCAGGGCTGAACTCAGCAGCCAGGGGCATATCTGGTGCAGAAGGTGAATGAGCGGGTGGATAGTCAGCAGTGTGGTGGTGCTTGGTCAGGAGGCCCGCCTGAAGGAGTACTGCTTACATCCTTGGGGCCGCGGGGCCTGTGTCTGCAGCTCCTTCTGCCTGGTTGGATTGTGAAGCAAGGGGGCACTTTTAGTGGATCTTTATTTTATGTCATGTGATTCCATACAGAGTTTTTTGGGGGAGGGGTGACATAGCATCTAAAGAGTCTGTTAATATACATGTGACGTGTTGTATTGATTTCTTTAGTATAGGAGCTCAAGTAGTCTGAACATTTATTCGCGTGCTCCTGACGAGGTCATTTGCCACTTACCTTGTATCTCCAAGTGCTAGAGAGGGAGGGATGCCCACCCTTAGTTCTGATTTTCTTCTGACCCTCTCTTTTGGCAGGTGTATCCCTCCTGCCTCTGTAAACTGCATCTTAACACTATTGCTCTTTGGGACCTTGACCTTCCTGGTCTCGTCGGCGGGAAACGTGGAGAGGGCAGCCTGAGATGTGGCACAGTCAGAGTATCTCTGTGCTACAGCCTCCCAGCTGCAATCTGACATTTTTGTGTTTATGCCTGGGGAAAACAACTCCATTTACACTGTGATTTCTGGGGAGAGGCCTCCAAATGTAGTGAAACAGAGGAGGTCTTGAGTGTCAGGACACAAAAGCCTATAATGATAGTGTAGAATTACAGCCTGCAGATCAGCTCATCCTGAGTCTGTATTTATGAAGTGGAATCTTAAGTGAAGGCTTCAGTGGAATTCAGGGCACAGGAGCTTTCTGCAATGCCCCACCATTGTCACTGTCATCGTTAATTGGCTTTGTCGTGCCCATCACTGCCATGGTTCTTATTTGAAATGAGGGCTCCTGTGGACTGTGGGACAGGTGCTTCAGTCTAGGCCGACACCTGCATGTTCCAGTAACCTCGACAGCTCCCACGGCTCCCCTCCTCCCTCCCACCCTGTCCTGTGGTGGGCGACAGCTCTCTCCCCATGACAGAGGGGGCTGAGGCTCAAAGAGGTGAAGGGCGTCATCCACAACCAGGGAGTGCCAGAGTTGGGATGCGACCCCAGGACCTTTGGACCCCAGAGGCCTGCCCTCCACCTCTGCATTTGCCCTGTCAGAAGTGGGGGCGTGCTGCAGGACATGCCTGTGGAGGTGACAAGGCTCCCAAGTGCCTTTGATTTTCTGTGGCTCAAAATGGAGCCTGACAAAAATACAGACACCTGGGCTAGGAGGCTAGAGGTGCCTGGGGCCTGCTCCATCATGGAAGGTGACAGAAAGCCCTTTTATATTGGGGAAGGGCTCCCTGGACCAGTTCTCTGGTGCTCAGCTTGGTTTAACCTAGGGCAGCCTTGGCCATCTGTACAAATCACAGACAGGAAGCAGCTGACACTGTCTCCTCTGGAAGAAGATGGGAAGCCCTCACCCCAGGTCATGGACCGTCACTTGATACAGCATGTAAAATGCAGGTGTCTGATGCAGCACACCTGGCTATTTCGTTCCCCTCCTCCCATAGGTGATCCTGAGTTTAGTTATTGAGAAGGTAGAGTGAATGGTGGCTCCATGAATGGTAGAGAGGGGGCCGCTCAGGAGAACCTTGAGAGGTGCTACAAGGCATTGCCATTAAGGTGCAGTGCAAAGGCCGGGATTCACAGGGACAGGAACTGGCCAGGGGGAGGGAACATTCTGTGCTCTCTGTGGCACCTGGTGAATGTTGGGGGGCACCAGGGTCCCTGGCTCAGATGTAGGCAGGATGGACATAAGAGACCTTGGTGGCAGCACAGTGATGGATGCCCCTGCCTCTCCGCCCCGGTGGGTTGAGGCATCAGGGAGTGGTGGGGTCTGTGGCAGGCTTTCTGAACAGACAGCTACGTTTTGTGACATTGCTGGTGCAAGGTTACTAGATACTCCAGCTGTTCAGGAGTGGCTGCACATCCATATTATCTGTGGTCTTTCCTGATGTTTAAATTTAAGAACCAAATTGAAAATTTTAAATGCATTGCCAGTCACCAGTGTGTAGCCCTGTTTCAGACTGCCGTGAAAAAGGTTCATTTTTTAATAGCTTTGCTTTTTGCATGGTGGATCCTAGCTCCCTGGAGCAGTGCAGGCTTTCTTGACAGCACAGGTCGAGGATTGTCTAGCCCCTTTTTCTGGATCATCACCCTTGAAGAATGGCCTGCAGGCCTCGTTGGAGCCCTGGCCATGAGGGCGTGTGAGGTGTCCACCGGAAGCCCCAGGAGAGGACCCTTGTCTGCAGGGCTCTAGAAAGTTCTGTGTGTGCCGTCCACCTCAACCTGCCGGAGAGGCTTAGCTACTTGGGAAATGGTGCTGTGGCATAAAGCAAGGCCAGGGGCGTTTCACAGCGCCGGTTGTGAGAACTGATGGGTCCCCAGTGACCACCTTTTGTGGAAATGAGGCCTTGTGTTGACAGAGCCATGCCACCTTGTGTACATGTCCAACTCATGACATAGAGCTGCTCATGTCACCTTAATTTCAGAGCCATGGGATCAGGGTGTGCTGATGAGAGTGTAGCACTGACGGGTCTCTGCCGGGAAGGGCACGTGCAGCCGCCCGGCTCGGGGAGGCTCTGCAGACACAGAGGTAACCAGGGCCCACTCACGTGGTCCACTGTGATTGATAAAAGATGCTGTTCTGCCCAGACTTGCAGACGCCGCACCTGCTGCATCAGGCCTCCTTCCGTCTGTTTTCTCCCCCATTATCCCCAGCCAGCACGTCCTGAGTCGTAGCCAAGAGAAAAACCATCAGCTCACACATTTGTTATCCTGCTTCCCTCTCCCAAGGACAATAGCACATGCAGTCCCCCAGCGCCTGCTCGCTTTCCGGTTCTGCTGCCGTAACCGACCCACTCTGTGCTGATGAATGTAGCCCCTTCGCGTCGACGTAGCAGCACACCCAGGGCCCCACAAGTGCGGCTCCTGTTCCTCTTAATGAGCCTCCCCTCCTGGAGGAGAGCCTGGGGAGTGCCAGCCGCTCACCACGCCGTTGTTTGTGCAGCTCAGAGGCTGGGATTCAGTTGTCCTCGGAGCAGTTACTGAGCAGACAAGGAAGGTGCAGGGAGACGGGGTGTCGGGAGGGCAGCTGGTGCACATCGGGAGAGTCATCTGACTGTGAGCATTGAGACCTTGATGAAGTATGTGGTTTTTCATCCAGCAGTTTCACTGGGTCAGATTTTTTTTTTTAAGGAAATCATTTTTTTAAGGAATTTATCTTAAGGAAATAAAAACTTATATATGAGGACATCCATCAGGATGTTATTTATAATAATCATCAGAAAAAATGTAAGTGCCCGGTGGAGGAATGAATAAATGACCTATACCAGGTCTGTTACGAGACTATTTATACAGCCATAGGCATAACTCTGGGCTGTGCCCTCTTTCAGCTCTGAACCTGGGCAGACTAACCCATAAGCTTTTTCATTTGTGAAATCTGGACGTCTGTGGCACCACCTTCGTGGGTGGTTACGTGAGAGGTGTCCGCCATGACTGGCACAGGCTGTAATCCCGGGCTCCCTGGACGTTTACCATCCCCAGTGGCAGTGACTGGTAAAAATGGTGTGTTTGAAGAATACTTAATGACAGGAAATAAGCGAAGCGTGTAACTTCATATGATCCAAATGTCATTACAGATCTCTGTTTTTATGTGCAGAGATAAAAAGTCTCGGGGGATGGTTTTTGTAGGTGTATTTCATCTTTTTATAGTTTTCAATATCTTCCAGGTTTACTCTGGGAGCCTCTCAATATTAAAAAGCATATATATACGTATGTCAAAACTTACCAAAATGTGCGCTTTAAATATGTGCAGCGTAGAGGATGTCAGTGATAGCTCAATAAAGCTGTTAAAACAACAAACAAGAAGTCCTCCTCACTCTCTCCCTGTGTCAGGGTGTTAAAAGTTTAGGGTGGGGTGTCGGGAGGGAGCTCAAGTACAGTAGGAGCTGCAGCAGCCAAGACGCAGCGCCTGCTGAGGGGTGGGGCCAGGGGAGGAGGAAAGTGGTCCCACCAGGGTGGTGGGCACCCTTGGGGTATGGATGTCATGGCTGATGCTGTGTGATGGGCACTTGGCCACGGGAAGGCCTGTCGGGGGGCAGCAGAGGAGGGAATGAACCAATCTGCTGCATGGGGATAGGGGGGCCAGCAGGCAGGGGCTTCCACCCTGAGTACAAATTGGTGAAGCAGCTGAGATGGGGAGAAGGCATCCCAGGCGGAGGTAAGAGCCCTGGCGAAGGCATGGAGAGATGAGCTTCTGTGGCCTGCTCCTTTGGGGGGCTAGGTAGGAAGCCACTGGTGTGTGTGGCGGGGTATGAGGTCTGAGTGGGCTGTAGGGAAGGAGGAAACCTAACCCCACATGGTCCAGGAGATGAATGAGGGCAGGAAGGAGAGGCGTCTACCTGGGAAACAGAGGCTGGTGGGGCCAGTGGCTGAGAGATTGCCACAAGGGGTCTTTCAGGAGGGGCCTGGCAGATGGACAGAGGTGCTGGCCTTGGAGGGTGGGTGGGTCCAGCTGTTTGGAGCTGGGACCTGCATGGGACGTGGAGGCAGGGCAACATGTGGGGAGGTATGCTGAGTTCAGATTTGAATCCCTCTCTGCCACTGAGAGCTGTGTGGCTTTCAGAAGTCCCTTATTTTCTGTAAGCCTCCTGTTTTACGGATCTGCTTGATCCATGTGAGCTGTCACTGTTTAGTAACGCTCCTATGTCATCTCCATCACACTTCGCGTGGGTTGTGCTAAAGTGGATTTTTCTTTCTGACCTTGCAGATTGCCAGTGTCCTAACGTCACGGAGCCCCTCTGTCCTCCTCACTTTGGTAAGTAGCCTGTGTCCAGGGACCAAGCAGTATTTTTTTATGGGGAGGGGCTTCAGGGAGCTGCTTGCCCCTACAGAGGTCAGAGCTGTAGGGGAGGACTGAGAACTGAGAGCAACAATCATTGGTGATAAGTAGTGACACTTCAGTGTGAACAGTTGAATATGTCCAAGACCATGTCCTTGATTCTCCAGTCGCCCTGGGATGTGCTGTGTCCTGTCCTGAGGACACTGTGGACAAGACGCCACACACACTGCAAGGGTTAAAACCCAGCTGTGATCTATCTGTCAGGCTGAGCTGGTGGGATTTGTGGATGCAGAATATCAATTTGCTTCCACCCTGCGTCTCCTCCATTGTTAACAGAATTTGAAAAACACACCCTTTGCATCTGCCATGAGGATCCTGGGCTGTGTGGCATCAGAATTTGGACTTGGGGCACTGAATGACCGAGGTCCTGCTGCAGCCTTGGGTGGACAGGGGTGCATGGTGCACCCTAGCAGGGTGTTGAGGGTGTTTGGGCTGTGGAATGGCTCAGAGGAGAAGCCTGCTCTCTTATATTTCTTCAACCTTGGGGAGCTTCAAATATGAAGAGTGTGCAGCCCTTCTTTCCTCCCAGAGTGACCCTTCTCTCCTTCATTAATTCATTTTTACAGAAATAGTTCCCCTCGGTTATTTTTGTTAGCACTTCGCGTGGTCTCTTTTCCCCGCTCCACTATTTTGGTGGCTGAGAAGAAAGGTTAGATGATTGTGGTCACAGAGGGTCCAGTGTGTTTTATCGGGGTGGGGAGGGGGATACAATTAGACACCGACCTGCAGCTCTGGTGGACGAAGTGGTGATTTAGAAGGCCTTGCCTCTCAGGGGATGGCAGGTTTTCCTCTGAATCTTTTGTTTTGTCTCAGTTCCACTTGGAGTCTCCTTATGATTAGGAAAGGAGAGAAAGGTAACAGAGTCCTGGTGTCATCGAGAAAGGCCCATCCTGCCTGAGTCCAGTCCTGCCCCCATCTTTGGAAGGGCCGGATCTGACAGTGCTGGTCGGGACACTGTTCGTGGGGAGCTTGTGCGCACACGCGTGCACGAGGGAGACAGGCCAGCCTGGGAGGGCAGGTTGTGGTTGGAGATGGTGCCGGTGTGCACTCTTCTCCCCCAGCCCCACCCAGTGGCCGAGCAGCCCTAGCTGGGGTCAGCCAAGGGCTTGGATGGAGGAAGCCTTGTTTTCTCTGCTTTTGAAGCTGCCCTTCTGCTGGGACCTGGCTTGGAGCCACCTGAAAGGCAGGAAGTGGTGGGTTGGCCGGGCTGGGGTGGGGGCTCCCCGTTCTTACCTCTGTGTCTGGTCTGTGCCCTCAAGCTCCCTCTCTCTCCGCAGCGCGGCGTCAACACCGACAGCGGCAGTGTCTGCAGGGAGGCGTCCTTCGAGGGCATCAGCAAGTGAGCGCTGGGGCCCCGGGAGCTGTCTTCCTTCATCCTCCACCAGCTCACATCTTCACCAGCTGCTCCAGTCCCAGAAAGGGCCCCTCCGCTTTACCTGCCCTCACTCCCCAGTTTAGCCCCAGGTCGAGCCCCCAAGCCCCGTTCCCCCTTCTGGGCCTCTGCGCAGAAGGCCAGGTGTTGGGCGCACGGAGCACGGCGCCTCACCTGCTTTCATCCTCACGCCCTGGCCCCTGGAGTGTGCCGCCTGCCAGCTGTGCCTGTGTCCCTGGGCTGGCTGGTGACTGGCCCTGCAGGGGGGTCTGTCTGCAGCAGACAGCCCTTGAGGGGAGGCACCTGCTCCCTCGGGCTGCTGAGTGTGGCAAGCTCTCCCACCCGCCGGGTCTCCTGTACCTCCAGCCCCAGCCCCTCCCCCACCACACATACTCTGCACCGCTGTGTCCTCTGTTGTCCTTTGGTGGACCCAGGCGGTGGCAGAGGAAGCGCCTTATAATTATGCATGAGCCTGAGCCACGGGGGTTTGTGCGTATGTGTGATGTAGGGTGATTAGGAGGGATTATGAGCTTATAAATATGTATCACGTCCCCCAGTGGTAAGCACGATGGGGCAGGGGGAGCGGGTATCAGGTTTGCTTCTTTTCACCGCACAAATCTCTGCATCCTCTGGGAATTCCCCGGAGCGGCCTTGCCTCCCACACCGGCAGTGATTAGCCTGGCTCGTTGAGATGCCGGCCGTGGAGCCGCTCTTTCCCCAGGCCCTTGAGGAGGGTGCTGCGGGGCGCAGCCGGCTGCTGCCTGTCCTGGGCCGAGACCTCCTGGTCCCCCAGCACTGCCAGGTGCCAGGGCTCCCGTGCCCTGCTCGCCTGCCTCCACCAACACCGTGGAGTGTCTGTGGTCCCATGGGCTGGTCCCCTTGGCCTTGGCTGGGGTCTGTGCCTTGTTGGGAGGTCCTTGAGCTGGGAGGAGGGAGCCCTGGTGGCTGCCACACTGATCGGTTCTGTGACCTTGGCAAAACTTGCCTCTGAGCCTCAGCTGCCCCTCCCCTCCCCCATGTAATATGATGCTGCTTGGAGTTGCCATGGGATGAAGTGAGATCCTGCTCATCCCAACTGGCTTGGAGCTGGTACTTAGTGAAACAGTTGCCTGTGAGCAAACCCCTGCCATGCCCTGATGCCCCTCTGGGCCTCAGTTTCCCCAGCTGTGTAGTGGGCCAGTGGACTTCAGGATCTCTGATGACAAGGGTCCTGGATGTCGGAGAGCCGTGGGGCTTCTTGGCTATGGTGTCCTTGCCTTCCCCTTACTCCCTCGAGGTCTCTGCTGCGGAGAACACCTCCTTAGCACCCTGGAAGCACAGGTCTGGTGGGTGGTGTGATGGATATGGCTCCTGGCTGGGAGCTCAGGATGTGGTCCCTGAGAGCAGAGCTCTCCTGGCTGCTCCCTAAGGTTTTCTGGGGGAAGGCCGGGGGCTCCTAGGGACACGATCACTGTTGGTGAGCAGTGGAAGCTGAGGCCTCGTCGCCATTCCTCCTGGGAGGAGTCCCACTGTGAACCAACTTCTCCCTCCACTGAGTAGACCCCAGCCTCTGTCTCCTGCTGCTCCCTGAGGACCCAGAGTCCCTGCCAAGGGCCTAGAGGAGCCCATGCTTGGCCAATACCCACCCCCCCATCAGCATTTGGGGGGCTTTTTGGAGAGCCAGGGCTTACCTTAACTGTGCACACTCTCCCAGACACTGGGCTGGCCCTCCCCAACCCATGGTCCAGTCCTGACGGGCTGACGATGGGCTGCCCCGCAGGCCCCTCACTGCTGGGCTGAGCGCCTGCCCCCATATGGGGGATTTGTTTCCACACCCTCCTGTCGGGCTAGGTTTTCTGACTTGGAGAATGTACTGTAAGTGAGAGCCCCCCATGTGTGTCTCTCTGCCTTGGGGTCCCCTGGCCTGCCTATGGTACTCCTGCCCTCCTGTCCCCTCACACCTTGCTCCAGGCCTCACATCCCGCTGTGGCACCTTTCATGTAGCTCCACCCCAAGGGGTTGCTCCCTTTGGGTGCCCCCTACCCCCCATGCCATGACCGCTGACCTTGGGCCCCCGGCCGACACTTTTCCTGCAGAAAGTCTCGTCTGTATTCCTGGGGTCTAGGTGCAGCTCAGCCCCTGCCTCCTACCCACCCGGCTTCCAGCACCTCAGCTCTGCCACCTTCTAGCCTCTGTGCCAGCCTGGGGAGGCCCTTGTCCTCCAGAGCCGCTGCGGCTGGGTGACCGCGTTCACCTGCCTGCCGAGAGCCTCTCCAGCTGTTTGCGGGGATAATAATAGCCTGTTTCCTAAGCAAGATGAATCTTGCTGTCGTCCTGCTTTCCAGTGCTCAACTGCTTCTGTCACTGGTCTCTCCTCACTGTCCTAATGAAGTGTCTTATTCCTGGAATTTTTGTTTTTGACCCTTTTGAACTTCTCTGTGATTCCTCCCACCTTGACTCCTTGATTGACCTGCTCTGGCAGAAGTTTGGGTTTTGGCCTCTCAGTGTGTCCTGCTGGGCCAACCCAGGCTGCCTTTATCTCCTGGCCTGGGGGTGGAGGTGGGGGAAGCTTGTGGTGGAACAGTGGCCTCACCTGCCAGACCCTCTGGGCCCTGGTCCAGTCGGGTGGTCTTCCTGTGACCTTCTCTCCAAGGGTGGCTCCTCAGGGTTGGCTTCTTCAGGTCTGTCACCTTTGTGAGCTGTGCGTTTGGTCCTTGGAGACCTCAGACTTCCCTCAGCCTTCCCGGATCAGGGCCAGGCCACCGGCTGCCCCCTGCAGGGAGTGTGCCAGGTGTCACAGTGATGGGATTGGTAGAAGACTAGGAGCAGGGAGGCAGAGGCAGGGTGAGGGTGGGAGACGTACCCAGCGATTCCTCATGGCCTGGGGTCCCTGGACTCACCAAGGGGGTGACTTTATCCTTCCCAGAGAGCCAGGGCTGTGGTTATGCTGGGGTGAAGGGAGCAGGTGGGGACAGTCCGCAGTCCTCATGCTGAGTTTGGGCTCTGGCCAGGGGATAGGGTCAGGTGCTCATTGCCAGGTCCTGGCGAGGCATGGCCGGGGCTGTTTTGTGGAGAAGGTAGCCCTGCAGTAAAGACAGCTTCTTCCTGGGGGCTGCAGGTAACACAGCTGCCTGGAGCAGCAGCCTGGGTGCAAAGGCAGACATGATAAATCTTTGTTAGCATCTGAGGAGGTCAACTAGAGAGCGGATTTTCCTGAGAGAGACAGAGACAGACTCTGACAATGAAGGGAAAGAGATTATCCTTCAGGGGCCAGGTGGCCTGTGGGCTGCCTTCCTGGCCTGAGACAGTCCCCTCCAAGGCATGCAGACTGCCGAGGGTCCCTGGGCGGGGGCAGTGAGTGCTGAGGGCTCTGTTTCATGCCGCTGTCTGACAGAGAAATATGGTCGATATTTTACATCAGCTGGGTGCTCAGGATAAGCATATTTCTTATCTTTTGGCATTTACTTAAATTGCCTTGCATATTTGAAGACAATTGGTTACAAATTAATTCCATTTAAATAAGCAGTTAAATATGAAATTGCTGAATTTGGCAGTTATTAATGCAGGAATATTAATATTCAGTGATGTGAATTTTTAAACCCACGAAACAGAGGGACATCATTAAAATTTGACAGTCACAATAAAATGCCAGTCTGTGGTGTGGGGACCATTGGTTTTCTGGTTACTGTTAACTTACGTATCAAGTTAATATTTAGGATTGGGCTTCTCCATGAGTCTCCTGAAGAGATAAGAACCTGCCCCCAGCAGGTGAGGGGACCCTCCTGAGGCCTGCTCTCCATCCTTGGGTTAGAAACTGCAGGGAGGCAGGGCTGGCCGGTCCCACACAACTCAGCCTTCATCACCCAGCCCACAGGTAGAGCCCACCAGGGAGTTACCCTCTGCTTCCAGGACACTCCCCACCGTCATGGGCTCTGGTGGGCTTCATAGTTGTTTTCGCACAATTATCACGTGCTGGTTGTAGAAAACTCTTAACTGGCACATAGGCAAAAGTAAGGCGTGTTCCAGTTCCATTACCCTGAATTAAACTGTCACCACCACAGTGCATGTCTTTTGGGCTCTTCTGCATGTGTTTCTCTGAGTGTTTTTGTGTCTGAGTGTGCATTTGTGTGAGCCTGTGTGGTTGTGTGTGTGTGTATTTGGGTGTGGATCTTTGTGTGTTAGGCTAAGTGTATGCTCATCTCTGTGTGTGTGTGTGTTTGCATCTGTGTCTGTGTGCTGGGTCATTTTGCTGCTTGTGCGCGTGGGCGGGTGTATGTGTGTCTATACGTACATTTTGTAAAGTGAGATTTTACTGTCATGTTTGGCTTTTGAGGAGACAGGCCGCTGCTTTTCCTGGCGTCAGAGTGACATTTGGCAGAATGGGAGTCGGAGTCTGTGTTGCCGTCTTTGTTTATGTCATCCGCTGCTCTGTTCTTCACTCTGAACCGCTTGGCTGTCTGTGGTCTCTTTGATATTTCACAAGTAGGGCTTGATTCTACAACATTTTAGTTGACTTTGAATTAAGTAGTCTTAATTGTGTAGTTAGGGATCCTGAAAGCTTTGAAGATCTGGAATTCTCTCAGCCTGCTATCACCCCCTTCTCTCTCCTCTCCCTGTCCCTCCTTCAGCCAGGAGTAGGGGTGCCAGCTGCACACCCACGGCATTAGATAGGTGTCTTCAGACACCAGTCAACGAGGCCGTGGAGAGTCCCCAGTTGGTCACAAGTCTGTGTGCCCCATATGTAATATCGTGACTGAGATGCAGCTGGGGGCAGAATCCCAAGGGTTGAAGGCTTGCCAAGGATTCTCTGCTGAAGCTTGTACGTTGTGCTGGGCCACGTTGTGCTTCCCCAGCTGTCTCACCAACTGATTTCTTGAGCTCTGGGCCACACATGACACGAATGTCAGTGATGTACCCCAACCTGATTCTTTTGTCTCCTGGGTTCTCTTTTCAGTTGTATTCATCTTATCAAAGGACAACTTTTGGCTTTATAGGTTTTTCTCTATTGTGTGTTTGCTTTTTATTTAATTGAATTCTGCTTTTAAAAATTTCCTTTTAATTTCTTTAGGTTTCGTTTGTTTTTTTCCTCTACCTTCTTGAGAAAGAAGAAAGGGGTATTTCTGAGAAGTTCAGATCATTGATTTTCAGTGTTCTTTTCTATTCCATACACATAGAGCTATAAATTGTCCTCAAAGCACTGCTTTAACTACGGCTCACCAGTTATGCTATTTCATGTTTTTATTTTCTAATGTCCTTGTTATTTTTTAACAGTAGGTGTTTAGAAGTTTATTGCTTGATTCTCAAACAGTTTTGGACATTATAGTTTTCTTTCTGTTACAGATTTCCAGTCTAATTCTACTGTAATCAATCAATATTCTCTGAATTTCAATCCTTTGAAGTTTGTTGGAACTTCCAGCCTGTGATCACTATGATAAATATTTCATGTGTACTTGAAGAGAGTATGTAGTTTGCAGTTGTTGGCTGTAGTGTTGTGTATATATCAATGAAATCAAGTTGGTTAATTATATTGTTCATATCTTCTACATTTTTAATGATTTCTCTTGTTCTGTCAACAGAAGAGGTATGTGGAAATCTCAAACTATGCTTGTAGATTTGTCTGTTTTTTATTTCTATTCTGTCAGTTTTTATAAATCAATTGTATTGGAGTAAAATTTACATATAATAAAATTTGTTATGTGTATAATTCAGTAAAGTTTTAAAAATAGCTTTGTCGGGATATAGTTCACATTCCCTACAATATACCCACTTAAACTGTACAATTAAATGCTTTTTGTATATTTATAGATTTGCGTACTTATCATCACAATCAATTTTAGAATATTTTCATCACCCAAAAAGAAACCTGTATCCATTAGCAATCATTCCTCTGGCCCCTGGCAACCACTCATCTACCTTCTGTCTCTGAGGATTTCCTGCTCTAGCATTTGATATATATGGAATCATGCCGTATGTGGCCCTTTGTATCTGGCTTCATTCATTTAGCATGTTTTCAAAATTCAGCCATGTTGTACTATGAATCAGTACTTTGCCTATTTTATGGCTGAAAAATATTCCAGTCTGTGGTTATATTGGTTTCTGTTTGCGCAATATACCTTTTTCCATCCTTTCACTTTTAAGCTATCTGTGTCTTTGAGTCTAAAATGTCTAAATGTTTCTTTTGACAGTTTGATTGTATGTCTGGATGTGGATCTCTTTGAGTTTATCCTACATGGAGTTCATTGAGCTTTATGGCTGTGTATACATTAATGTTTTCCATTAAACTGGCAGTTTTTAGCCATTATATTTTCAAATATTCTTCTTCCCCATTATCTCTTTCCTTTTCTTCCGGGACTCCTATTATGTATATGTTGGTGTACTTGATAGAAGAGGCTATGCTGTGTCTGCCTAGTGAGGGTGGAGGATGGTGTTTTACAGCCAAGCAGCTTGGTCTCTAACTGACTACACTTGGGGGACCTGGCCCGGGCTGCCAGGTCTGCTGCAGGAAGTGAGCAGCAGGCCTTCCATGGTCCAGGGAGTCATGAAGTTAAAGCTTGGGGCCCTTCTCTCAATATGTCTTGAATGACATATTTCTTGCTGAGAGATGATAGATCATTGAACTAATGGGCTTGACTTGTTTTCTCTCTGTAGGTTCAAGGTCAACAACACCATTCTTCACCCAGAGATTGTTGAGTGGTGAGTAGGACTTGTGTCCACCCTGGCTGTTTGCTGTGCTCCGTTCAGGAGGGTGAGAGACTGTTCAGCAGGCTGTTCCCACCCACTCCCTCTCAGAGAGCCCCTCTTCTGTTTTGTTTGGGTTTCTTCCTGTGTCAATTGGTCTGTTTTTCCAGAATGGCGTGAGTTACTCAAATGTTAATAAAATTTCTCTCTTTCTTTATTTAGGAGTTTTAAAAAAAATCCTACCATAAATAAGCCAAACTTACATAGCTCAGTTAAAGTAGACAGTGAAAAAAGTAAAAAGAAACATCATACGTAATCCTGTTGCCAGGAGGTAAACATACTTTCCTCATGTCACGTGTATGTCTTTCCTAGTTGGCATCCTTTTTGCACGTCTTGTGTTGCCTGCGTTCTTCCCTTGCTGGTGCTGGCAGCCCCTTCGTGTAGAATGGTTTCTGTTACGTCACTTCAGGCGAGCTGTCTCTGGCTGAGCATCGCCTCTGTGGACCCTGGAAGAGGCCCTCCAACTCTTGATGTGCTACCAGTTTTCTTCCTAAGCCATCGAGTTGCTCTTTGATAGCACCAAACTGTTTTTAAAATTTGTTGTCTGGCTGCACGTCTTCTGAATGTAGAAGAGAGGAGAGGCAGGGCCTTCGCCACATCATCCCCTGACTGGGAGGTGTGTGGATGTCTCACGTTTGACCCAAAGGCTGAGTATCAAGTTTCCCTGTCTGGTTGGGGGACCTTGCTCACCTAGGCTTGGAGCTTGGGGACACTGTGACCTAAAGGTTGAGTCTGAGTCAGCTGGTGAGGTTGAGGGAAGTGCAGAGTGGGGGAGAAGGGGAGAGAATGATCCGGGCCAAGGGGCTGCTTATTCCAAGGTTGGAGCCGAGAAAGGTTGGTGGCCTTGTGTGGACAGTGTAGAGCCACACACTGCGGAAGTGGTGCCTGATGTTGGTCAGATGGGCAGGGGCCAGCTCGGCCACAGTGTCTGCCTGGACGTCGTCTTGAGAGAAATGGGATCCAGGAGAAACCCTAAAGGATTTAAGCAGGAGAATGGTAGGATCCGGGTTTGCATTTTTCAAAGTTGTGGGTTAGGGGTTTGGGCTTAGCAGGTACAAACTACTGTGCACAAAATAGACAAAGAACAAGATCCTACTGTATAGCACAGGGAACCACATTCAATAGCTCGTAATGTCCTATAATGAAAAACAATATGAAAAGAAATACATGTGTGTGTGTAACTGAATCACTATGCTGTACACCAGAAACTAACATGACGTTATAAATCAACTCTACTTCAGTCAGTCAATCAGTCAATAAAAGTTGTGGGGCAGGAGTGGGAGCAGGCTGCTGCGGGGTCCCAGTGGCAGTGAGGGGGCGGTGACAGAGTAGAGAGTAAGGGGTGGTCACAGGGAATGCTCCTGGGAGGAGCTAACCTGGATGCCTGAGAGAAGGCTGGAGTGGAAGGTGACTCCGGGTTTTTGTCCTGAACAGCTGGGAGGGGCAGGTGCTGTGGCAGATGAGGGGCTTGGAGGTATGTTGAGTTTGAGGCAGGTGCCAGTGGGAGAGAGGCCGGGCCACAGACGAAGATCTGAGGGCTGTCTTCAGGCACCAGTATGCACCCTTGGGAGAGCTGGAGGGTGGGCCTTTTAGCAGTTCTGTTGGCAGCTGTGGCCCAGTGCCCATAGTGGCCACACACTCTGTGATCCTGTTCCCGGCTGCCTCTCCTTGTTTTTGTAAAGCAGCAAATGCCTGGCCCATCTGCAGCCCCCACTTGGCAGAAGAACAAATCCTGGGTACTCAGGAATGGGCCATTGTCCCCTTATGCCCCAGATGTGACATCCCTCACAGCTGCTTATAGTCCGGATGCTCTGGAGACCAGGTCTGGGTTGTGCACCCCCACATCTCCCGAGGGACAAGTCATTAGTTTGTCACTTTGGAACAAGCATGCTTTAATTCCAGTGACATTTCCAAGGTTCTGAGGTAGAGTCTGCGTTCATAAGATACTTACCAATTTTATTAAAGCCAGCAGCAGAAGGACTTATTTGGCATTTGATGGCAGTAGAACTATTTTAGAAATGTCACATTGTCCTTAACTGCCTCAGGGGTGTGTTTTAGCAGCATGGGTTCTGGCCTCTGCAGGGACTGTGGTCATTCTCGGCGAGATCCAAGGGGTCACAGTCATCGCTCCCCTCCAGTAACTGAAGGAAGGACTGGGGAAGGGGATGGCGGGCAGGCCCCTCATTTACAGGAGAGACTGGGCTTCCATGGTGTTGAATTACGACTCATTGAGGTGTCTTTGGGTCCCTGTGTCCTGAATGCTTTTACTACCCCCTCTCCCTAGGCCCCTAGAGAGAGGCTGCCTCGGGTAATGGAAAAACTGTCCACTCGGGCATATCCAAATCCTAACCCCCGCCCACCCCCAACTCTCCTCAGGAAGCCATTTAACTTTCCTGAGTCTCAGCTTCTTCATCTATGAAATTGCAATGTAGTAATGCCTGACTCACAGTGTGGATGTGAAGACTCATGCTGCCCACCAATTACCGTAGACCAGGTGGCTTATAAACAACAGAAACTGATTTCTCGCAGTTCTGGAGGCTGGGAGGTCCAAAGCCAAGGTGCTGATGTATTTGTCGTCTGGTGAGGACCCACTCTCTGGTCTATAGATGGCCAACTTCTTGCTGTGTCCTTGCATGGCAGAAGGGGAGAGGGAGCTCTCTTGGGTCTCTTTTATAAGGGTACCAGTTCCATCATGACCCAAGCCACACCCCACCCCACCAAAGCTTTATCCTACCTCCAAATACTGTCACACTGGGGATAGGAGTCAACCTGTGAATTTTAGAGGAAGCACAACATTCAGTGTACAGCACCAAGCCTCAGCTTCCTCACCTGCAAAGTGCAAGTGGTCTCCCTCGAGGGATGGCTCAAGGATTGAGTGAGAGCATAGCTCAAGTGCTAACACATCCCAGTAATATTAGCCATCACCTTTTGAGATGTACCTTCTGTGTACAGGGTGCCGTGTTAAGCACTGGATACACGTCACCTTATTTAAAGAGGTATTTCATTTGTAGGGGCTCTGATTATCCCCGTACTACAGATGAGCCAACTGAGGCAGGGGGAGGGGATTTGCCCAAGAAAAAGCCAGGAGCTGAGCCCAGGCCAGTGGTTCTAGGCCCTTGTGCTGCCCTGTGTGGCTCTGAGGAACATCGTGGATTTGGGGGTGATGGGGAGCTGTCTGAGTGTCAGCCTGTCTCTGGGTTCATTCTTGGCCACTGGACCTGCTCAGAAACCCCAGAATAGATCTCGTGTCAGGCCAGGGTGTGGTGGGGTGGAGGGCCTTGGGATGTGCCTCTGCACTTCCTCCAGCACCGCGTCCTGCCTCCCCGGTGGCAGCTGGGCTGGGGAATTGGGATTCTTCCTGGAGCCTGTCTGATGGGGAGGCAGCAAGCAGCCTCTTCTAGCACAGGGGAAGCTTCCACTCTCATTTGTGTTTGGGTGTCACTCATTTCCCTTCTGTGACTGCTTTATTGTTTTCTATTCTCTCCAGCAGTGCCTTTTTGATTTCCTGTAAATTCCTCTATAATCAGACTCCTCTTCCCCACAAACATGAGATCATAACTGATCATTCTTTTCCTTGTGCTGGGTATTGCAGCTTGAAAGTGGAGGTCGAAAACTGAAACTTAATAAGGGCAGGCGTCTCACTTCCATAATTTAGGCTGTGGTTCTGCTTTCCTGTTAGGCAGATGATGAAACTGATCTGAAGGTGGGGTAGGAAATAAAAGGAGATACTTCTATACTGCTTAAGAGCTTAGCGCCATGGATTTCAGTTAAGCACCTCTGGAAGCATCACAAAACAAGCATGTCAGCCATCGCCAGGCACCTTTGTGGGTTTTAAGTGCGACCATGTTAACCTGAGTCACATGCTGGTGTTAGAGCTGTTGATTACACAGTGCCAAGGCGTCCTGTGCGCATTCATCAGGCAGTGGGGTAACCTGTCTATTTCTACTCCCCTAACTTTCTGTGCACTGGAGACGGTGAGGTGTGGATGGTTTGGGGCAGACGCATCTCAGGGTCCTGCGTCCTGGGTAACGTGTCCGAAATGAGAAAAGGTATGTTGATGATGACCTAGATTCTTGGTGTGCATATGGAAAGTATTCCAACAGGCGTCTGCCTTTGTCTCCCGATGAATAGGCGTTGAATCCTAAGTCAACGAGAAAGCCAAGAGGAAAGAGAGGATCAGAGAGTGGGGGGTACACCCGGCTTACTGTGCACCAGAAGGTCAGACACAGGATGTGGGGGCGTCAGGCCCCAGTCCCGGGTCTTCCTGCATGTGATCTATGTCTTCCTGGCCCCGGTCAGGTCTCAGGCACCCTCAGCTCACAGCTGAGCTAAACCACCGTTTTCTTCCTGGCTCTGGTTTCTTTGAGAGGACTTATTGATTGAGCCTCCTGGGGCTATGTAATTCCAGCCAGCTCTTTCCTTTCTATCCCTCCTGTTGTTCTGGGATTTTACCCCTTGCATCCTGGGGTCACGGGGTAGGGAGGGAATGGCCGTGGGGTTCCTAGGGTATTGAATTCCCACCCACCTCTCCCTCAGAACCAGCCCCTGCACATACATCTCCAGGAGAGATGGAATTCCTGTCCCTTCAAATGGGTTTTTGTTCAACACTGGCACTTTGATACTTAGAGACTGATTTTGGAAATCCTTCATCCTGTCTTGCTGCTGTTTTAATCAGTGGAGCATTCAGACCTCACTTAATTGATGTCTTAATCCTGAGTTTAATGCCCAGAGGCAGTTTTGTGACCTGGGAATATTTAAGGGGGAAAAAAAAAAGAGGTTGCACAAATGAATCTGAGCCTAGTCCAGTTTTTGCCGTTTTATGCCTGTAGCAGGGGACTCTGGACTGGTGTTGGGGAGGAGCCTCCGCCCCCCACCCCCACCCGCCCTGGCCCATGGTGCTGCTTTTCTCCTTGGTGTGGGGATCCTCACCAGCATGGCCACGAGCCTGGGACTCTGCCTGAGTGTCTGCGTCTTTCGCACACATCAGGCACCTCCTCTTGCTGATGGAAGAGCCTGACTGCCTTCTGCCCAGACTTCTTAAGTGGCATCCGTGTTGCCCTGTCCTGAGCCTTGGTCCTCTGATGCTTCATGGCGGAGGTGGCCTTCATCCTCTCCTGGGGAGAGAAAGCTCATGGATTATTAGTTCTAACTACCACCCTACACATCCTCGGGCCGGAGACGGCTGGGGCTGAGTGTGACACGAAGCACCCCTCACTCCAAGGCCTCCAGAGGCTAAACCAGGGTGGAGTCCCCTCTCCTTGCCTTTTTGTGCTCAGGAGTAAAGGAGGTAGCCTCATCAGATTCAGGGCAGTGACTTCTTCCAGCAGATAAGGAGAAACTGCCGAATGCTGAAAAGTCTTACTGCTTTCTGCAGTAACCTCAGAAACAGTTTCTGGTGCTGGTGGCGTGGGGATAACTGGGCTAGGCTGGGACGCCTGGTGCCAGGGCGAGAATTCAGGCCCAGAGTGTCCTGTGGATAATTGGGTGAAGCCAGCACACGCCAGCCATCTACTTTCAGGGCCTTTAAAGCTTGGATTAAATTGGGCCAGGCCAGTACTCAGCCAGGCCAAAGGGCCTGAGCAAACCAGCTAGAGGTTTAGCTTGTCACCTTCCCCAAAGTAAAACTGGAAAAGAAAGCAGGATTGTGGGCCTCGATGGCTGAGCATGCTTATCGTCTCTGACGGGCAGGGAGCGTGGTCTGGGCCCCAAGCGTCCTCTCTCCATGGTTGGATGATGTCTTTTCCTGGCTCATTTCAGGATGAGAGGTGCTCACGCTGCAGGGAGGAGGCCCAGTGGCGAACCTGTGAGGTGGGCTCCTGGGGTTCAAATGCTGGGGCTGCCTCTTCCTACCTGTGTGGCTGGGGGCGAGGCAGTGGTGGTGGGAGTTTGAGCTGCTGAGGCCTTGGGGAGGTCCTGCCCTGGGTCTGCCAGGCTGCACGACATCCCATGCTGACCTGGTGAGCTACCCAGCATGGGCAGGATGCAAGAGACCTTTTTTTTTTTTGAAATGAGCCATTATCTCTCCTGACTGGAGTAGGTGTTTTCCAGCTCCGGTGCAATGCCCAGGCACTGTTCCTAACTTGTAGTTACTATGTGTCTGCTCTGGGCCAGGCTCTGTTCTGGCCCTGGGACCCTGCCCTCCGGGGCTGTGGGCCCAGGAGGAAACTTAAATGAAAATGAAATGACAAGTGTGATAACTTACTGAGGATTCACATAGCCTGCCCAGGGAAGAGAGGGAAGGGATTTAGCCTGGGGAGGGGCTGGAGAGAGCCTTCCCCACCCCCCTTTTCTGAGGAAGGTGCATTTTAAGGTGAGACATAGAAGTTGAGAGGACAGGAGCCAGTTCCAGTCCCTGTGGGGGTGGATGGGGTAAGTGGTGGAGACACACGGGGTGGGGCCTGGGGAGCCTCCTGGTCACCTCGTAGTTTTAACTTCATCCAGACAACATCTAGAGGCTGCTCAAGGTTTTAAGCAACGGAAAGCACGATCAGATTTGCATTGCCTCAAGGTCCGCAGCGTTGTCAGGGAGCAGACAGAGCTGGAGGCCCAAAGAGGCAGGAGAGGTTGTCCAGGCTGGAGACAGTGAGGTCTGGATGGAGAGAGAAGGGAGGCGTGGGTGGTTGGAGAGGTGGAGTTGCATCCCTTGGTCATCAGTTAGATGTGAGAGTGCCTGCCAGATGGGAGGGAGGCACCCAGCTCTCTGCATTAAGCAGCAGGGGCCAGGGAGCCTGAGGAAGGTGGGAATTTCTGTCCTGCTGAGCTGGAGGTGCCTGGGGATCTGCAGGTAGAACACAGCTGAGAGGCCGGTGCCAGGGCCAGGGGTTTGGAAACAAATGCAGTGGCAAGGCTGAGGGGCAGCAGGTGGAGGGCCTGTCGGAGAGACAGAGGAGGGGAAGCAGCCAAGCGTGTGCCTGGTGGAGGCAGGGCTCACAGTGCCTCTGGGTTTGGCAGCCTTGGGGGTCGTTATCCCACACACTGGTTTGGGGGGGCAGGCAGAGTGGTGAGGGGTAAAGGGAGAAGAGGAGAGGGGAGAGGGTTGGTGAGAAGACAGGGAAGGTCCGTGAAAGCTGCTTTCCTTCCTCTCCAAGGCAGGGACCATGAGGGTTTCCTTTCCAGAGACCTGGCTGGGTAGTAGGGGTAAAACTTGCTGGAGGAGGAGGAGGTGAGTGAGTGGTCACGGAGTTTCCAGCAAGCGGGGCAGGTGCACGGAGGTGGCTAAGGGCTGGGATCTGAGCCCAGGTGTGTGTATGTTGGGAGGGACTGAACCTCCTTGGCAGGAGGGCATCCCTTCCCTTGTAAGGGGTCGGGGCAGGAGAGGGTGGAGGAGGGGAAGGCTTGGGAGTTTGGAGAAGAGGTGAGAATATGCCCACCCGCTGGCTTCTGTGTTCTCCATGAAGCAGTGGAGTTCATTCACTTGAGCAGGAACCCTGGGAGGGCTCCGAGGTGGAGCCAGTGGAGAGGAGGCTGCCTGCTCCGAGTAATTCCTGGCAGAGCTGAGGCTTGCCGAGGCCCCTGGGGGCTGCCTGGGCCGCCCGCCCAGCTGTGTGATTTCCCGTCCACCCTCGTGTCCTGCACGCCCAGGCACGGGTTCCGGTTCATCCCTCGTCGGGGTTTGGCCAAGCCCGCGTGGATGGAAGGGCTCAGGGCCTAGGGGTCTAAGGTGCTGACAAGAGCGGTGGCTAGAGACTGGGCCAGGGCTCCAGGCCAGAGAGAGAGGCAGAGGGCCAGAGGCGGCACTGCCTGGGCCTGGTTCCCACCTGTGTTGTCACTCTGGTCATTACCGCATCGGAGGATAGAGAGGCCCGCTCCCCGCCCACAGGTCCTCGGGCTCGTGCAGGGCGGGAACGAAGCACCAGGGGCCACTAGGTTTTTCTGCATGTGGATCTGGACCCCACCCTCTGGGGCACAGGAACAGCTTTCTGTTCCCCCAGGTGGAACTGCTCCCAGTGCCCGGAGGTGGAACCGGGGCACCTCTCTAATGATAAAGAGCAGGCTTAGGCTTCAGGGTCTGCGCCTCGAGAAAGAAGTTTTGAACAAAGTCTCAGTGGGTTGGGGGTTTGTCTTTCCCACAGTCCTCGGAAGATTTTACAGTCTTAGCAAGGTGTCACTGTGCTGGAAGATGCCTTCCTCACTTCCTGAGTGACGAGTGGCTGGCTGTCCCAGCTGGGCACCATGGAGACAGCGTGTGTCAGTGGCTGCCTGTGATGGGGGTGGGAGCCCCTTTTCCACTGTCCTCAGCCTGTCTGGGCTGAGGCCAGCTCAGGGCCATCACAGTTCAGAGGTGGACGGCGGCTGGATGAGAGGTACACTATGGACGGAGATGCAGGTGCTAACCTGCCACCGTCAGACATTCAGCTCTGCTGATCTTGAGTGCGTTCCCTTTGTGAGAGGGGGAGGTGGCCATGTGGGAGCTTTAGTGAAGGCAGGTCACCTCTCGTAAAGGGAGCAGAGTGGGCCATGGGGATGCACCAAGGACTCTGTGCACTTAAGGACTGGGTAGGGCTGCTTACATGAAATGTTGCTTACATGAAATGGGTAGAAGTATAAAAGTGACTATTTATGTAGCTTCCCTGAAGAAGTCTTGGAGTTGAGATTGATTGCAAAGACTGGAAAGCTAACTAAATTTGGGCAAATTAACATGAGTTTATTGTGAGGACTCCCCTGGAATTCAGTTGGCAGGAGGCCCAGCTGAGCATTGAAGGGACAGCAGGTTCTCTTGGTTGCACTGCCTTGCCCCACAGAAAGCGCCCTCCCTCATTGCTCCTAGTCTCCTGCTTCTCTGCAGACCCCCTGTTTCCACGTTCACATTTGCACACAGGGCTGGAAATGACAGCACTGCCCCACCCCCATTCCCACCCCCACCCTGCCTCACTCAGGGGGCCTGAGTCCCAGGGTTTTCCAGAGCACCTTCTGGCAGATGGGGGTGGGGTGGGATGGGGAGGAAATGGGAGGACTCTTCAGCCATCTGAGCAGAGTCCTGGGAGTCAGCACACTTAAGACTCAGGTCCAACAGCCTTGCCATGTAGATTGTATCCCCATTTAATAGATGAGCAAACAGTCTCAGCGAGGCAGGGTGTGTCTGGCTACAGAATCTGGGCTTCTGCCACCCACAGCGGCTTCCAGATCTTGTACCTGGAGACATCCTGCACACCTGAGGCTGGCATTGGGTGGGGATGGACCATGCTCAGTGCAGCTTCTCACTCCGGCGGCTTGGTGGCCCCTCCTACCCCCACCCCACGCCCCAGCAGCCCATCTGCAGCCCTGGGCTCCTTCCCAGGCTGGACAGAGTGTGGAGGTCTCCCTGGAGGGGTCCGCCAACTCTTGCTGGAAGTCACTGACTTGCTGTTTCGTTTTTCTCCTCTCTGCAGCCGGGTCTTTAAGACAGACATGGAGCTGGAGGTCCTGCGCTACACCAATAAAATCTCCAGCGATGCCCACCGGGAGGTAAGCTGGGCACTGGCTCATTGGAGATGCTGTTTCGGGTGGGTTGGGGAAGCAGCAATGCTCTGTGTGGGGCAAGAGGACAGTGCTGAGATGGACAGTTCTGGGGTGACTCTGGTCTCCACGGCCACATCAGCAGGCAGGAAGTGTCGCTGCAGGCTGGAGATGGGGTGTTGAGTCTTTACTGCTCCCCAGTGGGGACAGGGCAGTGGGGGCAGAGGCCCTGCCTCAGTTCCTCACCGTAATGGACCCACCCTCAGGGAATTTCCCAGCCAGAAGTCCAGAAGGATAGGGGTCTCCTTCCTGGTGTTCTGGCAGTGTCAGCTTCTCTTAAAGAATCTTTGGTCCTTAACCGTGATGCAGGCTCATTTATTACCATCTTCCGTTTTCTGAAAACACCTTCTCATGGTTCTTTCCCAAACCTTCACACTCAATATCTGAGGAGCAGGAGCAAATAAGGAAGTGGATTGCTTGAAAAAGGTCCTGGCGATTGGGATAGCCCAGCGCCTGCTCACTGACATTTGCTGCTTTGTGTCAGGAGACAGACGGGGGTCATTGGAAGCACCAGAATCTCTTGTGTGAGTTCATTTTCTCTGTGCTTTATAAGGAAGGGACCCTTTTAGGATAGTTGTCACAGCCCCCTGAGCATTAAGGATTCACCAAACACGCCTTGGTTAAATCTTTACTTGCCTGCCGAGTGAGGTGTTTATCGGCTTCCGAATATAAATGCTCCAGAGTGGTTTAAATAAACTGTGTGGCTTTGGATCTTTACAAAAAAAAGTTCTAATTTGTCACATTTCTGCATCACTGTGTGCACATATTTTTTTTTAAAGAAGAGATTCTTTTGAAAAAGTACTATACATTATTTATAAGGCAGTGTTACTTATCTCCATAATACAAATGTCTGTGCTTAATATCCATCCTCCAGGTAATGAAGGCTGTAAAAGTGGGAATGAAAGAATATGAGATGGAAAGGTAAGCTCCTGTGTTTCTCTGGGTAAAGATTAAAATGTTAAAATAAAAAAAACCTCAGCAATTTATGACCCTGAGCAAGTAACAGATGAGACGCAGCACCACCACACACAGATTGAGTAGGAATTAGGAGCCGGGCTTCGGCGTTGTGGGCAAAGAAGATTTTTCTTCCCACTGTGGCCACCTCCCTGGCTCTTGGCAGAGTGTTTGATGGTAATGGTCTTTGATGACTTTTCAGGGTGGTTTAGTGCCCCATCACTCCACTCTTGGACTTCGTTTCTGCAATTTGCAGGAAACTTTACCAAATAGCCGCTATTGTGACTCTGAAAGCCGCTAGTAAAACAGCTTGCCATTTTTATGTGTAAACACTGCCATTATGTCTGTGGTGCTTGGACTGCTGGGTCACGGGATGGTTAAGTGGCTCATAAAGCGTTCTGGAGATCTCCATCGTCCTTCAGCTCCAATTAAACTGCCGGAAGCCTGGTGCCCCCCAGGGGCCTTCCCCGATGCCCTGCTATGATGGGTGTGGTCTGGCCAGCCCCTCTGCCCTGCTCCAGGACCCTGGGGTCAGCATGCTCCAGTGGCTCCCTTCCTGCCTATGTCCTGGGGCGGGAAGTCCCTGTTCCAGCGTCTCCCACCAGTGAGTGCCCCGACTGGAAGCCCCGCTGGGGGAGAGGACACCAAAGAGGCTGCCATTTCTCCCCCTGTGACATAATAAGAAATGCGAATTTGGTCTCTGCCCCCAGTTCCTGGCACTAAAACCTTTGAAAATCCCTGAGTGATAGAGAGGAATGTCTGTTGTTATTTATAATAAACCCCTTTCCACCCAACCTGAGTTTATGCTAATGAGGGACTCCTGGAGGATGGGGTTGGTTGCCAGAGGAACCAACAAGGTGATTAGAGGGCAGGAATTTTGAGCCCCGCCCCGAACTCCCAGGAGAGGAGAGGAGAGGAGAGGAGAGGATCTAGAGTTTGAGGTTGAGTTCTGACCGATGATTTAACCAGTCCTGCCTCTCAGGAGATAATTGAACTGCCTGGAAGACCCTAAACCACAGGGTTGGAGACCTTCCGGGTTGGTGAACACATGGAGGTGCCGGGAGGGTGGAGCACCTGGAGAGGAAGCTCCGTGCCCCTCCCCCATGGTGCCTGTGCCTCTCTGCCATTGGTTCTCCCTGAGTTGTATCCATCATAATAAAGTGGTAATAGTAAGTAAAGTGTTTTCCTGAGTTCTGTGAGCCATTCTAGCCCATTATGAAACCCAAAGCTGGGTTTTGTGGGAACCCCTGATGAAAGGCCAGTCAGTCAGAGGTAATGGGGGCCCGGACTTGTGATTGGTGCCTTGAAGAGGGGGCAGTTTTGTGCGACTGGGCCCGTAACCTGTGGGGTCTGTCCTAACTCCGGCAGTAAGTGTCAGAGGGAGAATTGGAGAATTGCTTTAGTGTGGAAAACCTACACATTTGGTGTCAGAAGTGTTGCGTTTTTACCTTGTATCCTCCACCCTGGGCTGTCTGAGCTTGAAGAGGTCTACTGCCCCTTCCCCACCCAGGTCCTCCCCAGGTACCCCCAGGGCGTGCTCTGCCTCGTCCCCCAGCCTTTCTGGCCTGCCTGCCTTAACAGTGCAGGGGAGGGTGAGGTGCGGACGGAGTTGGCAGTGGGCATCGCGGGCGTGTACAGCCACCAACACGTGGCTCAGGAAGAGGTGTCTTTCTCAAAGTCTAGCCCTGAAAGGAGTTCTGAACAGGGAGCTTCTATATTTCTCTGCTCTTAAGAGACGTAAGAGATTGACATGGCCTGGATGGCTCCGCTGCCGTGGATTCTCAGAAGGGGGCATGAACGAGGACCCAACTCTATCACGCCCGCAGGGGAGGATGGGGAAGGGCACGTGGCACCATCCCAGGTCTCTCCTCCCTGTGGTCTCCTGCTGCAGTGCGGTGTCTGCTCTGGGAGTCCCAGGATCCTGGCCCCACCTCTCCCCCAAAGCGGGGACAAGAGGAGTTCTGTGGGGCTGTAGGAAGGTGGGCTGGACAGTGGGTCCCTCAGATTGGCACTGCCCCAGAAACCTGTTCCCAACTGAATTTGCCCATATTCCCCCACAGCTGATGCTTCTAGTGAAACAACCCAGAAGGTGGAGCAGGACATGCTTGCCCCAGTGTGGAGTCCTGCCACGGGCTGCATTGTGCCCGGCGCTGCAGGAGGTTTAGCTCGGAAGGTGGCTCCTGGGAGGGGCCTGGGCCGTCCTCCCACTCAGTGTCCCTGGGCCTGACAGGCCTGCATGTGAGCTCTGGTCCAGGGAATACCACCCCCAGCTCCCTACTGCCCCACCCAAGGTAATGGAGGTCTTTTTTTTTTCCTTTGGTTGGAATATTCTAAATAGCTGCCCCCCCCATAGAATAGAATAATGAATGACAGAGTCCCCGTCAGGGTGTTTTTGTTTAGTTTTGTTTTGCTGGGAATTTAAAACCAAACCCCAGACATCATGTCATCTCACCTGTAAATGCGTCAGTGGGTGTCTCAGTGGATAAGGATATTTTTTTCCTTCTCACATAACCAATGTGTCATTATCACATCTAAGTAATTTAACACCAATCCTTAATATTATCAACGTCTGGTCCACATTGTCTAAAATTATCTTTTAGAGTTGATTTGTGTGAGTTGGGATCCAGAGTCTACACATTGCATTTGGCTGTTATTTGGTGGAGAGTCTCTTGTTAAGCTGAGCTCTGGGGAGATCTTATGTTTGACTACAAAACTGCTCAGCCTCTCCCACCACCCCTCATCCCAGGTCGGTCCCACTGCTGCCTCCTCTGAGGACAAGGCTCTCAGAGAAATGATCCTGAGGCTCTCGGCCAGAAGCAGCTGCCCTGAGTGGCATTAGTCCAGCTCAACGTGCCCGTGTGCACCACTGTGCACCTACTATGCGCCGTGCCCCCCACTGTGGCTGGCAGAGGGGATACAGAGAGTTCGCAGCACCTGCCCTCGCAGCCTCAGCCCAGCAGGGGGGCCACCTGATCCGTGGGTCCCTGAGAGCTGAGAGCAGGGGGGTTCCTGGGGTGGAGTGTGGAGAGGGGTTTCCCGCCAGGGAAAAGCTGAGGCAGAGATGTTGAGAACAAGAGGTACAATCTCTTCCTGAAGGGTGGGGTGACCCTTGAGGACAGACAGTGTCACCCTCCAAGAGACAGCGGGAAGATCGTTGTCCTAGGACATTGTCGCATCTTGGGGTGTCTCTGGCCAGATTTAAGAAGGACACCCCACCCCCACTGCCAGTGCCAGCCAAAGCCGGGGGGCATCTGCAGTGGCCAGGTGGGCTGATGTCTCTGCCCAGCTCGTTCTCCTCCCCTGGCACGTCTCTGTCACTGCCCAGGTAGCCGGGCGATGCTGCTCTGTGTCTGCATCCTTGAGAGCCTGGGGGCTTCTTCTTGGAGGCTCCATCTCATTTATTGGCAGCATCCGCCCCATAGTTGCTGCCAGGAAACACGAGTGGGTGGGTTAGATGGGTGAACGGAAGAGAGAAGGAAATGTCCCGAACCGTTTTTCTGCTGTCCTCTTTGCCACTGTGAACTTCAGCATTCTCTTAACCCAGTGGGAACATGAAATCTCTTCTAAAGTAGGTGGCAGCTCCCCAGGGGGCGTAGCCCTCTTAACACAGGCTGGACTGATGCCTGGGAAGGCCCAGGGCAGCGACTCTGGTGAGGCCACCAATCCCTGGGTCAAAAGAACTTCTTATAACCTTTTGGACGTTCTTCTGGGAGCATGGCCAACTCCAGCCCCACAGAGGGACACAGGACAAGAAGGGCAGGGACTTCCTGTGTCAGGGTGGGGGTGGGCGAGGAGACGGGGCTGATTTTCTGGAAGGAGGGTGTACCATTGTGATAGTGGTGCTCAGACTCAGACAGGGTCTGCTGACTAGGAGACCTAGTTTTTTTGTTTTAAGTTTATTTAGTTATTTAATTTAATTTTTTTTTTAACTTGAAATGGTGGTAATTAGGTTTTTCATTTATTTAGTTAGTTATTTATAAGGAAGTACTGTGGATTGAACATGCTAAGCACGTGCCCTACCACTGAGCTATACCCTCCCTCCCCAAGAGACCCAGTTCTAAGCCTCATTTTTTGGTTTTGTTTTGTTCTGTTATCAAAGGTTTGTCATAAAATCTTGAGGGCACGTTAGAAAAAAGGAAGTGAGCTGATGGCATTTATTAAGACTCCTCCTTTGTGCGGTGCCCGTGAGCCGGGTTCCAGAGGAAATGAAAATCATTTTCCACAATTGAGGTGTAGTAAATTGCGTTAAGCCAATAAGATGTTAATGTTTGGGTAAATCGGGCGCTAACAGCATCTGACTGCAGGCCCAATCAGGCAGTCCATTTTACCGCCTTGTATTATTTAATGTTAGCGGCGTCACCAGCTTGTAGCTGGCTGGCATGGGGCTGGCAGCTGAATCAATTACCTGCAAACACTAATTTAGAGCATGCTCAATTGGCTGTGTAAGCAGGTCCCGGTTCACATTTGCCACAAGGAGATTAATAACTTGATGTTTTTGACAGTCTGGGACCATAATTGAAATCGCTCGCTCGTTCTCTCTCCAGGCTGTGAATGGGACTTTTCCGGCCCTTTCATGGCAGCTTCCGTGGGGGTTGAGGGAGGCATTTAACAGACAGAAGATCTGTGAGGTGTCGTCCTCCTCCCTGGCCTGGGGTCCTTCTGGGCAGACCCCTCTGACCCCATCTGGAGACCCTTGACAAGACCTGGGTTTTCCTGTGCTCTGTCACAGGCAGAGCCCACAATAATACTCCCCTGTGTTCTTTCGATCTTTGTTAATGACAAACTGCCAGGTTAGGCTACTCTGTGCTCAAAGTCCCCTTGCTTCTTCTCTGCCCTTTGGCCAGATGGAGTGAGTCACAACTCTTGTGTGTTTAGTGTGCCTGCTGGGTCCGGACTGTGGGTGAGGAGATGCGGACCCGGCCTGAGGGGCTTCTCCCCAGGCTGGAGGTGGAGGGGTCTTCCCTGCACATACACCACCGCACACATACACATCACACACACCTCCCCCACCACTTATACCACACACACACACACATGCACGCACACCCCCCCCCCACCATTCACACATGCCCCACACCACGTACGGATACCACACACCACGCCGCACACAGATTCCCTCCCAGCCACGTGGGGCTGGATCAGGTGGTTGATCTTTCAGTTTACCCACCCCAGGGAGCAGGTTGCAAAACCCTTAATGTGTTCTTATTAAACAAGGCCCATATTTTGTTTGTTTTTTGTTTTTCCTGAGGATTAGAAAATTCAGCTCCAGTGAGGAGAATTGGAAGGTGGGAGAGTTGATGGGAAACCCCACAGCCCTACTAAGCCATGGTGATTGTGGCTGCAGAAAGCACAGGCAGCTGTGGCAGACCTTTTCTGGTCTCTCCTGGCACAGCTGACCCTTGACCCTACCCTTTACTCTCTGCATCCCCCCTCACCCCCCTGCTGGTCTGGACCAGCTTCTCTGTCAGATCTGCAGGAGCTGCGTTTCCCACGCTGGGAGACCACTGAGCCGTTGCAGGTTAGCACCCTCTTCTTTCGCTGTCCATCCCTCGTGGTACACTGTAACCCCCGAGGGGCCGTCTCTCAGAGGCCTGGGCCTGCGTCACCCTTCCCTCACTCTGGGTCTGGCCCCGGGCTCTCCCTGCCCGGCACGCTGGGCGTGGTGGTCACACATGGCCCTGTACGTCTCTGGCCACCCCACAAGGCTCATGCTGAGGATCCAGGTTTCGTTGATGATAGATGTCACCAAGAGGCCCTTACTTCCCGCCTTCTGGAGGTTCTGGAAATGGACAGCTTCCAGTTACCTGGGATTGGTCCAACCTAATCTAGTCTCAGCCGAGGCAAGCCTGGACCTCAGTGAGGCCACCCTCAGTTTACCTACCCTAGCAAGGTGCTAGAGTTTGGCTTGGGGCCTTTAGGGCAGGTCTAGGTCCAGGCAACCTCTGAGACCAGAGCCCCTGGGTAAGAACAGACGTGTTGGAGCCTTGTCCGTGGGCCTGGTCACTGTCTGTGGCCAGTGAGTGCCCTGCTCTCTCCGCAGCAGACACAGCTCTCACTTACTCTCATTTGCCACTTTGAGGGAGGGGGCTGCGGTCGGGCCCGCTGAGACCCCCAGGTCTCGATGTGGCGAAACCGGCTCTTCGCCTGGTGTTGTGAGGCTGATGCGGGTTTCCTGCCAGCACTTCCTCGGCTGTTGGAGATGGGCCACACACAGCCTACCACGAGAGGGCCAGGAAACCCCCAGCTGTTTGGTGCACCCCTCAGGAAGGCAGCCCGGGCCCTGCACCCCGCCAGCCACACCTCGGTGTATTTGAGCCGAGCCCTTTATGAGAGTCAGGGCCATCCCTGGTGGAGAATTCCTGGGAGTTCTGAGCCACCTCTCCCTCATCCTGGGCCACCAGTACCAGGCAGGGCAGGTCCTGCTCTGTCTACAGACCTAACATCAGAGAGTGGAACCATGAGGTTTGGCAGAGCACAGTGTCTGAGAGTGTAGCTGAGCCTTGAGGGCAGAGAGGCTGTGGGGATCCGTGACTTAAAGCTGCGATTGCTCATTCTGCCTCGACAAGTAACTGCGAAATGGGCACGTTTGGGGTGCAAACTAGCCTGATATCCAGCGGGAGAGCTGAGCAGAGAGCCAGAGGGAAGAGCCTCCTGCACACGCGCAGTCTGGTTGGTGCAGCCCTAATTAGAGCTTCTGGGGGCAAAGCCAACCGAAATAGGTGTTTTCTTTTCAGATGCCAGGGGAATTGCCCCTGAGAATCCCATCAAGTAACAGTGGAGCCGGCAGGCATCTTTATAGATTTGCCTCTAGCGTTTCACCATTGAACCTGGTGCCGACTGTTGATTTTCGATAAATATTTATCATCAGTTTAAGGAAGTACTGTTTTCTCCCTGGCTTACTAGGTAGGAGATTTTATCAGGAAAGGATGTTGAATTTTATCTGCTGTATTTTTAGCGTCTCCCTTGGCCTTTTATGTGTGTGTTTTAAGCAATTAATAAACTTTTTACTTTAGAACAGTTTTAGATCACAGAAAAGTTGCAGGAATATTGCAGACAGTTCTCTTTTTCCCCTTATTGCTAATATGATTATGGTACATTGTCACAACTCATAAACAGTATTGATACATTATTATTATCTAAAACCCATACTTTAGTGGGGAAGGGTATAGCTCAATGATAGAATGCATAGAGTGGTAGAGTGTATACTTAGTATGCATAAAGTCCTGGGTTCAATCCCCAGGATTTCCATTAAAAATAAATGAAAGAAATAAATGAACCTAATTATCCCCTGGGGAAAAAAAAAAAAAACCCATGCTTTATTCCAGATTCCTTAGCTGTTACCAAATATCCTTTTTCTGTTCCAGGACCCCACATTACATTTGGGTGTCTCCTACATTCGACTCCCCTCGGCTGTGGCCATTTCTCCAGCTTTCCTTGTTTTCAGTGACCTTAACAGTTTTGAGCAGTACGGGTGAGGTGTTTTGTTGACTGTCTTTCAGTTTTCGTTTTTCTGATGTTTTTCTCATGGTTAGACTGGAGATACGTGTCACTGGGAGAGGACCACAGAGGCAGAGTGCCACTTCTATCTCAGGGTATCAAGGGTGCATGTGATCAGCCTTTTCTCTTATCACTGATGTTGGCCTTGGTCACCTGACTGAGGTGGTGTCTGTCAGGTTTCTCCACTGTAGACCTGCTCATTTTCCCCCTCCCCGTGTACTCTTCAGAAGGAAGTCACTGTACACAGCCCGCACTGAAGGAGTGGGGACTTAGGCGGGGGGTATCTGCATTCACTATAATTCTTCTGTACGGGTGGTTTGTCTCTTGTCTCCTGTTCATCTATTTATCAACCATTTATTTACTTATATCTGTATGGACTCATGGATATGTATTTCATACTTTGGGTTATAATCCAATTATTGTATCATTTTGTTGCTTAAATCGTTCCAGCTTGGCCACTGGGGGCTCTTTCATTTGGCTCCTGACACATCCCATCATTTTGCTTTTTGAGCACTTCCCTACTTTCTGGCCCTGCAGGATGCTCCAGGCTCATCTTGTACATCCCTTGCTCCACCCTTGAATCAGCCGTTTCCCCAAGGAGCCATGGTTCCTTTTACTGGAGCATGGTCTTAGATACCAAGGTTGGGCGCTGGGTGTACCATAGGTGAACATTACGGGCAGACCTCCCGGTGCAGAGCCAGCGTGGGATCCCTGGCGCACCCTGCTTTGTTGCGGTGGGTTGCTGTTTTAATACACTGCAGGACCGAAATGGCGAGGCAGGATTCTTTAGTAGTTAGGGCACGGTCTTTAGCGACTGGTGACCTGGGTTTGGATCCCAGCTGTGCCACGTACTGTGCCTCAGTTTCCTCCTCTGGAAGAAAGGATAGTAATAGCACTTTGTAAGACAGTTGGGAGGATTTGGTGAATTAATGTATGTACGATATATAGAACAGGACGTCTAGTAAGCATCATACTGATTGTTTTGATGTTAGTCTTTTTACTAGCATGGAATATAGGCTCAAAATAGGGGACTGAGGTATGCAACTTTTTTTAAACCTTTCTTAGCCATATTTTGAGGTCAGAGCTTTTGAGATCATGATTTGGGAAGCTCCCCACTTTATTCTGTTTTCTGGAACAATTTAGAAAGCATAGGGTGGGAGGGCGTAGCTCAGTGGTAGAATGTGTGCTTAGCATGCACAAGGTCTTGGGTTCAATCCCTAATACCGCCACTAAAAAAAGTAAATAAATAAGCCTAATTATTACCCCCCCAAAAAAACCCATAGGGCCTGTCTGTCCCTTGAAGGTATAAAGAAGTCTTTTGATACTATCAGAACCTGTTGTTTCTTTGGGGAAAATTTCTTTGATACCTTTTCAGACTTTCCTATGAGAGAGTTTTATTCCGACTTTGTCCCTCTTAGAGTCAGTACAGTACATATTCCAGGAAAGTTTTTCTCTTCGTCAAGGATTTTAAACTTCTTTAAACCGAGTTATCGATTTTATTCTCTTAAGTTTTAAAAATATCCTCTCTATATCTATAGTTGTATTTCCTTTCTCGTTACTAGTATTATGCATTCGTGTTCTTTTTCTATTGATGGCATTGCCAGAAGTGCACCAGTTTTACTGGTATTTTCGTAAAATCAGCTATTAAATATATTTATTGATTATGCTTGTTTAACTCACAAAGTCCCTGTTTTATTATTAATTCTTTTCTCCTCCCTTCCTGACCTTGTTCTGAACATCGATCTTTTAATGTGCTTAAGTTGAATCTTAGTTTATTTTCATTTTTTCCTTCTTCAATATAAGTGAATTTTAGCTAATATATTTTTGAATGCTGCCTTGATCATGTCCTAAGAATTTTTTTTTTTTGAGTTATAGTCAGTTTACAATGTTGTGTCAATTTCCAGTGTAGAGCACAGTTTTTCAGTTATACATGAACATACGTATATTCATTGCCGCTTTCTTTTTCACTGTGAGCTACCACAAGATCTTGTATATATTTCCCTGTGCTATACAGTACAATCTTGTTCTATTCTGAGAAGTTTTGATTGATTTGTTTTTTGACCCCAAAAATGAACCAAGAGCATTTCTTTTCATTTCTAGGTAGATGTGGTTGGTTAACTTTTTGTTTATTAGTTTCTGGTTTTATCACCGTTGTAGTGAAAGAATGCAGGCTATGTAAATTTTATTTTCCTTAATTTTGAGATTTTTCTTTGTGGCCTATTTAGAAATATTTTTGTGAACATTTAATGGAGTATTGGGAAATGTTTATTTTTTATTTGTAGAGTACATATTTTGGTGTACATTAAATCAGGTTTTTTTTTATCTTTCCAGTTTTCTGCCTTCTTCCTTATGTTTGCATATTTAAGATGAGGAGAGATGGTTTTACAAATCCCTCTTTGTGATTCCTAGTAGATTTTGTTTGATTCATTTCCATATCGACTTGCTTGAGGCATAAAGTTTGATGCCTATTAAGTCTGAAATCTGACTTTCTCTGCTACTGGTTTTCCTGTTAAATGTTTTGTTGCCTTTTCCTGGTGTATCTTTGCTTACTGCTTTATTTTCAACTTTGTTCATCAGCTGCAGTTTACTTGTTCCAAATGGAGCCCCTCCCAGTGTTAGGAGAGCCATTCACATCTGTCATGATGACTGACAAGTATGTTTGTGTCTCATTTGGTGCTTTCTGGTTTCTGTTCTGTGTTTCTGGCTTTGAAATTTTTTTTCTGTCTTTGGAAAGTTGGCAACATTTCCTTTGATCTCTTTTTAATTGATCAAAAGTGGATGCATTCCACTTTTATTGTAGAATTTGCGTTTAAATAACTTTTCTCTTCATCAATTATTTTCAGCATTTGCATTATTTTATAATTATTTTAATAACAGTTATTTAGACTTCATTATCTTACTGAATCCAGTGTGGACCCCTGTTTCGTCCCTTGTTTTCTATTCCCTCTAATGCATTGAGTTTGACCTTCCATGTTGGAGAGTCCTTTCGTTGCCTCCCATGTGAAGGATGGCTTGACTGGGTATTGAGTCTTTGTTCCATGAAAACGTTTCCTCCATTGTTGCCAGAGATCTTAGGCAAATCATATTCCTTCCCCTTTCCAGGGAACTTTTAATTTTCTTGCCTGGCGCTTATAGGATTCCGGAGTGTAGCAGTGTTTCCTGTGGATTCTATGTTTCAGTCGTGCTTCGGGACTTACCATCTCGCCCGCTGGGCTGCGGGCCCTGGAGGCCGCTCCCTGAGAAGAGGCATGAGCTGGGCCGACGGTTCTCTAGCCGGGCGGCGGGTTGTTGTGGGGGGCTGCACAACCCAGGTGGCGAGATGCAGATCAGGTGTATTCTGACCTAGGCCAGTGAGAGGCAGAGCAGAGAAGCAGTCACACCTACACATGGACCAGACGAGCTTGACTGTGATCCAGGTGACAGGTCCGGTGATGGTGGCCCCAGCGCTGTGGAGTTGGGAGCAGCTTGGCCACCAGCGAGGCTGGGCTGCCCACAGAGGACAGGCCAGAGGCAGTGGCCATGTGCACACCCAAGTGACAGTGTCACAGGCTCTGTGTTTCCTGTCAGTCACAGGAGCTAATGTGACCCACTAGGCGCCAGCAGCTGTGCAGACAGGTCTGGGAACCGGTTCTCTAATCTGAAAAGTGAAACCTTTCTTCACCTCAGGGCCGCCTTTGAAATTCCTGTTTCACACGTATTGGGTCCCTGGCCGCTGCCTCTGGGCTCTCATCTTTTCTTTCATAATTCCCACTTCTGCGTCAGTGGGAAATTCTCCAACTTGTCTGCCCGTTCACCTCCTGTCACCCTCCTCCAGCAGCTCTGAGGCTCTCTGATGGTGCCCATTTTATAACTCGGCCACCACGCCTGACATCTTAGAGAGCCCCTTCCCATCGTGGCCCCTTCTCCATCCACGTCTCTGCTCTTGCTCTCCAGATGTGCTGTCCTCATGAACCCCGCAAAGGCGTGGGCTGGAGACTCTCTCCAAGTTGCCTCCCGTTTCCCACAGGGAGACCTCCTTCTGCACCACTGACCGAGAGCTGACGGACTGACCCCCAAGACGCAGGGTGCTGTTGCTCAGGCCCAGAAGGCAGGATGATGGTTTGGGTTGCCTGTGGATTTGCTGTCCAGATGAGCCACCCAGAGGAGCTGAGAAGAGGGTGTGAGCCACACAGGGGGTGCTGCAGGGCAGGGCCTCCTCTCTCTGGCGGTGGGAGACATCGCCCCTGCACTGGGCACTGCTGGTGCTGGCTTTGGCCATACCCCGTTAGCCGACCTGCCTTCCCCCCGGGGCCCCAGGGAGAGTGGGCTGCAGCCCCTATGGGTTTCCAGAAGCTTCTGTCAGGTTAGGATCATGTTGGGGGAGAACCTCTGGTTTCCCTGTCTCTCACTTCCCAGGAGAAATTTTCTAGCAAGACAATGTCTAGAGATTAACTGATAGGTAGCCTTTGGGCTGGACCCAGGGCACAGGCAGCATTTTTAGTTTGGTCTACACAATGGGATTTTTTAATTTGTTTTAGTTGTTTTAAGTCAGCAATTAAAAATCGAGGCTTCTAGGTTTCCCTAGAAATTGAAATTTATAGTATCCTGGGAACTCCCACAGAGCAGCAACCCAGTGGGGGTGGAATAGCCTTTGGGGAATATGCCGCAGGCCCTGCCCCTCCCTGTTGCCTCCCCCAGCACCAAGGCAGACCCTTTTTATCGCCCTTTGTCATGGTTCCCATGCTGTTGCTTCTTTCATAGTTGAGAAAGGTTTTTCATATCAGTGTTTCTATCAAAAGAAGGGAGAAAAAAAAAGATAGTCAAAGGGTCATGTATTTCAAGAAAAATGAGAGAGCTATGGGGGAAAAATAAAAAGGACTGTTTCTCATATTTTGTGTGTAAATCTCTGGTCAGCTTTACTCCTTTACAAGTTACCTGCCAGATGCCCCCAGGCCTCTGAGCTGGTTCTCCCTCACCCCCAACCCAGAATAGCTTTCCTGCTTTTCTATACACCCTGTGAAGGAGCGCCGTGGCAGATAGGAAGGGGTGAGGATGCAGGGTGTGGACCAGGGGCCCATTTTGGAGGGGAGTTGGTCCTGTCTGAGCCTAACGATCAGAAAGCATCGGTCCAGGTCTCAGGAGCATCTGGCAGGGCATTACCCTGTAGGAGCCGTCATTTCTGTTTGGCTCCCAGAGCAAGCAGACGGCTGTGATTTTGCTGCAAGGTTTGGTGCCGATTTTTAGAAAATTCTCATCCAGACCTCTTATATTCTGGTACAGAAAGACGCTCCCTATGGGAGCAATTATTCTAGGCTGCGAGTTTTTCCCTCCTAACTCTGAATTCTGTAGATGTCATGAAGGGTTTAGTCCAAGAACTCTGAAAGCCGTTTCTGTATCTGCCAGCAGGCACGTATGCTTTTAAAACCTGGAGGTAGTTTATGATGGAACCACAGAGAGGATTTCCCACTTAGAGGTCCCAACAACAGGTGTCGTGTCCTGGAGCTGTTGTGAAGCCAGAGTTGTGTCGCGCACAAGCCCCTGGGGCCAGGCTGGCCTCTGTGCCCTGCGCCGTGACTCCCCTTGGTCTGTGGTGTGGAGGGTGGGCAGTGTGAGCCTTTGAGCCTTCACAGCTGTGGATGGGCATGTCATGGTCTTGGCTGTGGCCTCCACCTCACTCAGCCAACCCAGAAGAGTAGGGGAAAGGTGCAGGGTCAGGTGGACGGTCAGAGAGGGGCTCCTGCAGCTCTCAGGGACCTGGGAGTCCCTGCACGGTTTGAGGTGTGGAAGAGACGAGGGTGACTGGGAGCCAGGCTGCTGCTGTCTGGCTGTGATCTGTGTCCGATGTTGGTGACAGGCCTTGGGCCAGGGATCTGGGCTAGCATGTCGTTCCTGTGGAGTGTCCTGGGTTCCTTCAGTCCCCTGCACTGCCATGACCCAAGTCCCCTCCTGGCCCCTGCTTCTCTGACCAGATGATACGATGGCCCCTGCCTGTGGGCGAGGCCCTGGCCACAAAGGCTGGCTTTTCCTGGCTTCGGCACCTGTGGGAACCTGGCATGGTTACTGCTGCTCACAGATCCAGCTGACTGCGTTCACGTTAATTCCGCTGTTGGGTTAGAAAAGCCAGCTCTGCGGTGGCCGAGGCCCGGTGCCCACACCTCCTCATTCCCCTCTGCTCCTGCGTCGTATGTCCCCCTGTGGCCGCCCCTGTGAGCATGCCACACCCACCCTGGGGGCTGCACTCGTGACAGCACTTTGGGTTCCCTCACTTGGGCATGGGGGTTGCCTCCCTTCTGTGTCCTGGCCTGGGGTGGGGCTGTTCTCATGGCATGACCCTCAGAAGCAGCACGGTAGCCTGCCTGGCTGCTCTCCTGGGTGTCCTGGCAAAGGCCAGATGAGCTGTAGCCATCCCTCCAGGGCAGGCCTGGGGTGACTGGGGCTGGTTGGTGGAGAGCCCTGCCTGTCCAGCGCTCCCATCCCGCTGCTGGCGACCCTGCCTGATGGCTGTTAGGCTCAGGGCCTGGCTGGGCTTTGTTTCTGCTGTTTCTCTTTTTCTTGGTGTTCATTCCAGCAAGAGAAGTAGGGTCTGACTGCTCAGCCTGGAGCCGGCTGGTGGCTCTGAAAATGAGCACTCTGGGTCCAGGAGGCTGATGTCAGCTGGGCCCTGACCCCTTGGGTGGTGAGTAGCCCTTTTGTGAGGTAGGGGTTCCTGGGGAAAGGGGGTCCCAGCTGCAGCACTGGGGAAAGGGGGTCCTCCTGAACACACAGTTTGCAAATGGGGCACCTCCTTGCTATTTCTTGCCACAGCCAGCTGGCGTGTGTCCCTGGGCCCTGGGCAATGTTCTGCTGAGGGGCAGGAGGCAAGGAGGCACAGGCCACTGGTTCTGGCTGCAGCTGGATGAGTGTCACTCCCCCATAGATGAAAAGACACAGGCAGGAGTGTGCAGATGCCAGAGCGAGTCTCGGCTGGAGTGTGGTGGCCACATTTCGCCTCAGTGAGGGGCTGTTCAGAACAGGCTCTCTGCAGTCCATATATTTTCAGCACGAGCTGGAGTCTTTGAATCATTTATCTTGGCAGCTCTTCTTGAAACTGGAGAAAGGTAAAAATTCATCTAGGTGCTGAGAAAGGAGCCTGGAAGAAAAAAGTGTCTGGTGGCTGCCGTGATGGGTGGCGTGCCTGGAGATAGTGCTGGTGGCTCAGAGATCAAACAGCTGAGAAATGGTTTCCTGGGAAGAACTCAGGGAATTCTAAGTAGGTAATGAGTAGTGACTTTCTTTTGATTTACGGCAAGACTTGGCAATCAATCCATAATGCTTTGAAGAGGAAAGAAGTGAATCTCTAAGAGGCTGCAGTCTGGATGGTTCGGACTGGCAGCCCTTCCTGGGGGTGGGGGTGGGGGTGGGCGCCAGAACCCCAGCCAGGGGGGCGGGCTGCTGAGGGCTCTGCTTCTCCCTTCTGCCGTGAGGACGCAGGCCCCTCCTGGCAGGTGACTGTGCTATGGCTGGAGCTGGCTTGGGGGAGGGGCTCTTCACGTCCTCTCTGTGGCCTCTGAGGTCTTGGCTTTGACCCTGGTAAGACTCTGGTTCAGCTTCCGGGTCAAGGGTGATTTAGGCCCTGGAGGTTTGCAGCCACAGCCTCTCTGAGAGCTCCGGGGCCTCTCATCCCTCTGGCCTGAAGGCACCTGTGTTAGTGTGCCAGGGCTGCCATAGCAAAATGCCGCAGCCCAGGGGCTTACGCAGCAGAAACGTGTTTTCTGATAGTCCTGGGAGCTGGAAGAGACAAAGTCAAGGTGTGGGCAAGTTTGCTTTCTTCTGAGGCCTCTCTCCTTGGCTTGCAGAGTGTCCTCACATGGCCTTTCCTCTATGGGCGCACATCCCTGGTGTCTCTGTGCCCTCGTCTTTTCCTCCTGTAAGGATGTCAGTCAGATTGGATTAGGGCCACTATAATGACCTCGGTTTAATTTAATCACCTCTTTAAAGGCCCTATCTTCAAATACAGTCACATTCTGAGGCACTGGGGTTATGGCTTCAACATATGAATTTTGGGGGCACATAACTTGGCTCATAAGAATACCTTTGCTCCCTGGAGAAATCAGGCCTGGTTCTGTGTCTGCCGGTTCACAACCAGTGACTTAGAAGGACCCACTTTCTGGGGGGCTCGGGGTAGCCTCGGGGACCAGACGCACAGCTGATGTGCCAGAGGGGAAGGCAGACAGGCAGAATTACCTGTGGGGAGAAGTTGGAGTCCAGGAAGGGAAAGGGAGCTGACAGCCCAGCACTGACCACTCGGCAAGGGGCACAGAGGGCGGGTCCCTGTGGGTAAGAGTGGAGCCGGTGGCAGCTGAGGTCTCGGTGAGACGCCCCTCAGAGTGTCTGTGAGCCAAGTGACTTGACCTGGTGAGACTGTGGCTTTGGGTGGCGAGTGGACAGAGGCGGTAGCAGGAGGGCAGTGAGGGGGCCGGGCTGGGTATAGGGCTGCGGGAGGAGAGAAGGGTGGGCTGGAGGATGTTTGGGGCTGGATCTGAGGACTCGCCGACAGATGGGATGTCAGGGCTGGGAGGGGAGTGGTGGAGTCCTGGGCTTCTGACCTGCTGCCTGGTGGTGCCGGGCCTGCTGTGCAGACGAGTCACGCTTCCCGGTGTCTGTTGCCTGTCGTCCCTTTACAGGCAAGTCTGGTCCAGGCAGCTCCGGGTGCTTGTTCCCAGACTGCTTGCTTCCTTTGCTCCTGCCTCCTACCTCCCAACCATTGTCGTTCTGGCCTGAAACAGAAACTCTGCCTTCGGGCTGTGCTTTTATGAGGTCCATGAATTTGGAAGGGAAAGAGATCCCTGGGGCCCTGCTGCACTTTCATTCAGGGCCTGGCTGTATTTCATGACCCCACCTTGAGTGTATGGTGTGTGTGTGTGTGTGTGGTATGTGTGTGCTGTGTTTGTGTGGAGTGCGTGTGGTGTGTATGAGGTGTGTGGTATGTATCTGTGGTGTGCGTGTGAGGTGTGTGTGTGCTGTGTTTGTGTGCTGTGCGTGTGGTATGTATGAGGTGTGTGTGAGGTGTGTGTGTGGTGTGTGTCTGTGGTGTGCATGTGGTGTGTTATGAGGTGTGTGTGTGTGCTGTTTGTGTGGTGTGCGTGTGTGTGGTATGTGGTAGGCACACCCCTGCAGTGTGCCCCCTTACTCTGCCCACCTGAGAGCACACAGGCCTGGCCCTTGCAGATTCCCTTAGGCCTCGGGCAGGAGAGTCTAATGACACCAATGGGCCAGCTCTCCAGAGGGCAGATTCGTGGGGCCACCATCTGGAGGAGTGAGGAGGAGCCCAGGGGCAGTGGGTCTGGGGTCTTGGAAATGACACATCAGTGACCTTTGTGGACAGGAAGCTGGTTGTTTTCAAGGAGAAGCCAGGGAGCACTCAAGGAGACAAAACCCCTGAGTGTCTGTCAGTCAGACCACTCCTCTTTCGGCCCATTTGTTCAGCAAGCATTTATTAAGCACCTACTGTGTGCCAGGCACTGTTCTAAAGCCCCCGGGGTGCAGCAGTGAAGGAGAGGCCCTCCCCCCTGGAGCTCGTCCTGGGGAGAGAGGCAGTGGACATCATTTCCAGAGACCTGGGCCCTGGTACTCCTGAGACCAAGTGAGGGTACGGTGTGTTTCATCCTCATGGCAACCTTCTGCGTGTAAGGGCTATTGTTAAACCTCTTTTACAGGCAAAGAAAGTGAGGAACAAAGAGGCTGAGAAACTTGTCCAAGGCTGTCCCATTGACAAGCAGAGGAGCCAGGATTTGAACCCTGGCCAATGCTCTGGGGCCTGCGATCTTGGCTGCTTGGCGGCAGCGACCGCTGCCCAGGGGATGGGGGCCTGCTTCTTTGGACCTGGCAGTGATCACTGGACAACGCAGGGTGCCAGAAAGGCCCAGTTACCTTCTGTGGGAGTTCTGATTTTTTAAATACCCATAAAAATGAAAAACGACCAATACTTATCACTTTATGAATTATGACATAGAACCTCATGCCAGAATCCTGGGGGAATCTGGCCAACTCTAGGTAAGGAAGAAGGTTCTGCCTCCTAAAGTGGAAAGAGACTGCCTAAGAAATGGCAGGACGTCCAACCCCCTCCCCCTACACCCCCCACCCCCCCCCCGTCAAGGTCAGCTTCGGCCAGGACGCCCAGGAGGCCATTGTCTTGAGGCTAAGGCTTAGCCCTCAAAGGTTACTGCAGCCTCTTCGACTTTCTCTGGCCCTTTAGAGACCACAGGTCCAGAGCAAAGAGACAGCCTGGGCAGGGAGAGGTGGGGCAGACATGAAGAGGGCGCAGAGGGGTGGCAGAGGTCACCAGCCAGGATGGATGGTTCTGGAACCTTAGACAGGGCAGAGGGAACAGGCCCTGCGGCAGCCTGGTATCCAGCAGGCGCTCAGTAAGTATTCCTGAGGAGGGGGAGGAGGACTCGGCCAGCTCCTCACTCAACCCTTGGAGGATTCAGGGTCCAAGGAGTGTCCAGCTGGCTGGGGCCAAAGTCATGCATGTCAGAGAGAGGCTGTGCCCCGCCCCACCCCACCCCATACTGCGTGCTCCCCCAGGCAGCCTCGCTTCCTGTGGCTGTGGTCACCCGCCCTGGTGCGCCCGGCGGCCCAGTGGTTATCAAGGCATCGGGCCCATGCCCCTGGGTCGGCAGATAAGGGGCATGTTGGTGTCGCAATGAGGCGCGTGTGGCAATCGTTCACAGGTGGTCCCCAGGCCAGACAAAGGCCAGCCTCACTGGAAAGATGTTCATAAGAGGGCAGGCTGAAGACGCCATCTCGGGAGGCTTGGGTGAGCCAGAGCTGACCTCTCTGGGCCTGGTGGAACCTGCACCAACCAGGCTCATGGCCCCTTCAAGACCGTGATTTTCCAGAACCGTTCCCAGATGTAGTAAGTGCAGCCAGAACTGGCTAGGAACTCCATTTAGGGCTGTCCATTTCAGAGAGCTCTGATCTGACCGTTAAGAGGGTTCCCCGGGAGGACAGCACAAGCCCCCAGACCCTCTCGCTGGTCTTGGCCGATCAGATTGACAGGTGCTGCCCCACACGCTGCCTGTCCTTAGCAAGCAGGCCTCCCCTGGCCCACCCTGCCCTCCCGCCAGCGCACCTTGGCTCACCCCCAGCTTGCCTGGGCCAGTTCATTGGATTACAAACATTTATTGGGGAACCACAGATGCCAAGCAGTTTCTAGGAGTGAGGAGACAGAGGAGAGGAAAACCTATTTGTGAAGCTCTAGAGGGAAGAGAAACAAAATAAGTAAAACGTACAGTGTATTCAATGCTGACAAATACTGTGGAGAATGTAAAACCAGGAAAGATGACTGAGGGAGTCCTGGGAGTGATCTGTGGTTTTGAATAGGGTGATACTGGGGCCAAGTAAGACCCAGAGGGGGCCGCAGGAGGAGAGGGGCAGCAGAGAGGGCTGGGGGATGAGGGCCAAGAGGCGAGGGATCGGGCAGAGGAGGGACTGTCTGGTGGTGGAGGGCGGCCTTTGGCGGCTGTGCTGAGCAGAGACTGCAGTGGCCCGGTGAGGAGGTGACAGTGGTGAGGAGTTGACAGGGCCCCGGCCTGGAGTCAGGACGTTCGAGATGGGAAGCCGGCAGGTTCTGGGCATGTTTTATGCCAGGCCTGGTGAACCCAAAGACTCAGTGGTTATGGAGGAACCTGGTCTTCGTGTGATTTGGAAGGTAGGGCCAGCAGGATTTGTTGTCAGATCAAGGGTGACTCCAGGGTTTCGACTTGAGTGCCTGGAAGGATGGAATCGCTATGAAATGAGTGGGGGAGACCGGCTGGGGGTAGAGTCCAGACCACCTGTGCCTGGGGGGACTGGGGCAGCAGAGGGGAGAGCAGGGGAAAGAGTCGTCTCCAGCCAGGGTCACCCGTCTTGTGACAGGTCCCCCTGGACTTCATTTAGAATTTTTATAAATGAACCACTGCTATGCATAAGGAAAAGCCAGCATAAAATCATTCAGGACATTTCTTGGAGCCGTGTCTGGTAAAGTTTGACGTTTGCTCTGGGGAGCATATGAAAGGCGTAATCAAGGCCTGAGTGTGGCAGCACCTGGGAGGCTGTGAGCAGATGCAATCACAGGCGCTGACAGCTGGGGGCGCCAGCCACCCTTCCCGAGGATGGTGCTGGGCTGCGTGACCCGCAGACACCTGACGAGCCAGCTGTGGTGGTCATCTCTTGGCTGATCCTTCTCACCTTGGGATTCTTCTTTTCGGAGAGCACCCCAGGAATCTGGAACCAACTGCCTGGGCCCCCCTCAGAGACCCAGCTGCTTGGGCAGGCTTGATGGGTGTGCCAGCCTGCCCCGTGCCCAGTCCTCCTCCCTACTGCCCTGGGCAGAGGAGAAAGCCTTTGTGCTGACCTCTCTTTGTCCAAGGTTTGGTCCCTCCAGGACAGGATGGGGCGGGGGGTCTGATGCTGCTCCCCAAGCTTGGCAGAAGTCATGGCCACCAACAGCGGGGACCTCTTGTGTTACGTGCCCAGTTGAGGGGAGGTGGGGCCAGGAGGTGCAGGCCCCAGGCACTACCAGTACACCCTGGGTCCTATGGGTATATGTGAGACGTGGCAGGTTTTGGGAGCTCTGGCCAGATCATGATTTTCTGTCCCCAGGCCATGACCCATTCGGAGCAGCCCCTAACCCTCCACTCCAGAGCCCCTCCAAGAGCAGCTACTTTTACACTGCCCAGGAGGAGAACTGTATCGCTGGCCTGTCCTAGAGCACAGGTCCCTCTTTGCTAGAGAGCATTCTGCTAGTTTCCTGTGTTCCTGTAAGAGAATGCCTCAGCCCCAAAGGAGTCATTGGTTGAGGCTTTACAGGTTTGCACCAGGGAGAGCAATCAGTGAGGGAAGAGGATTTTCCTCCAGAACAGTTGCCTTGCCAGGGCTGACCATGATGTGGGCAGGACCCTGCTGTACCCACCTCCATCACCCAAGGGCCACTCCAGTTTGGCGTGGCCGGCTGGACAGTGGTAGAGCTCAGTGGTAGATGAGTCTGGGGGCATCGTGGCCCCCAGCAAAGGTCTTAGCCTTGCATGTAATAGGGCTAAAGGGCCAGTGGAACCCTTGGCCAGCCTCTTCTCTTGATGCCCTGCAGTCTCCTTTTTCTGGCAACTCCAAAGCGGGCCAGTCTGGCCCAAGAGAGGGAGCAGCCAGGCGTGTTGGTTGGGGCTGTGAGCTGGCACAGGATTTTAAGACCGGCATTGTTTCTCCTGCTGAATGGGCACAGCATGGGAGTTGGGGTGTGGTGCCCCTGCCTCTGGGACAGTTCTCCAGGCCCAGGGAGCCGATGGGTCTGTTCACTGTGCCAGAAGCCCTGCCCTCCCCGGGGGGGCTGTCCTCTGAGTGCCCTTCCTGGTTCCTGAATGCTCCACAAAATCTTGGCTGGCGACATCCTCAGGGCTTGCCTCTGGGCAGTGTGCCAGCCGGCGGGATGTGGAGGATGATTTTCAGCTGTCAGGGTGGGGATCACCCATTGCTTTAATGCACTTCTCTCCTTTTATTTCACGGCTGGACACTTCACTCCATCACTCCTCCTGCATTATTTCTTTCTGCCCATTTCACTGGCTCTGCTGTGCCTTGGTGGTTGCTGGGGAGAGCTGGGTATCTGATCCCGTGTGTTATCGAGCGTTGGGAACCCCACCTCTTCTGACAATGCGATGACATGACAGGAAGTGGTGAGGGTCAGCGAGAAAACAGGCCCCTCACCACGTGCCCCACGCACCTCCAGAAATCACTGTCGCAGCAGCTCTGATCCTACCACCCCCTCATGTCACTGGCTGCTTACCTGTAGCGGGCAATTTGGTTGGATTTATTCCGATGGGCTCTCTGTACTTAGCAGTTGAGAAAGAGATTTGTCATTTTGCTATAGAACATCAAACACACCGTGGCCTAAATGACTGTGACAACAGAGAGTTCAACCACAGTCTAAAATTTCAGCATTATTTATGACACTGAGAGGTCCAGTGTCTACGGGATCTCCTTAATCCAGTCTAAATCTGGAGTCCTGTCTCCCAGGCCTGCCCGTGTGTCTCTAATGGCTGTTAATAACAGTCCTCCAGGCGCCCTCTTTGCCGACGGAAAATCCATCTGAAGCTTTTGCGTCTCACGTGGCTGTTAAAAATTGACGTCTCTTTATTGATGTAAGTGGCTCCTGCCAAATACTTGGGGACAAATAAAAGTGATTGAACTCGGAGATAAGCAGAGAACCATTTGTTCATGGAATTGCTGGCCAATTGATGTTGGTAGTTAAACAAGCTATCGTTTACAAGAACCTTGAAAGAAAAAAAGTAGACTGTTTTGAGAAGTTGGCGACCAGAATGCCAGGAACAGGCGATGCAGATGTTCTGAGAGTCAGAGCCCCCGAGCTCTGGCGGCCTCCTCAGGCCTTGTCGCTTCTCCTCTCATGTGTCCTGCTTCTCCACCTCGGGATCTCCTGCCTGCTCTGCCCTCTGCTGCAGACCCCCTCCTCCAGGAAGTCTTCCCAAGAGTCCCATCCCTTTGGCTGTGCTTTTGCAGCACGTGGCTCCTGCTTTGTCCAGCTTCACGCGGTCACTGTTAGCCTCTCCGTGGACTGAGGACCTGGGTCTGCCCTGCTCATCCCATGGTCACAGCACATCATGGCTGGCGCATAGTAGGTGTATGATAGCCTGATGAACGAGCCAGGGAGCTGGGTGTGATGGGTCTCTCCTGGCAGCTTCCCTTCCTGGGTCCTCCAGGGATGCAGGGGTGGGGACGGGTGGGCGCGCCAGGGAACACTGGCCTGGTTTTGGCCCGTCGCCCTGCGGAGTAATTACTTTAGAGCAGCAACCAGTGGGGAAGATCGAGGAGGCAATATCATTGATTTTCCCATAAAGGTGCAATTTATAGTAAGTAAGAGAACCTTCCTGGCAGTTCCTTACCCGTCTTCACTGATGGGCCCAAGCCCCTACAAGGACAGTAGACAGAGTCACTCGGGCGACCTCATCTGTGGCAGCCGCCCGAGTTCCCCCTGGTGGGCATCAGGCTCATGGCCCACTCTGGGGCGGGTGTCCCCTCAGCATGGGTAGGACTGCAGCTCTGGCCCCGCTGGTCTTGGTCAGGCAAGAACAGCCTGTCCTGGGCCAGTGGCAGATGCTGGAGGGGGCTTGGTCTAACCTCCATGTGAGGTGGTGGGGCCCGCTGGGGAAGGCTGCCCGTCCGAGCCCTCATCCTGTTCCACTACTGCTCCTCCTCCACCTCCTCTTCCCCCTCCCCCCGACCTCTCCCTCCTCTCCCTCCTACTCCTCCATCACCTTTTCTCCTCTCTCTGATTCCTCTTGGCTAGAAGCAGCCCTGAAACCAAGCTGGGAGCCAAGAAGTTAGGGAGGCTCTGGGCCAGTTTGACCTCAAGCTTTTCCTCTCCTCCCCCAGCTCTGACCCGCCTTTTATTCTTCCTCTCTGCTTCCTGGAGGCCAGCCTCTTCCTCCACACCTGCTCCATCATCCAGTGACATTTGTTGAGGGATGTTCAGTGTCAGGTACCAGGCCAGCAGAGGATCTGCTGAGAGCCTGGGGGGGACGCAGACCTGCAAGTGGGCCTTGGACTAGTGCAAGCACCTTGGTGGGGCTAGTGGCAGAGACCAGGTGGGGGACACTGTGAGAATGTGGTAGGAGGGACTGGAGGCAGCCCTCTGCCTGCAGCCCTTGGAGATTCTGACCCCAGAATGCTGATATGAGTGAGAGCGGAGGATCATAGCATCAGCACTTACGTGACAACATCCAAAGTATGGTGGTCATTCCCATTTCACAGGTGAGGGGACTGAGGCCGGAGAGGCCTGCTCAGGAGCCAGGACCACTACCACCAGGGAGGGCCCTGCCTGAGACTGAACCAGGGGGTGGGTAGTGGGGCCTCTGTCTCCCAGCCAGACCCAGGCACCAGTTGTTCTTTGTCCTGGGTGTGGCCAGGTGAGGGGCCTGGTGCCCCCACCTCCTGACTACCTGTCTGTTCTGAGGGGCTGAACGGCGGGAAATGACAAAGGAGGAGACCTGCTGAGTCACTCACCCCGGGGCCTCCGCTTGGCTTCCAGATCCTGTTTTTCATCACATTAATTGCATTTATTATTCATAAACTTCTAAAAGTGGCTTCCGCGGCCTTAATTTTCCAAGCCCCCAGGCTGGCACAGCTGAGGCTCTCTGTGTCGGGCTCACCAGAGATCCGCTGTGCCTTTGAGCCGGGATCAGACGCTGGCTGATGCTGGCTGAGGGCCCTTTGAATTCGGAAATGAAAACAAAGGACCCTGGGCTTGGTGGCTTCCTGGCAGCCCAGAGAGGCTGGGTCTGTTCTCTCTGCCTAGAAGTGCCGGCTGGACAAGAAGTTGTCCCCTCAACTGCCTGTACTTGGTCACCCCCTCTCTTGGCCACCTGCTTGGTCCCACCTCATCCCTCAGCATCTCTTCTGGCCTGTGCCCTGGTCCTGAGTGCCCCGCATGCGCAGCAGGCCAGCACATCGGGGCTTCTTCCCCTGGGAAGCTGGTATCTCCCAGGCTCCCTCTTTCTGGTTCTCTTCAAATGTTTGGACCTGTCCAGTGCTTGTGTGGCCCTCGGCGGCCCTGTCTCAGTCCCTCACTCAGGGCAGGGAGGCCTGGACCTCACGTGTCGCTCCCTGTACTTCCTCCTGTCCTTCTGATCCTGCTCCCGAGGCTGAGTGGACACTCAGAGGACAGGACCTTCCCCAGCCACTTCTGCATGTCCCCATCTGGCACCTTCCTCCCCGAGTTGAACCGGTTTGTGTTTTCCACTCCTTCTGCCTCGTCCCCGATCAAGTTTCCATTTCTGCAGAGGTCTCTCCTTATAGATGAGGGGCGTCAGAGTCCATCTGCAGAAACACGTGTTCCCGCCTCTGGGGCCGGGGAAAGGCCAGCCATGCTGTCGTCCCACGGGGTAGGTCTGACTTTAGAAGGCCGTTTCTGCGTGCTTTGCCCAAGCTGGCCGAGGGAGGCAGGACCCAGGCCTGGTGAGACGCTCGGGTTCAAGCCTCTAGTTCATAAAAGGATGAGCTCCAGTGTTTCTTCTCTGCCAGGGAAAAAGTAGCAAACATGAAAACAGAGGCGCTGAAATGGTCACTGGAGGATGACTGGCAACAACCCCCAAAGCTGAGCATCCCACGCCTGGTGACCCACAGTTCCACGTAGCACACAGCAGACACAGCAGGAGACCCGTGCGAGAATGTTGTGTATGTGGGCTGCGAGTTCTCTAAGACCGGCAGGACCCAAAGCCTCGTGTGGATATGGGTGGACTGCAGTATGTTTGTAAGATGAGCACCGTTGAGCAGTGAGGACGAACAGGTTGTTGCTGCACCCAAGGCCAGGGGCGGGCGTTCCCGTGAAGGCAGGGTCAAGAGAAGGAAGAATCATTCCACTGCCTGAAGTTCCCCACCAGGCAAAGCTTTGGTGATGGAGGAGCAGGGGGCAGCAGTGGCGCCTGCCAGAGGACTAGAAAGATTCTGCATCTTGATCTAAAGGGTACATTTGTGAAACCTCGTCAATCTGGACACCTAAGATGTGTGCAGTGTATTGTGTGTATATTATATTTCAATAAATAGGTTTAGGGGGAAAAAACCAAAACAACTCTTCAAAGCAGGGCAGCTGCTGCAACAGTCTGGGCTTGTCTCTTGTCCTGAGTGGCCCTTGTACCTTGCAAATTTATAGGCATCTCGGGAGCTACAGGCAGACACAGTAAGATGACCATTTGTGTGCTTTCAGAATTATCCTGTTGGCGATGACAGAGAGAAGATGAAAAGTTAAGTGTAATTTGGCAAAGTACCGCCTGGGCTGTCTGCTAAGGCCAGGACCTGAATATTGAGTCTATTAGAAGCAATTATAAAAGGGACAGCATTTTTTAATGTTTCTCATTTGACGGGAAGGTTTTTAAATATGGGGCATTACTTAATAAAAAGTCCCCAGAAGCCTATTGTAATATATTACCTAATTCCTACCAGTTCGTAGTCACTGAAATAGGTAAAAAGGGAATGTAAAATTAATATATAGTTATTATTAAAATTGCCTTATAAATTAGTTAAGTGCCCTCGAGGTACCAAGTGGGCATCATTATTCTAAGACACTCTGAAGGGCCTCGGTGTGCCCTGTGTGTGTGCAGAGTAGGGAGCAGGGCTCAGGCTCCGTCCTTAAGGATGAAACACCTGCTCATGCTGGAAGAGGCGAGAGCTAGCAACCAGCCCACAAAAATTTCATGAAGTCTTCTTTCCTAGTTATTGAAGTTTCTGGGGAGGCTGGCGTTTTGTGACCTCACCAGCCTTGTCCTGTGACCAGGGCAAGGAAGGCCAGGAGAGATAGCTGGATTCCCTTGGGGTGGAATTGACGGGGTACCACATACAAGTGTTCCTGTAGCTCCTGGGGCCCTGGGGCCCACCAGTTGTCCCAGATCCGGGGAGTGGGAAGCAATTCCCTTTAAAGTGTCTTCCCCCTGCTGCAGGCCGGTGGCTGGAGGGTCTCACGCCACACACCCAATCGCAGCTGCAGGCAGTACAGCTGAGGGGGCTCAAGGGCCTCTGGGAGACCCAACTTCTCACCTTTGCATGCAGCAGTGCATTGCATTAGGGGTTTAGAAGCTGTGAATGGAAATCCTTCAGATCTGAGCTGTTTGCTGAGTCCAGGTGCCTTTTCCAGGGGCGTTGGGTGGCTGTCATGCTTTATACGTCCTAGGGGAGGTTTGCCCTGTACCTGCTCAATCTGTTGACAGCGGCAGGCTCATTTCCATGGAGCAGCACTGTCCTCTAGGCGGAGAGGCTTCCTTCTGCTCCCAGTGGGGATAAAGCTGGGGTTTCCCAGGGGCAAATTTGCTTCTTAAGTTGGCCTCTCAGAGCTGCACATACAGCCCTATTCTGTCACTGGCTCCCTCCACTCATCAGGAGGCCAAGCCCTTCTTGTTTTCCTTGGGTGTGGGGGGTCCACGGAGGGCAGCACTTGTGGGGTGGGCAGCCAGAGGAAACAGGTGAGACTCTTTTCCAGCCAGTCTCTGACATCCCCGACTCATGCTGCCGGAGGGAAGCTTCCTCACGGGGACAGAATCCCATTCCAGAGAAGACAGACAGGCGGGCTTTCGAAGCAGGGCTGAGCAGACATTCTTGTGGCTTGTATTCCACACCCCATACCAAAGAGCCTGGTCTACAGAGTTTCTTTCTGCGTTGTCCCTCCAGCCAGGCTGAAGGTTTCTCAAGGTGCTCCGCATGGGTGGCAGGCGGTGTGCACTTGCGACCCCTTGTGGCAGCTTTGCAGAGTCGTCCGGGATTGTGGCTGTGAGGGTCCTGTCCAGTGGGCCCAGCACATGGGGAAGCGGCCTGGTGGGGCCAGTGGGGCAAGGCTGGGTCCAGGGAAGCTGGTCTTCAACAGGTAGCTCTCATTTCTTCCAAAACATTTTCTAAAAGGAAAACAACTCTCTCGGATAAAAAGATATTACATGTGCCAGCAGGAAATTCGGTCAACACTGAGCATCACAGACAAGATATGAAAAGAGTCCAGGATACAAAGGTTCACTAGCCCCTGCCGCTTTAGCAGACATGCTCTGGGGCTCTCCAGCGGCACAGCCAGACAGACTTGGATCTGCTGGGACCACGCTAGGCCGAGTCGTTCCTCCTCCTTTGTGAAGTGGAAATCTCTTGCTGTCGGTGAACTCAACTCGGGCACTCTGCACTTGTGGGGCTCCGCCGTAATCCGCTTAGCAGCCCTCCACCGGGGCGGCCAGGTGCTTTCCAACTTTACAGCGTGAATAATGCTGCGATGATCAGCCTTATCTAGCCACCTCTTGGGTGTTAACTGATGATGTCTTTGGGGTAGATTCCTGCTAACGGAATTTGGGGGGTGGGTGGAGAGTTTGATGCACAAAGCCCACTGCCCTCTAGAAGCTGTTCTCCATCACAGCTTGGGTGGCGTTAATGTCGGTGTCTGGTGAGCACATACTGCGTGCTTGCTGGGAATTCTCTCATTTTAATCCCATGAGGTTCAGAGCGGCGTCTTTTGCACTTTACAGCACACAGAGCCAGGAAGGCTTTGAGGAGCTGGCCCAAGATCTCACAGCAGGCAGATGGTTCTTAGAGGAGCCAGGTGACCTCTCTCCAGAAACCGAGTTCTCAGCTACTGAGCTGGACACACACACACACACTTGTGAAAGCCTGTGTGTCCACTCGGGCCTCAAAGTTAACCATATTGTTTTTATTATTAGTCATCTTTACCACTCTGATAAGGGAAAAGTAATACCGCACCATTATTTCCACTTTTTTGATTATTGGCGAGGTTAAACTTCTCTTACAGGTATTTCCTGGGCATTTGCCTTTGTGGCTTGTCTGTCCTTGGCAGTTTGTTATTGGGACGTTTGTAGGTTGACTTACTGATCTACAGGAGCACTTCATAATAAGGCTCTTCATGTTACTGTTTGTCAAAGTATTTTTCCCCATTTGATATACAGAAATTTCAAATATAAAGTCAAATTGATCCTTTCTTGTATAGTTTATGCCTTTTGGATAGTTATGTAGACCATCTGTACTACCTCAGTACAATTCAATCATTTGCATGTTTTCTTCGATCTTTATAATTTTATGATTTTCTTTTAAAAAATATCTTCTGTACTATTATGAAATATTTCAACACTGATGTATGTAGTATGATACATCCATGTATCCATGTGATTTCGTTTTTTAATTTTTAACTCTTTAGATAAAGTGCATTTGAGAGTGATGAGCCAGCAAGGATTCTGGGGTTTTTTGCCCTCGCAAAATGACAAGTAGATCCACTGTCTTTGGAATAATGTGTTTGCCCTACTGACTTAAAACTCCACCTTCACTGTATTCTAAACTGTTATATGTGTTAGTCAGCATAGGATAGCCATTGCTGCGTAATAACAGAGCTCCAGATCTCAGTGGCTCAGCCTAGTGACAGTTTATTTCTAACTTATGTTGCAGTCTGAGCGGGCCCCACGGCTCTCCTGCAGCAGCGTTGGGGCTGCTCCATTGCCTGACTCTGCCCTCTTTGAGAAGGGAGAGAGAAAGCACACAGAACTTACTTCCACACTTAAAAGTCTTGCCCAGAAGCAGCTCACGTCCCTTCCCTTCATACTCCACTGGCGAGTCAGTCCCGTTGTCCCAGCCTAACTGCAGGGAGGCTGAGAAATGTGCCCAGGATGAGGAACTGGAGTGGTGAGCACATGACCGGGGCTCAGCCTGAACAGATGATGATGATGATGATGATGATGATGATGATGATGATGATGATGATGATGATGATGATGTGTGTGTGTGTGTGTGTGTGTGTGTGTATAAGGGAGAGAGAGAGAGGAGGAGGGGGGCTTACCAATGAAGGACTTTTGATGGGGAGACAGGGAGAGATCACTGAGAACTCCCTCCAGCTACCCTCCATCCCTCCTGGGTGGATGGGTGGGTCCTGAGGGGACCTGGTTAAGGCTAGCAGGGCAGCCAGGTGGACTGGAAGGAGCCATGAGGAGGGACGGTAGTGGTCCCGGGGAGAGGGGACCTGACGGGGTGCTGGCAGTGGGTGGTGCTGGGGACAGATCCCGGAGCAGAGAGCTCAGGGCATGCTCGGCAGTGTATAGATGCTTCTTGTGGTAGCCAGCGTGGCAGATGAGAAAACACACCATCTCAGGGAGACCCCGCTCTTCCTCATCCTCTTAAGCTCTCACTGCATTTTGTGAACTTTCTGAATTTTGGCAGGTGATTTGGTTCCTCATGTAGCTAACTCTTTGCGACGCTTTGCAGGGTGTGCAGGGAGAGTGGAGAAGTCAAGGGACTTCTCTGCCTCGTGGCTGCACAGCAGAAGGGGAAACCCAGACCCTCATCACCTGACTGGTGTGTCCACCTTGGAGCGTGACTCTTACAGGCCTTGACCCAGGAGGGCACTTCCAGACCAGGCAGTTCACTGTAATTAGATTGCCGTCTGCCAGGACGAGGGCAGAGTTCCTGTAGTACCTTTGCTGTGATACAGCTCCCTCAATGGGAGTTCACACCCGAAAGTGTTCCTGCCAGTTGTCTGCTGGCTTTGGTTAGCAGTGTTAGTACAAGGAAGAAAGAATATTTAACTTTGCATCAATAGGCAAAGAATAATTAAAATCCAATTAAAAGCATGAATTCTTCTACGTATTGGCTTTATATAATGTGTGTTTAAAAACAAGACATCTGTTAAGGCTTTCTTTTGAATCTATCCAGAAACCAAGAGAGGGTATCATTTTAATTAAAAATGGATTATTTCGGAAACAGTTTAATCACCCTGTTATCGTGGGACTTAGACCTTACTAATTAGCTACTGATAATTAGGTTTAAGTTACCAAAATTTTGAATTCATGGGGGTTAGAGGAGTACTTTTAGGGACCTGGCCTGCAGCTCTGGGCTGTCAGGAGGTGAAAGGCTCAGACCACGTGAGTGAGTTCTTAAATCACATCTGTCCTCTGTGGACCCAGTGGGGACACCCCACGGCAGGTTGGGGGCAGTGAGGAGCACCTGTGGCTGTCTCACCTCCCCCACCTCCTGCCTCCGTGGTATGAGCAGGTGCCAAGGCCCTGGAAGGTGGCACCTCTCCCTGACCGTGTCCTCGCTGTGCTGGCCTGTGTCTGAGGGAGGCCCCACTGATGGGTTCCCACCGGAGCACAGATGCGGTCCCCACCGTGTGGGAGGCCCTGCCGGCCCTGCCAGGCCCCTGCCCCTTTTTCTCCCCCCACCCCCACCCAGTGCTCGGAGAGGGTCCCCACCGCCTGCACCTCCTCCTTTAAGGGCTGGTCTTTCTATCTGGGTGGCAGGAGCACAACCCCCATTTATCATCTTAAGTGGAGGATGACTTTCTAAGTGATGAATGGCATTCTTATTGCTCCTTCAGCCGAATGTGACTAAAATAACATCTGGAGTCGTGAGTAGGGGTGGGAAGGCTCGTTAGAGGAGGGGTCTTCAGCGGCTCACACAGAACAGCCCGTAGCGTGCCCTACAACACAGCCACATGCAGGTCGAAAAGGGCTGTTGCCACCAAGGGCCGATCCAGGCCCTGCTGGACGGTGTCCAGACCTCCTTCCCCTGCTGTTCTGGCTTTGACCTGGTCATTGTGGCTCCTGGGCTCTTAGGAGAATCTTCTCAAAGAAGAGACGTCATATAACAGGTACCCCGGGTAGCAGTCACCTAGCAAGGCACCTGCAGTTCTTGTGGCCTGCAGTCCTGGGCTGCAGTGACCCAAGTCCCTCCAGCCTCGGGGTCCTGCTGCACACTGACCGCCTGGGTGAGCAGTTCCCTCTGTCCAGTGGCCTGTGCTTGAAACATCAAGAGTGGTTTGTGTGCAGCTGGGCCTGGCAGGGGCGGCGCCTGCCGCTTCTTCTCCTCTCCCCTCAGAGCCTGGCGCAGGGGGCAGCTGGGAGGGAGGATGTGGACATGAGACCCAGAAGATGAACCAGAATCAGCCGGGCCCGGCTGCGAGTCTCCGACCCAGAAGATGAGGGCCACGGGGTTTGGGGTGGGGGGAGGTAGGCTGCCCAGAGCCAGAGCCAGGGTGGGGGGAGGGAGCCGGTGCTTGGGGCTGCCACGTTAGAAAGTCATTGATGTGAAATGGTTCTATCTGAAACAACATGTTTGTGAACTATTTTAAGATTGTAAGGCTGAGAAAGGAATTTGATGTTTGGAAGTAAAGTAGCACTGGAATCTATAGAAACGAAACAAAACACCCTAGAGGGATTCAGAAAGAAGAGATAAAAAAAAAAAAAAGAAAGAAAGAAAGAAGGGCTGGCCAGGGCATCCTGTCCTAACTACGCCGTGTGGAATCCAGGGCCCTTATCTCCTGCAGGATTGGTATTCATGAAGCACCTGTTTGGTGGAGGATTCTAGGTTTTGTTTCTTCCACCGGGGATGGGAAGGGAGTTCATGGAGTGGGGAGAGTCATGGCAGCTGGTGCCCACAAGGACACCCCAGGGTGGAGTGAGTCAGCTGCCGGGCACCCGAGGAGCTGTACAACCATGGTCTGATGCGGGCATCCAGCAAGACGGTCATGGCCTTGACCAGGCTCCGCCTAATGACCTGACTTTATGATAAAAGAAGGTAGGAATGGTGTCAAGTGAGGCTCCAGCCAGGATTCTGGGTTCAGGGGAAGCTCTCACTTACCTGCACTTGGCAGCGAAGCAGAATATTATGGTGAGAGCTTGGTATCTGCTTGTCCGAGACCCTCAGCCACCAGGTTTGCCGGAGGTGGGCTTTGTTCCCTGAGACCCCTCGGCACCCCAGGTACTGAGGACCGAGGGCCACTTTGGCCCTTGTCCAGGGGTCCCCACTGACCTGGTGTCTGAGGCTGCTGAGCTGCGGGCAGGAGCAAGTGGGGGCACAGGAAAGAGCCGGGTTCTGCTGGAGTCCACCCCACGGCTGTTTTCCAAAGACTGGCAGATTTGGGGGACATCTAGGGACAGAGAGCTTCTGGACAATGTGCTCCCACCCAGAACTAAAAACAGGCTTTTCCTCCGAGAACTTCTGCCAAGTCCTTGTATTATTTGCTTAATAGTTTATTTACTTTTTCTTGAAATATATTTTAAAAGAAACTTGGTATTTCCATCATGAGTGAAACCCAGAATAATGTGCCAGAGTAGAAGATAATACTTTAGAATTAACACCTGATGCGTAACACCTGTTTATCGCTGTAACCCATCCCATAATGCCCTTGCACGGACTTTTGTCATGCTTTGGGAAATACGAGCTCAGAGAAGGCCCTTCCTCCCTCTCCCCACCCCCAGAGTCTCCCTGTGTCCCAGCTTCCCTGCCCTGCGCCTTCCCGGGGAGGGGGTGGTGCTGGCGTCCCTTGGAGAGAAAGTAGCCTCTAGATCGGGTTGAACAAGGATTATCTCCCCTCACTGTTTCTTGGTCGGGTGGTTTGAGCCTCCCTGGCTGTTTCCTAGGGTGGCCTGGGACATGTTTAAAGGGGAAGCTTTCTGTTTGGGGCCACAAAGGATTTCTTGTTGACATCAGCAAGAACCATTGAGTGCAGACGTCGATCTCCTACAGAGGCGGAGAGCAGTTGGCGGATTGTGCCTGTGTTTCCGCGGCTCTTCCAGGGCCTTCCAAAGCTGGGGCCTCTCACTTGTTTGAGAGTGCCAGCCCCAAAGGGGTCTGGATTCACAGGTCTTAGAACTTCCCACCTGAGCTGTGTGCTGCCGATCCAGGCTTCTTCATCCTCCTGTGTGTTGTCACCATCCTGGGTACCAGTCATGTCCCGCCTGTGACTGCAGCACCTGCCCTAGGCGCCCTGTCCTTCTTTTGGGGAATCAGCAAAGAAGGTGCCGGAGAGGATCATAGCAGGCCAGCTGCTCGCCACATAGATGACGGTCAGAACCACCAGCTGGTTTCCTTCACGTATAAATTCCTTAAAGATCAGTAACAAAAAAAAGATGAACTTTCAGTTTTCTAAAATAGAAGCAGGCCACTGAGAAAGGAAGAAATACCAGGAAATAAACATATAAGCATGTTCAAATGTGCCCATTAATGAAACAATTAAAAACTTTTTTTTCAGGGGGTTTTATTTATCTATTCTTAATGGAGGTACTAGGGATGGAACCCACGACCTCGTGCCTGCTAAACAGGCACTCTACCACTGAGCTATACCCTTCCCTCAGACCCTTTTCAGCTCAGTTGGGCCCTGTGCACAGGGATGACGTGGAAGAACTTAGAAGCCAGTGAATACATGGCTCCAGCTACCTGGAAAGGCTGGCTTTTTCTGCTAAAGCTGAACCTATACGAAGTCCGGCGACCCAGCATTTCCACTCCTGGCTCTGTGCTTGGTGGGGATGCGTGCGCACGTGCCCCAAAAGACCGCAAGAGAGCGTGCTCGGCAGCACTAGTCACCACCGCTCCGATCCAGCAACCACAGAGAGATCTGGTCACTGACAGTTCAAAAATGGGACACACTCACCCGGCGGAACGCTGCCAGTGATGAGAAGGAGCAAATGCCAACGACCCGCCACAGGGATGGGTGGTTCACCAGCGTGATGTGGAGCAGCGGAGGAAGCCAGACCCAGCCAGACTCACCTTGCTCACATCATTTAATCCATTTACATCAAGTTCAAAAATAGGCCAAACTAACCTGCCGTCTTGGAAGTCAGGCTCCTGCTGCGGGGAGGACCGAACGGTGGGGGTTGGGGGGGGGGCTCTGGGTGCTCGGCACAGAGATGCTCACCTCGCAACAGGCCATTGTGCCCCGTCCTTATGATTTGGGTCTTTTTCTGTGTGTTTGTCAGACTTGACAAGAGGTGACTCTCAAAAAAGAAGTTCAGTTTATTTTTATTTTAAAAATCTGTGTTTATGCATTAAAAAAATCTGGCAGAATATTCAACAGAATATTTGATAGAGGTTATTTCTCAGCGGTAAGATTAAGGGTGATTTAAATTTTTTTCCTTTGTATAGAAGATTTCTAAAATCTTTTCCATTTTACATGCATATGTGCAAATGTATTTATACTTGAGGTTTATTAGCAGTCTGGTGCGGCCAGGGCTTTAACGGCTCAAAGGATATAGTGCTTTATCCAGAAAAGCAATACCCAGGAACTCAGGAATTCAGCCTAACCAAGCATGTCAAGAAAAAAGGGGAATATTTGTTAATTGAATGTCATGTTATGTCCTCAGTTATGCCTAATACAAGATAGGCAACTCAGAATTCTCTATCATCCAATTAAAATGCTAATTATCTTGATAAGGCTGCTCTCGGGGAGAGTGAGTGGCTTCCCGCCGGTGCTGCCCGTCTCTGCCCTGACCACCGCCGTCTTTGCACTGCTCTTGCCTCTGGTTGGTGGGTCCTTCCCTTCCAGGGCCTCTGCATCTCCCGGGGCCCCTCCCGGAGCACGAGCTCCTGCCTTCCACCAGCCCAGCTGGGATTGAGGGCTGTTTGTCCTTCCAGACCATCCTGGCTCAGTCTGGGCCCCGTGAGCAGATGTGAGGCCAGGACTGCAGAAGGAGTAACACAGCATCCTCCACCAGTGGTCTTTCAGGAACACGAAGCCTGGCCCCACCGAGGCAGGTGCTGTTCCAGCCACACTGCCGACAGACCTGAGGCTTTGAGGGTATTGGGGTTCAGAACCCCGCATGGACTCTAAACTCAAAGGGATTCTTTGGAGGGGGTCCCTGACCCCACCACACCACTGCCTTGACCCGCAGTTTCCTCATCAGTGAAGGATTGTTGCAGACACCAAATACTGCAGGTGGCTGTTAGGGCTTCCTTACTGGCCGGGTCTGAGGGAGGTCCTGGGTGGGAAGGCGTGGTCGCCCCCAGTCTGGCCAGGGTTGCAGATGGTCCTGTGTCCCTGGTGGTGCTGCATCTGTGCAGGCTGGGCCACAAAGCTGTGCTATGAGCTCTGGTTTTATCAGTAATGCACTTCTGGGTTTAGTCCAAGGCTTTAAATCAGTCCCTTCTTGATGACAGACCGTGTGAATGCTACTTGCTTATTTAAAACCTGCTCAGAGCCTAGGTGGTGGCTCCCTGGCGTGCAGTGTGTCCCCCCCCCCCCCCCGCCGGGGGGCCCTGAGTGAGGAAGGCGAGGGAGCAGCCCCCCAGTTCACCCCTGAGTCCCAGTACCCCTCTCCCCAGAAGGCCCACACGCTCTGGCCCCTGCCCACCTTTATGACCTTGTGTCCTAGCTGCCTGCTCTCCTAGACCCTCTGCTCATCCAAGTGGCCTCTCCCACCCTTCCCATCTTTCCTTCCACACTCCTGTTGGTGGCTCGGCCATGTGGGAACCTGATATGTATCACAGCCCAACCTGAGAGGGGGACAGGGTGCTCAGTGTCACCCACAGCCCCTGCTGACCTCCCTGGCTGGCCGATCTGCTGATTCTCACCCTTGAACGGATACCTTGGCAATCGCTGCTGCCTGGGGCAGCCCTTCTGCCGTTATCTTGGGCGGCTGATGCATTTTTCTGGGGCCGTGGCCATCTCCCCAGCAGATGGTAAACCTCAGAGGGCGGAAGCTGAGCCGTGTGCCCTGGAAGGCTCCATGGGATGGATTTGCAGGCCCTTGGGGTGGCCCAGTAGTATGGTCCCTGGAGAGATAACGTTGCAGTGGGATCTGGGCCTTGGAATCTTCTGTCCCTGCCCTGTTCGTCATCTCCAGGCACTGACAAATGGGCCTGCCCCGCTGTCACTGCAGGAACTCAATCCACGTCGCTATTCACAGCACAGACTCTCCCAGTTACTTAAAGGTTCTCATCTACTCCTGGATACAAAGCATTTTCTACCGTGTCTTGCAGGGGAGAAATTTATAAGCAAGGGTGTTAAAGGGATGGCCACACAGGGGAGTTTCGGGGACCGACACCAGGCTAGGGGCAAGGATGTGGGTGGACCCGGCCCTTCCCTCTGCTGGTCAGGGAGCCCCTCCAGCTGCTGGGAGAGGCTGTGGGCCATGTGCCTAGTCGGGGTGCCCCCCACCCATCCTCCGTCCAGGTGAGTAGGAAGGAGCAGGGGCAGGTAGGCCTAGCCTGACACCAGCAATGCATGTGAGAGTCAGACGGACTGCAAGAGCCAGGGGAGATGCTCACACTGCTGCCTGCCTCCCCGTCTGCCATCCTCTTATGGATAAATGGTCACTCCTAGCAGCTGTGTGTTGGTTCTTTGTAAAGTCTGCCTGTTCTGTTTTCATACTGTACTTTTAGGTGTTAATTTTCTTATATGGTTTATAGTCTCCATCTGATGGTTCTGTTATCGGAAGTCCTTGGGGGTCTCAGCCCGCTGCTCGCTATGTCTGACAGTCTTATGGACTATTTTCAGGTTGTGAGTTCATCTTCAGTGTGTGGGGCGTGTATGTCTATGTGTATCTGTACCCGTGTGTGTACCTGTATGTATATGTGTGTGTGTGTGTGCGCGCGCGTGTGCTGGTGCACAGACGGTGGCTGTCCTGCCTGGATTGAGAGTGTGGCTGCCCAGTTTGGCTTTGTCAGTTTGGCTCCAGGTATCACCAGTCAGGGACCAAGTTTTCTGTTAATGTCCTGGCCGGCAGGTTTCCAAACCATGCAGGTGGTTCACACTTGAACCTGAACCCCATGGACAGACCTATGCTGTGAATTCCGAGGGAATGTTTATTATTTTTTCCCTGAGCCCAAGAAAGCTTCCTGATTGCCTCTTATGCTGGCGAATTTTCTCCAAGTCCGTCCTTCCCCCGAGGGTGCATCCCTGCCCGGGCCCCAGCTTTGTGGGAGGAGAGGTCTCCGTTCTGGTCCCCTACCCCTGGCTTGCCCGAGGCCTCGTCGCTGCCCGCACATAGCAGTGCACGCCAAGGCCTCCAGGTTAACAAGACTGGTAGCTCCCTCTTCCCTTCTGGCCTCGCTTTACTTCCTGACCTGTGGACAGGGCTCTGCTTGTTCCATTTAATCAGCACCTCCGAGGGTTGGGGGTGAGACGGTTTCTGACCGTGTACTCAGGGCCATCATCTCCTTGTGGCTGCAGAGTTGCTGATCGGTACCTCGCAGCCGGACTTGGCCAGAGATGCCTGTCGACAGCAGTTAAGCCCCTCCAGCTGCGTGTCGGCTGGGCCCTCACCTGGCTCGCGGTTTGCCATGTCTTCTGTAAAGATCACACGAGGTCTTTATTAAGCGTCCTGCTGTTGCCGCCTGGTCTGTGAGCCCTCCAGTGGGAACGGGGTGGCTCTGCTGCCGTCTGTCCTCCAGGCCCATTCTTGCCAAGCTCCGACCGGGCTGTGCAGGAGCCCCAGTTCTGCGCGTCCTCACTCCCCCCACCCCTTGAGAATCAGAAATAGTTCAGGCTCGCATCTTGGCACAGACCCCTGGGCCACAGCACCTGCCTCAGAATTTGGACGCCTTTGGGTGTCCAGGACCCAGACCAGAGGTCCCAGGGAGAGGGTCCCCTGAGGCGTGTGAGCAGAAATGGGGCCCGTTGCGTCCACCTGTTAACACCACCAAAGCACCAGTTTGTCCTCACGTCATGTCAGACAAATTGATTTGAAACAGAATTAGGTGCTGAAGTCCAGTGTGAAGGACTTAAACCCAGGGAGAGCAGATCTCCAGCACGTGGCGTCCCCTCCCCTTTCTAGCTCTTCCTCGTCGGGGTGAGGGACTGTCCGCGTGGCCAGCAGAAGCCACCCAGTGCTGGGCTGCGGTTTGTAGGTGAAAACTGGGCCTTCCGTTCCTTAGTCCGGTGCTTCTGTAAGCCATGCTTTTTACTCTAAAAGGCTTTTTACTGAAACAGAAGCCAGGATGTGCAATGAAGGCTGGTTCTATCCAGTAGCTTACAGGGCAGCTGAGACTGGCTGTGGGCGAGGCAACCAACCCTACCCTGTTTCCTCCGGCTGCTATAGAATGTTTCCTTTCATTCCTCCACTGCCCCCTGCCTGTCCCCAGTCCCAGCAGAGGCCCACGGTCCCCATCACCGAGAGAATGGCTGTGTGGTCCCCTGAGGCCTGCTTCCGTCCGGGCAGGGCTACTCGGGGGGCCCTGTGGCTCCGTGGGCTGCTATGTGGGGTCCTGGTGTCTGGGCGGGCAGTGTGTAGCCGCCTCAGGGCCCTGACCTGAGGCCAAAGTTGGTTGCAGTCCCCCAAGTTCTCCTGCCGTGAATACGGGGGCAGCTGATGAGGGGAGCGTGTGGCTTTCCTCGCCTCCCTGGCAGGTCCTGAAATCCTTTGTGTTGAGGAAATACTTCATTTGCAGAGCCCCAATTATCCTGTGAGATTTGTAAAGCAAGTCTGAAAGCTGATGGAATATAGCAGAACCGTTCCTGCCTGACAGCTCCTTAATACCCAATCATAACAATTATATATAATTAGTGTTTACAGTGCCTGGAAGATTAGACTTCTCTCCACACAGACATTCTCTAGAACAGGCCTAGAACATGTGGGGCAGGATTGCCACTTAGTGTGCCCACGGGCGGCCTTGGTGTTCTGAGCACAACCCTGTGGTCAGTCTCCCCTGCCCTGGTGGTCGGTAGGTGGGGTGGGGTCCACCTGGGCCTGCTTCTCATCTGGGGCCGCCCAGATGGCTGGGCCTGAGCTATTGCCCAGGTCTCAGGGAGGGGGTGAGGGCAGCCCCCCGACCATTGCCCCCCTCCCCAGCTGGGTTCTGCAGAGGCTGAGCTCTTGGAGTGCCGAGTCCCCCACTCAGACGATCTACCTTCCACCCCTAGATCCTGGGGCGTATTGCAGGCGGGGGCAGGCAGGGTCCTGGCCTCTCCAGAGCTCTCGGCAGCATGGTCTCCCAAGGGATCAGCACTGCTGGTGGGGTGATGATGTGGTGGGGCTGGTCCACCAGCCCCTGCAGCATCTCCAGGATCTGCCCCAGGCCTCTGTCAAGGCTGTCTCACCCTCTGACCCTCATCACACTCCTGGGTTTGCCAGGCTCTGCTGCATCCTGGAGGCCTCCCCTGGCTCTGGCTCTGTCTGGGCTCAGCCTAGGGGCAGTCTACTGGCTACCCACGCTGGGGTCTTGTCTTTCCCTCTCGACCTTGCTCCTGGCCTCCCCTGCTCAGGGTGTGTTAGCGTGTACAGGGAGCCAGCCAGTTTGCTGCTCGTCCCAAGTAGGGGGAGGGCAGGCCTGCCCCCAGACCCTGACTCTCAGCCACCTGGAGCCCACCCTGCCCTGCCCTGTCTGCGCGAGGGCCTGCCCCTCAACCCTGTTCTCCAGACCAGAGCCCAGCAGCTCCTGCTCTCCTTTCCCTGCGAACTGCCGCAGGGTCAGGCTCAGGGCCCCGGGTTGAGTCCAGCACTGGGGCCGGGAGAGCCCACGTCCCTCTCTGGCTGTGCATCCAGCCCTCCTGCTGTGGTAGGATGTGGCCACTGGTGAAGGAGTCACAGGGAGACACTCCCTCCAGCCCTGCAGAAACAGGCGGCCTCTGCCCCTGCCCATCTCCCCACAGGGCCAGGCTGTCCCCCTGGTGGGCCTGAAAGGCGTGGCATTGGAAGCGCTGACCTCTGTGCTTCTGTGCCTGTGGCTAACCCTGCGCTCCAGGCCGCCAGCCTCACAGACCCATGCTGGGGGGTTCAGTCTTCCTGCGGGCGCAGCTGAGCAAGGCCTGGCTGAGGACGTGTCTCGGGGCAGGGGTGTGCATGCTCTGGTGACTTCGCCCTGACACATCTTCCTTCCCTGCAGCCTCTTCGAGCACTATTGCTACTCCCGGGGTGGCATGCGCCACAGCTCCTACACCTGCATCTGCGGCAGGTAAGTGGGCCTCCTGGGCCACGTGGGAACGATCGTGAGAGGGTGCTGGGGGAAGGGGAGGGACCCCACCTCGGAGGAGCTGTATCTGCAGGAGGCCACGCACGTGCGCGTATGTGTGGCTGTGTGGGGAACAGCACGGCTATGGGTGGGTCTGGGGCTCTGTGGTGGGGGGTGTCACTATAGGTGTGTGTGTGGCACATTGTGGCTGCAGGTGGGGGACTCTGTGTATGTCTGTGTGTGTCACCTGCCCTTGGCTGGGTGTGCTTGGAGGCACAGGGTAGAACTGACCATGAATATAGGGGCAGCTCATGGCCGTGAGTGTGCACTGCTGTGGTCTCCAGAGGTGTGCAGAGCTGTGAGTGTGTATCACTGTAGGTGTGTCTTTGAGGGACACGTCCTGGCTGTAGGGGGGCCCCTCGTCTCCCAGGCTCACCCCCATCTAGTCCCCTGTGCCCTCCCCGTGGGTCAGAGGGTCAGGCCTCTGCCCGACCAGGATGGAGCCGGCAGCTCTGGTGATGCGCACGTCCTTGGCACATGAATAATACATGTGAACCTCTCAGTCCTTGGCAACGTTCTTTTCTGGTGGATAGAGAGAAAAATCATTATTTCTACTTTTATGATTCCTGAGACTCCCAAACGGGGCCATAAATATTACACCCAGGTGGGTTTTCCTCCCCCTTTGGACAGACTTAACAGTCCTTTTTTTCTTAAAGGCATCGCTCATTAGGGAAGCGCTCTCCAGCAGAGGAGTGAGGAGCCACTAGCTCGCTGTCCGTGGCCCTGGCCCTTGGGCCTCCATGGCAGCTTCTAGCACAGTCCGGGCCCTTCCCAGAGGGCCTCCTCTCCCCCTTTAGCCACCAGGAGATAAAGGCTTCCTTGGAGTCCCTTTCCTGGGCCCACAGGCCCTTGCTCCCACGTCAGGCCCGCATCCCCAGCTCTGGGGCACCTACCTGACCAACATTCGGCCGAGGAAGCACCACAAGAGGCCCTGCCATAAGCTGAGAGGTTGGCCGCCAGCTGTGGCTGCCGGGTGGATGGTCCTGCCCATGGGGCAGAGGATTGGGGCACCAGCCCCGGGCCTGCTGGGTGAGGATGGGCTTTTGACTTCCCCCTGGTACTCCACAGCGGTGAGAACTCGGCCGTGCTACACTATGGACATGCCGGGGCCCCCAACGACCGGACCATCCAGGACGGAGACATGTGGTGAGTGAGACTTGCCCCCAAGCTGCCCTGGCTCTCTGTGTGAATGGCGGGGCCATGGCAGTACTCATCCCACAGGTGACTGACCAGGGGCTCTTGGTCTCGCTCTTGGACCTCAGGCTGACCACAGCGAGGTCCCCAGATCTGCTCTGGGCCCAGACTTGTCAGCCAAAGCTTTTGGCCTGCATGGTGCCTCCTCTGCAGGGCCAAGGAGGCACTGTGGGAGGGGAGTGGGAGCCCCTGTGCTGTGGGGTGAGGCACGACCTCTGAGAAGGGCCTGCACGGGCGCCTAGCACGCACTACGCTCCCAGATGCGCCCAGCACACGTCTCCGTCTCAGCTCTGGGAGGGCAGGCACCTCAGTTTGGAGCAGGGAAGACCCCTAGGGAGCCTCCCGCCCACTGAACCTGCCAGCTTCAGCCGCAGGACGGCTCGGCATAAGTGGTCTTCAGTTCAGGAGGTCAGAGGTGGTGCTTGACCCTCAAGGCTCTTTGCAGGGCTTCCCTGAGCAGTGTGATGCACTCACCACTCCTCGTGGACCTGGGGCTAAGCAGATATAGGCGGGACCCACAGCCTCCAACCCTCCGATGTTTGGTGTAGTCACACATCCTGCTCCCAGAGCCCCAGTGTGTAGGGCTCACACTAGGCACATGCCCCACCTCTTGGGTGGCCGCTCTGGCCTTGGCAGGGGTCTGTGGATGCCTTACTGACGTGGGCCAGCCCTGTCCTCAGCTCGTGGGCACTCAGTACTCCCTGCCTGTCCTCTCCACCACCCAGACATCCAGCAGGACCAGTCCTGGCTGCTGAGGGCTACTGAGAGCCACCCAGAGGCCACAGGCCCCACGGGGACCCCTGTCCTAGCCTGCAGACATCTTGTGGTGGTCACCAACCCACAGACGAGGGGCGGGTGGGGAGTGCACACTGTCCCACCGGGTCCTTTGGTGCCTTTCCGTCCTCTTGCTGGGGCACCTGAGTCAGCTCCCCCAGGGCTGCTTCCGGCCAGTGCCGCCTCCCCCTTGGGTCATATGTGTTGCCCCATTAGACTCAGTCCTCGAGCTGGAGCTCCCGTCACACCCGCACACTGTCCAGGACCCAGCCTCACGCAGGTGTAGCCCAGGGCTGCTGCAGGGAGTGAGGGCGCCTGTGCCTGGGGGTCCCGGGCCCACAGCCATCAGCCACCCTGTTCTGAGCTGCCACTGCCGAGTGCTTCAGAAACCTGCCCAATCCCAGGTGCCCCTGCTTCAGGGCACGCCAAGCACCTGACTGGCTACAGCGTCCGCTCACCCAGGACCAGTAGCTGGATGGGATGTTCTGGCTTGGGCCACTGTCAGCAGGAGCCCAGCTTAGGCTTCCAGGGGGAAATGAAGCCACTTTTTTCCCTCTCTGGGCCTCAGTTTGTTCTTCTGTCGGTGGAAGTGGTGCCCGGCACTCGGCACCACATGGGGCAGCGGCAGGGACGCATCAGGACTGCGAGTGCTGGGTCGATATGCTCTCTTCTGGGGGCCTGGGCTGGCAGCACGCAGAAAGGGACACCCAGAGTGGCCACAGAGGCCACTGCCGCTCACTGCAGCTCTCCCAGTGTCTAATGTCCTTCCTGGCCTGGGGCCAACGGCATGCAGCGACCTTGACAGGATTCTCCTCTGTGCCTGATGCCAGGACGTCTCTTTGCGTAGATTTGCTCACCCTGATCCCATGAGGTGGGTATCGCCCCCTTTCCTCACCCCTCCACGTGCAGGCAAGCTCTCTGAGACACACGGAGCATCCGGGCGCAGAGCCAGCAGGATCTGGGGAGAGGGTCATCTGCCTCAGGTTTGCCTCAACTGGAGACTAAGGAAAGGAGGGGAGGGCCCTCCCCTTTGGGCCACCGAGTGTCTTTGGGGACTCACCTCTTGGAACGTTACCTATCACTTTGACTCTGCAGCTCATTCTGGCTGGGCCAGGAGGACAGGTTGTGGGAACTCAGTACCCAGGCAAAGGCCGAGACCCAGCCACACCAGCAGGTCCCAGCTGTCCCTGCTGGAGGGCCCTGCGGCAGGCCCATGTGGCTCTGAGTCTTTCTTCTCTGAGTTCACACCCCAGAGGAAGTGGCTGCTTCTCTACTCTTTATCTGTCCCAAGAGAGGCCTCACCCCATGAGAGGCTGGATCCAGCTGTGTTCTGGGGACCTTGAGGCAGTGGGGCCTGGCTGACCAGGGGCACCATGTGTCAGGCCCCAACACGTCCAGATGCTGTGGCCTCAACCCTCCTGGGCCGCAGCATGACGTCTGCATCTCCTGGTTGCAGCTTTAGAGCAGAAGTGATCCAGGGAGTCCCATGGATGTTAATGCCAAGCCCAAATTGGTGATTTTATTTTTCTAGTGCTCACTTTGAAATGTAGCCAGCAGAATAATTATGAGTTTATTATAGTCAATTTATTATGCAGCATTTAGAACAACATGTTTTGTTGATTACTGCTCCTGCCAGATTGCTGGCGGCATTTATAATCCATTGTTTTATTGAAATTGATCTGCCGAGCGCCTACTGTGTTCGGTAAATAATAAATCACTCTGTTATCCCAACATAAAAGTCACGATACTTCATAAGTTACGAAACCAAAATAGGAGCGCAGTGCAGAATTTTTCCTGAAGCTGAGTGTCTTGCAGAGCCAGGACTGCTTCCAGGTACCTGTCGGGGTGGTATACTCTGGGTCCCAGTGCTTTGATGTCAGGTTAAAGTGCCCCAGAGATAGTTTGACACTTAAGAATGGGGCTGTTTGAGGGCCAGAGCTGGTCCAGGGCAGTCAGGCTCCACCGGAAAAGGTGGGGAATGGGTGCTGAGGGGCGGCCAGCCCTTCCCATCCCTCTCCCTTTGGTCCCCAATGTCCCCTGAACACAAAGGGTCTCCGGTTCAAGGCCCTGTCCTCTTCCCTCCCTAGCTGAGTAGCCACCCTCCCTGAGCCTCAGTTTCTTCATCTGTCACTGGAGATAAGAGAGCACCCAGCTCTGGGAGGATTCACTGATAATAAGGGCAAAGCGTTGAGTGTGGAGCCTGGCACAGGTGGCCTTTGGCGGGAGAGAGCTGCAACACGGCGGCTCCCCAGCAGCCTTCCTGTGCCCCCGAGGCCTGCCTTCAAGCAGCTGGTTCCAGGACAGAGACTGGTGGTGAGAGGCACTGGCAGAGCCAGGCCTAGTTTATTCACAGACAGCTCTCAGGTCACGTGGTCTGCCTGCTCTGTTTCCAGCCCCCAAACTGTCCTCGGGTGTGTGAAGCTGGCCAGGCCCACCTTCCACACCTCTCTTCTTCCAATACCAGGAGCTTCCCAGGAGCTGGGCCGGGAAATCGGGGCCTATAAGTTAGATGTGGTGGTTCTTACTCCATGTCAGACTCATCACCCAAGAGCTGAGAAGAGTATTTTGAGGACCTGGCACCACACCAGACCCTCGGGCCCCACCCCATCTCTCCTGGCTGGATGCTGCCCCACTTGCTCCCCATGGACCCCCGGGTGGGGAACTGGACTTTGATGTGGCCTCAGGTCCCAGCTGCCCTTTCTCTTGGCGGGTTCAGAGGCACAGGGTCCCTCGTGAGGCCTCTCGGGGCTATGCTGTTGCCTCTGAGAGCCCTTTTTTCTGTGGCCCTCGGGGTTCACCAGAAACCCCATCACCAAGTCACTGTCCTAGAGAAGCCATTAGTTGCTTTTTGTTCTTGTTTTAAGGCAAGCAGGCCGACCTTCTGAAACAGTGTTACAGAAGGGTGGAGAAGGGTGGCTCACTTCTTGTGAATGCTCTTCCCGTGCTCACACAAGGGACGGTGTCTAAAGTCCTTGGAGGCCCTTTCTGGATGGGAGCCCCAGGAACCCCCCCCCCCCCCCGCCACATACATGCAATCAACTCTGACCTGGTGGGTGTGAGCACAGGTGTGGACAGACTTACCACCCCCAACCCTGATCGTCCTCTGAGCCCTTGTGCACTGCCCTGTCCTCCCAGTCTGGGCTTTGGAAACCAGTCTCCAAGGTGGGTAGAGGCTCTAAGGGCTGATGCACTGCCCATGGACCACCAGGGAGCGCCACTGGTGTCTAAGTCCAGACAGAAGGAGTGCACCCAGAGTTGGACCCACTCTTGAGCTGAACTCCCCACCTCCCTTGGGTCCAGTGGTAGGCTCACCCTGGGGGCCAGAGGTGGGGAGGGTCCAGGCTGTGCCTTCAGTGGACTCTTACTTGGAAAACAGCTGGGACACCCCTCCTCACCTGCCACTTCCTCCTTCTCCCACCATCTGATCAGGTGGCAGGGGAAGTGGTTCCTAGGGTAGGGTACCCTGGGGCCCCTCTCAGAACCTTCTAGATGCCCCAGGCTAAGGATGCTCAGGCCTGGGTTGCCCAGCTGCAGAGAGGATGTGGCTGGCGGGTGGCAAGCCGGACCTCCCAGCACTGGCCAGAAGAGGGCAGTGTTGCCTCAGGACGTGCCTGCCAGGCTCCTCCCTGCTGGCAGTGGCCCCTGTGTCCTGGGGCATGGGAGCGGGGCAGCCAGCCCAGCTAGTCAGGGAGAGGCCTGTCCCAGCCCCATGCTAAGCAGCCAGCCAGTGTCATCTCCTCTCCTTCCCTGTCGGGGGACTAGGGCCCCTTCTGTCTCCTTGCCCTGATAATGGTCAGCCTGAAGCCGTGGCCTTGCCCTGCTGACCGGCGGAGGGCGGACACTGCTCACGTGGACCAAAAAGCCCAGAGAAATGAGGGATTTCCTCCCAGGGAAGACCCAGGAGGCACGCAGCGTTGCTGGCGTGTGGATGCTACATGCTCCCTGAGCCAAGGTGTCGTCAGGCCCTCCTGCAAGGCTGCCCGAGCCACCCCGTCCTTTCCTCCCACAGATGAGGAGACGGGCCCGTGAGGGGTCACGCCTGAGCAGGCTCTCTCACCACCTGGCCACCCTTTTCCTGGCTCCGGCACCATTACCAGCCAGCTCCTTCCTGCTCTGGTCTCGCGTTAGTTCCCTGTTAATTCCACAGGTTTACTGTGGACTAGATGTTAGTTTAAACTGCTGGGGAAGCTCGCCCCTCCGTCCTGGGCCCCTGTGCCTCGGGGGGCAGCCTGCGTCTCCTCACAGACATCCCGCTCTGACCCCTGCAGGCTGTGGGATGCCGGCTGCTCACCCAGGGCCTGGGCAGCCCTCTTGGCATCTTGGGCTCCGCAGGCTGGGATGGGACGACCTGCCGGCTCCTGGCTCCTCCTCCTTGGTCTGATGTCTGTCTAGCATCTGTGTGCTGCTGCCCCATGGTGGGGCAAGTCTGTGCCTGGGGCTCCTCCCCAGCTGGCAGAGGGGCTGCCCTGAGGCCTTGGTCAGCTTTAGAGAGTGAGTGTCACCTCCAGGCCCGACTTCCTGATGTCAGGCCCAGCCCACACTTCACCCGCTCCCCAACCTTGCTGTCTCCTCAGAGGACAACTCAGCTGTCACCAGCCAGCCCCATCCTGAAGATTTGATGGTCTTAAGGACATGCCCCAGTCCTAGGGGCAGGAGAACTCTCAGGAGGGCACCAGCCCTGGTCAGCCGCCTGTCCAGACCAGTGGCCGTGGCCTTCAACCTGCCGTCCAGGATGAAGCACCCCTTACAGTCTACCCCAGCAGCGTGCACGTAGATACACCTAGATGATCACCAGGCACCCTCACCTTGGGGTTTCTGGCCATCCTGTTTCGTCTGTTTATGCCCCTCCCCCGCACCCCACGCAGTTGACGTCACAACCCACAGTGTGAAAGCACCAGTGCAGACAGCCCGCGTGCTCACAGACACCACGGGACACTGCTTACCCCAAAAGTGGAACGACTCATGTGCTGTGCGCGTGATGCCGACTCACTGCCTCCCCCGCGGAGGCCGCTGCCCCGACGCCCAGCCCTCGCCCCACTGCGCTGTGGTGGCAGCAAGCCCCGGGGTGGGTGGCTGCCATGTCCCGCCCCCAGACCAGGCCGGGTTCCGCGTCGTGTCCTTCCTGGGGACGTGGCCCACACTGGTGTTCTGCTTCTCCACACGTCATCCATAGACAGGTAGCAGCAGCTCCATCCCCACACATAGGGGCCCCACAGCCTGCCTGCTCTTGTCACCGTGTGCACCGGGGACTGCTGGCTCTGAGGGTCCAGGGGCTCGTTTGCTTGGGTGACTCCCGTCTGCCCAGGCCCCACAGGAGTAGCTGTCCCGTAGCTGGGTTGGGGAGCAGGAATGCCAGAAGGCACTGGGGAGAGGTCGACTTGGTGAGTCAGTCTGTGGCGCTGAGGGAGCCTTCAGGGCTCCGAGTGGTGGCCTTTGCCCCACTGGTCACACCTGGAGGTCAGCACTGCACTGAAGGTCTGGCTAGGAGTGGGCAGGCGTCTGGAGGGGATGCTCACTGTGGCACACGATCGGGAAAGTGACTGGTATGCCTTCCTCTCTATCTCACGCGGAGATCTGGAGAGAAGCAGGAGTTTCCTGCAGCTTAGAAATCCCCCAGCCTGGTCTGGAGAGCAGACTGCGGCGGGTGCAGGTTGGGGTCTGAAATGCTCCTGCCATGATGAGTGAGTCTCTGAGTGCGCACATGCTTGCACGTGTGCGCGCACAGTGCCCGTCTGTGGGGAGAGGCAGCTGAGAGCCAGGCCACAACCCTGGAGATTAAAATGAAGCAGCAGACTGAGTGCACAGTGGTCCTTGTGTAAACACCACCGCATTTCTCCCAGACTCTTCCCAAGGCTTCTATGACTGGCTCAGCCATCTCGTGGGCCTTCTGCCTGTGGGCTGGCTGGTCCCTGCGGTGCAGCCAAGGCAGCTGAGGGGGGCCTGGGGAGGGCCTGGGTGGGCCAGTGGTGGCAGGTAGCCCAGGCCTGAAGCTGCCCAGGAGAAGCCAACGGAAGACAGAACCTCTCCTCCCAGCCAGAAATAGAACCAGATGAGTACATGTGAGGAATGAGACGCCAGCATATTGCTCGGAGATGTGTAATATCTCCCCAGATGGTTTACATTATCACACGCGTTCACTCTGCCAAAGATGGTAGGGTCCCCAGTGGGTGTCCCCCGGCAGCCAGGGAGGAGGGATCCTGCGTTCTCGGTGGAGCCAAAGTATGAGCGAATCCTCCATTGTCAGCGTGCATCCAGAGGACGGATGGAGTGGACACAGAGGAGTTGGAGGGAGATGATTTATGAAAGAGATGGCTTTCGTCCCTGGATTCCAGAATGGCTTGAATCTGAATAACTTATACATGTAGGAACTCTGTGGGGGATTTAAAAAAAAAAAAAGCAGAAAAAGATAGGGAACTGAGAACACGAAAATAGACCAGCCCCGTGCTGGGCGTCACTGGGCAGGATGGAGCTGGCCGGCTGGCTGTACACTTCCTTCTCCAGAAAGCGGATGATTCTAATACAGAAAAATACAGCTGAAGTCTTCTAGAATCTGAATGATAAGGTCAGGCTGGCCCAGGAGCTCCAGCATCTACCTTCCCACGTTCTTTCTGTGTTTTTGAGGAGAGTTTGGAGACCCTGCGGGAGTGTCGTCTGCCCTGAGGAGGAATCTAGTTTTCAGTGCTCTTGTGGGCTCCCTGGCTTTTTAAACAGTTCAATTTCTGTTTCTCTTTGAGATCTGCACAGTCCGATAGGACTTTCTGCCCGGGGGTTACTGATGCAGGCTGTCCTGTGATGTGGTGGCCCCTAGGAATCTGTGTCCCTACGCTCCTGGCTCAGTCCTGTCTGCTTGGGCCATTCCTGGATGTTCTGAAACAACAAACCACAAACTGTTTTCCTTTGTTGCCTCTGAGGAGCCCAAATGAGAATGCTCTGCCCACTGAGTGAAACTGGGCTGCGGCCCCACGAGGTTCCGCTCCCCACAGCTGCCTGCACATGGGCCCTGGAGGACGAGAACCTCCAGCGATGGTGGCGTCCCCATTTTAAAAGTGGAAAAACTGAGGCCCTGAAGGCTGATTACCAGAGCCAGGACAGGAGAGCCCATCCCTGGGACCTGGGACTTTGCTGGACCAGTGTTCAGAGCCTCAGTTTCTCTGCAGTTTAGGGCTAAGATATGCCCCGCCCTCCTGGCCAGTTCTGGGGGGAATGTGCCCCGGGCAAGAGTGAACCTGCAGACAGCTGTCGGCCCAAACACCCTGGTGCATCTGGAACCTCCGGAGGAGCAGATGCCTGGGCGTGTCAGCTCAGGGCCTCTCCCGCTGTTTCATACTCGGCTCCCTCCCCAGGCTCTCGCCCCAGGCCAAGTGAGTCCCCTCAAGTGAGGCCCAGATGCCCTCCGTTGGCCCGCCCCAGGCACGGTCCCCCAGAGTCCATGGCTTTGAGACCCAACCCGAAGTCCCCCTGCCGTGCTGGTGGGGCTCATCCCCTCCCCATGAGAATCACCTGAGTTGTTATCTAGTGCTTTTTGCACTGTTGACACCATTTATGGTGTTTTGCAATTGGAAAAAGACAGGAGATTAAAAAGTGCCTGAGTGAGGACTTTGGATTCCAGCGGTGTGTCTGGGGATCCTGAGCGTTCACAGTTTCCGTTTAGAAACCTGTTTCTGTGGAGTCGCGGGTGCTACCCTGCAGCTGCAGGGCCTGACGCCTTGCTCCACTTGTAGGGCTGGTCATGAGGGGTAGGGGTCCCCAGAGATGGGCACACAGGCAGCTTCTGGAATGTTTGTTGAGCCGTTGTGTTTACCATTAGAATTTGGGTTTGGGTGAGAGGCCCTTGTCATGGGAGGCGTGGCTCTGCCCCTACCCCTACCCGTTACCGCCCCCCCACCATGGCCCCGGCTCAGATTTGCCGGGATTTGTGTGGCGGCAGACTGTCCTCCACGGGAAGCTGAGCTGAGAACAGAGCCAGGCGTGGAGCAGAGCTGGGCTCCAGCCGGTCGCAGAGGGCAGCCGCCACTACCTCTGCCCAACCTGCTTCTGTGGTCGCCTGGTCTTGAATACAGCAGGGGCTGGGCCCGGGGCTGGACTGATGTCCCTCAGTTGGTTTTGTCACCATAAGCATTTTGACTTGGCCATGACCCCGTGAAGGGTCAGGTGGCTGGTGGGGCCCCTCTCTGTGCCTGCTGTCAAGCAGCCTGCTGGGGTTGGGCAGGATGGGGAGACCCTCAGTCTGTGCACCCCACTCCTTTTATCCTGGGCCCCCAACTACGTGGGTGACCCAGTGGGAGCCAGGCTTGGACCCGGCAGCCCCTCCCTTATTTTGTCTCATCCCACCGTGTTGGGTGCTTGGGGCAGGATCCTTGCCTGCCCTGAACCACGTGCACACGGTCAGGCAGCAGTGAGGCTCGGCCCGCCGCACTGGGGCCCTGTCGCGTGGTGTCCAGAGGGCAGGCTCAGCTCGGCCTTTCTCCTGACTCAGCAGCCCTGCCTCTCTGTCCCGGCACCGTCCTGCCTCTGCTGGCTCGTGCTCCCAGCTCCTGGCTTCTGTCCTCCACTCTCCTCTCCCGCCTTCTGTGCCGCCTGGTCTCCCCTCTGCCACCTGGGGATGCTGGGGGCCAAGTGGCCCCCGAGTCAGGGGCTTGTCTGGCTGAGCCCCAGGAAAGCCCTGCTGGACATGAGGGCTGTCCTCTGCCACCCTCTCCCTGCCTTTCCCTCAGGCCCCATGGAGCACACTGTCCCACCCCAGTGGGGAGAGGGCCACGCTCTTCTGGCCAAGGGAGCCCTGGAGCTGGAGCAGAGCTGTCAGCTGGGTTTTCACGGGGACACTGGGGCCTGTGAGAGGCAGGCCATGCAGCTCAGCCCACATCCTCTGTCAGGGGGTGCATCTGTCCCGAGGCCTCATCCAGATCCCATGAGCATTGCCTTGGGAGCTGCAGCCATGCTGGGTGCAGGGTGGCCCCAGGACCTGGGTCTGTCAGAGTGTCCCGGGGGGCCTGGAGACATTTCTGCCTCTCCCTCAGGGGGGTCCCTAAAGCCGGGCATGCAGAGGCCGTTGAGGGTGAGGTGTGCAGGCAGTGTGGGCAGAGCCCGCCCTCCCTGCTCTGGGGCTGGAGGTCTCCCGGCCCCTTTGCTGCTCGCTCATCGTGAGGAGACATCAGAGTCGGAGGGCCCCAGGCTGCTGCCTGCATCAGCCGTATTTTGAGAAGGCTCGGGCTTGGTCCCCTTGTGCACCAAGCAAGCGCCTGTTCGGGGAGGGGGGTTCCCCCGAGCGTCCCACCTGCCTCACGCCCCGCCCTCCCTACAGTCTGTTCGACATGGGAGGTGAGTATTACTGCTTTGCTTCCGACATCACGTGCTCCTTTCCCGCCAACGGCAAGTTCACTGAGGACCAGAAGGCCATCTACGAGGCGGTGCTGCAGAGCTGCCGGGCCGTCATGCGCGCCATGAAGCCAGGTGAGGGCAGGGGCGGGGCCTGCGAGGAGGGCCACCTGGCGTGGGGATGTGGGTGGCTGGGTGGCAGGGCACCTCTGAGAAGCAGGACTCACACTCTGTGACCTGAATCTATTGTCCCCTCTCGTGTGTAGCCAGTAAGGTTCCAGATGGTGTCAGGTCCCCAGGGCCACTCCTGGGAAAGAGGGCTGACCACTGAGGAGGGACAGAGCTAGGGGTGGGGGCCCTCAGCCCAAGGCCACCCACGTCCCATATGACCTTCTCTACCTGCACATCTCCATGCCCACACTGGCCAGTGGGATGTCAGCCCCATCACCTGTCTTGTCCCAAAACAGAGTCCACTCCGGAGAGGGTTTGGCCAGCATGGACACTGGCATCCAGTTGGGTGTGGAGCACCCTCTTGTTTGGGGCCAACGGCTGAGGCAGGGTTGGTGGGAGCCAAGTGTCTGGGGAAGCTGAGCCAGGATTGTGGGGCCATCTGAGGACCTGGCGAGACAGGCTTTGAAGTCTGGACTCTGAGTTCATGCCGAAGAGAGGCAGTTAGATTTGCAACCTTCCATGAAGCTTTTATTCACAAAAAGGAAAAAAGATCTCGAGCTCCCAAAGTAAAAGTCCCCACATGTGGCCCCTTGCAGGCCCAGAACCCAATGGCTTGGCCTGTGGCCTGATGGCCAGTCGTCGCTGGCCAAGTGCTGGTTGTGAGTGTCCTCAGCAGCTGCCGCCTTCAGAGAAGGCAAATTATGAGCAGGGCTTTCTGGACACCCCACTCAGCCTTGGGGCCCACCAGAGGCCAGGGAGCCATGGAGGGACGCTGGGGGAACACCAGGCCCAGCCCCACACCCTCACGTGTCCAGTGGGAACAGAGCTTGGTGATCAGATAAACCCACGGATGGGGAACTCAGGTACACCCCAAAGGGGAGACAACGAAGGAACCCTCAGAGCTAAGCTCCTGATGGGTGGCAGTGTCTATGGGACTTGCCTGGTTCAGTGACCGCAGAAGGAAACAGCAGCTTGTGCTGCTTGCGTTTAAAAAGCATGCCCCGCCTCGAAGGAGGCGTTAATGCAGGGACCTCCGGGAGGGACAAGGAGGGGTTAATGCAGGCCCAGAATGTGTGCCCTGTGACCTATAAACCCCAGCTCTGTGGAGCAGGGGCACTTCATCTCTTCCCGTTACATCCTTGCTTCACACCAGGGAGAGAAGGAATAGAAGGTTCTGCTCAGCTTTGAACATCAGTCACTTAAGTGATAAACACTTCAGATGCTACAAAAGGCTTGGGCTGATCAGAGAAGGTGTGTGGCCCCGGAGGAGGGCGCTCACCCAGGACAGCCTCTGAGTGAGCCTTGTGACCTCTGTGCACCCAAGAGCCATGGAGGTCCCTCCGGGAGCATGGAGTGGGCCTGCGTGGACACGAGCCTGCCGCTGGGCTGCAGTACAGAAGGATGGAGGGCTGTCTACCATGCTGCAGGCTCAAGATGATGGGGCAGGCAGAGTGGGGCCAAGACATGGCCAGTGGTTGGTGGGGAGGGTTGGCGGGAAGTGGGGATTTGGAGGGACAGTGTCTCCCCTGGGTCTCTTTGTTCACCTCAGAGCTCCGTCTTCGGGCCCCTGGCACTTAGCCCGGGCCCGGTGCTGAAATGAGGTGGTGGCCAAGGCCTGGCCGACCCCACACACACACACCCACCCACGGGAAAGCCTGCTGGGGCCTGGGCAGGACCAGGATGGCACCTCCCAGCTGGTGTCCTGGCCAGCTAGATTGGCCAACAAAGCAACCACAATTCTGCTCAGAAAGTGGCCAGGCACAGAGAATCCCCAGGGCCCCATGTTGTGCTGAAAAGGTGCGCAGTCCACCTGGTGCGTGGTCCTGGTGCCCTAGTCTTGTGGGACTGCCTGGCCATGTCACTTTGGATGTAGTCATCGGGCCTCAGGCCCAGCCAGGCCACGCTTAGCTGAGCTGGTCCCTGCAGACTGTGGGGCAGGGCCCCCCTCCGCCCCCACCAGCACACTGCGGGCACAGACCTGACCTGGACTGGGGCCTTGAGGTTCCCTTGGGTGCGGAGATAGAGCAGAGCCCCCACAGAACCCCTCCACCCCCTACCTAGTATGTTAAGATTGTGACATACAGTTCCCTGTGGGTCACATGCGGTGCAGGCCCGGCGGGGTGGGGGTCCTGTGCCCACAGAGCTGCTCTCAGATGGGGGAGGGTCACCTCCCCATAGCAGCGCGGAGGCCATGGCCAGGTCAGCCCCATGCCCTGACCTAGCGGAAATGCCCCTGGTTTGTGGGTTCGGCTCCCGGGCCAAGACAAACACCCACTGAGACTTCAGGACTGCTTCCTGCGCCGTCCAGGGAAGAGTAAATAAAGACAGCCGGGGTCACAGCAAGATGCCCAGAGGAGAGGCAGAGGCGAGTGCCGAGTACACGGATCCTGGGGTACGGCCCTGGCGTCGTGGAAGGCAGGCCTGGGGTTAGAGGGGAGCACCCGTCCCTCACCGCCACTCAGCGATGGCCAGGGACGGAGGGCTGGGCGCACTCAGGGACCACTTGAGGGTGGGCAGGGGTGGTCTGGGCAACTGCGGCACCTGGGAGACCGCTACCCGCACCGGCCCTGCGGAAGGGGACACCGTGGGTCTGCGCTGGCTTCCAGCTGGGTGGAGCTGAAACTCTCCAAGGCTTCCATGTCGGGGCAGGCGACCACCCGTGCAGACCTCCTGTCTCCACAGGCACGCAGAGGGACCCCTGGCCCTCAGGAGGGGAGGAGGTGCTGTAGGGAGCACTGGCACCAGAGGTGGAGTCAGCTGGCCACAGGCAGGGCCATTCTGCAGACTGTCCCTCCAGCCACCGTGAAACACTGAGGCCACCTGTAAGCACCCAGGCCTCTTGTAGCCTTGCCGGCCACTTCAGCACCCAGTGCCAGTGTGTCTCTCTCTCCTCACCTGCCCATCCTGGCCTCCCTCTCCTAGGGCTGTGGGTTCCCACCCTCCTGAACCCCCAACTCAAGCCCCCACCTAGGCACTGCAGACTGCACATTCGCCCCAGGAGCCCCACTCATCATGGTCTGTGTGAGCAGCCCCTCCATCATGCTGTGCACAAGCCGTGTAGTTGTTTGCAGGTGTCCCCACCTCCTAGCTCTGCTCCTGGTGTCAGGGTCCCAGCCACTTCTGGCGGGGCAGGGAGGTTCTTGGCAGTGGGAGGTGCCCCCTCCCCAGAGTGGGCCAGAGAGCTGGAGGGGATGCTGTTAATGCCACCAGGTAACCAGGCTGGAGAAGGGCACCAGGAGCTACCCTGGTCCACATGGGGTAGGGGTTGCAGTGGCTGGACTCCCCTTAGGCCTCTCCTTAGAGGTGACGTGGAATGCAGGGGACCGGTAGGCAGAGGTGCAGGGACAGTGCGCCATCTAGACCATGGGCGCCCTCTGGAAGAAGCGAGGACAGGGAGGGCTGTGTTTGGTGAGGGTCCTGTGTCCCCTCTCTGGTCTGTGAGGCTCCCCTGCTGGCTGAAAGGCAGTGGGCAAGTTCCCACCCTCCCTGGCCCC